>NC_143384.1:20860563-21182004 GCF_980474605.1 Leiobunum rupestre | reverse complement strand
AAGACAACGCTTAGAAACGCAACGACTCCGTCGAGAACCATTACAAAATAATAAATCAAAAGCAGTCGAGCTATTTTTAATTGGAATTGGGGCTAAACCTTTAAGAAACCGCGCAACAAAGTTAATTATTAATTAACGACTTGAAACTAAATTCCGATAAAACAAATCAAAGGTCATTTTATGGCTGACCCCCGCTGGCTTTATTTTATTCGCGATAAGGCGGAGGGACATGCCCCTCAAATCCGCTTTAGATGCCCCCACGGGCTGCAGGAGGCGCGCCGGAGAGGTAATTGTTAAGGACCCCCGAAAAATGCGCCAAAAGAAACGTTTGATGAGTCCCCATTGTTTGGGGCGTTTTCCGGCTCCGGTCACCAGGGGGCGAGCTGAGCGCGGTGACAAAGCCTTTACGACGAAGGAGTCCCCGAACGCCATAAAACACTAGCCATTTACCGGCTTCTTAAATTTTCGCGATCGTCCGAGCGCCTAGCGACATCTAGTGTGCCCTGGGGGAAACTTTACTTTTTTTTTAATGAATTTTCTATACGTTAACGGGCAAAGTTGCTTTCGCCAGTTGGAGCGATGTGGTTTTAAGGGATTTTTGAACGGATACAACGGTGTTGAAAGCGAAAGTAGTCGCAATTTGTAACGTATAGCGGTAGGCTTAATAAGAAATGGCCGAAAACGGGACCGTCTAATCTATCATGGTCAGTAATCGATTCCGGGGCGCGTTTTGTCCAAACGCGGGGGCCGGGAGGGCGCGCGAGTCCGGTCATTTCAGTGACCACTCACTATCTCACGATGTGGTCAAGCGAGCAAAAAACTTTTCTGTGATGTTGATTTCTATCAGCCGTCAATACGAAACGGAGATGCCCACCTTAGACCGGGACTAAACAAGATGGGCATGCCTTGGTATACGTTTCACTTTAAATACACGTTTTATTTCTAACACCCTTTTGCCTAGCTGTAACCCGAAAATGTTCACATTTGAATCAAGCGAAACATCACGTAAAATTTAAGTATTTATTTATTGTAGTCAATAGTACTAACAAGGAGACTACCCGAAGTGGTTATCTCCGAATTTAATGAAACTCGGGGGTTCGGTAGACCTTATGGTAGCATGAAAATTCGCAAAGGGAAAAGTTGCAATGGGCTTTAGTTTTCCTATGGCAACCGAAAATGTTTTTGACCTATCCATTTAAAAAAGCATGGGATTTTCTCGGTTACCCAAATTTTGTTAAAATTTAATCAAAATTGATCACTTTTAGCCAATATAATTGATCAATTTTACCCAAAATAGGTCAAATTCATCATTTTGGGTATGTTTTGAGTATTTAATTTTTTCATATTTTTTAAGTAAGTGTACCCTGTGAATTTTTTTGTTTTGAGAGATTAAAAACATTTTCGGTTGCCATGGGAAAACTAAAGCCCATTGCAACTTTTCCCTTTGGCAACCAGGGAAAAGCTCTATTACCAAATAATATTTTACTTAGGCTATGTATAGTAATACACCTTTTAAAGTGCATAAAAAAACAATTTATCTTCGAATGATAGAGAAATGACTGGTTCATTTAGGAATACTTGTTTTAAACCAACTCATAGTTATAGTTATAAAGTGCTTCAATTTTGTATAAAAATTAAAGATAACCAGATTTACTAAGATACAACAACAGTTACGAAAACATAAAATAAAGTAGCTACCGATCAACCAAAACAATAGGCGCAAGTTAAAAGCAATTCATAGTGGATTACAACCCCATAACGTACACCAACTTTACTTCCCTGTAAAGTAACATCGTCTACGTTCCGAAATGACAACAAACGTCAAAGGGTGGAGGGGGGGCTAGCTCAGTCAAAGAATAAGGTAGGAAAAAAACGACGGGAGCTTCTATATATCCCCGAAGACGCAAGAAAAACGGTTCTTTCGGTCTTCCGGAAAACGCGTTATTGATTCGGAGTCAACTTTATCATTCATTGTCGATATTTTCCCCGAAAACCTCGCCAAGCAATATTCCAATGTAGCCTAGCCTGGATGACAGACAGCGGGGGGCGGAGGCTTCGCTTGTAACCCTGGAGGGGGGAGGTCATAAAGCCGAATTTTCGGCTTCGATAGATGAATGTTGGTAGATATTGGTTGTTGGCTCCTAGCTATATAACTAAAAAGCCTAGAAGCTACACGACGACTTTGTTTGGTGGGTTGTTGTTTCTTTAGATATTACTTGTCGAATCAGCCGGCCTCGACACCAACGCGAAGTGATTAAGTACCCCTCGTAATGCTTGACGACCCGCAATTTTTAGGCGTTTTGTTTAGAGGTGGTCAAAGCCTACAGGGTGGCGTGTTACAGTGATGAATTGATATGTAATCAAAGAGTAGAAAGTAATTTCCCGTACATGACCAACTTGTTGAATAATTTAATTAGTGTTAATTTAGTGAATTGTAATTTAATTGAAACGGTTTAATGATGAATAATTAGCGGATATGTAAATAGAGTAAATTGTAATGATGTATTTAAATTACTATTTAATTATTCATATTTAATTGATAATTTTTAAAGTAAAACGAGTAGTCATAATTCCCCGTACATGACCAACTTGTCGAATAATTTCATTATTGTGTTCGTTTATTGAAATGAAATTTAATTGAACGGTTGAATGATAAATAATTAGCAGGAATGTAATTAGAGATAGTAATGATGTAATTGAGATACTATTAAATTATTTATATTTAAAATTTTAAATATTAAAGAGTAATTTTTTCAGGCATATAATCAATTTGTTGAATTTTACATCAGTGTGATGATTTGAAATTTATTTTAAACTGGTTTTTAAATGTTTATATTAATAAATAATTTAAAAAACTCGTTGTCTTTCCGGTACATAATGAGCTTGTTTCTTTTAGTAGATTTAGTATATTATTGTCAGTTTGTGTGAAAATTAATATCTAATTTTACTGCTTCGTAATAATGATTACCTGAGATTTAAATAAAATAGATAGTTTCGATGTATTTTAGATAATATTTCAAATTAATTTAAAAAATAATATTAAAAATACAACGAACAGGCATATTTCCAGTACTTTAAAAACTCATTGAAATTTATAGTAATATGAGTTCCTCTGAAAATTGAGATTTAATTGATCCTTTTCGTAATAAAGATTACTCGGGATTTAAATATAATAGATAGTTTTGATGTATTTATATAGTATTTCAAATAATAATATTTAAAACACAACGAACAGTCATATTTCCAGTACACGACCAGCTTGTTGAATTTTAAATTTTCATAAACTTAAATTTCCTCTCGAATTTCCTTCGACTATTTAAATATAAAAATAAATACATGTTACAAAATTTGTGGGACAGTCATATTTCCCGCCAACAAATTCGACTAATAATATCAAAAACAGGTGGGCTAATTTTTGTAAGAAATATTTATAATTGAAATTGAAAAGCAAAGAAATTTAATTTAAATAAAGTCCTACTGACACACTGAGCCTTCTCTATTCTAAAGCCAATTAAATAAATTAGATAGTGACAATAGTTCTTAATAACAGTTTCGACTATTTGTTCAAACGTCAAATGATTGAAAATGCTAATATAGACATTAGCCAAAAAAAAGAGGTTAAAATATTAAATCCTCAATTGCACTTTCACTGAATAAAAATAAAACGAACCTTTCAATTGTAAGAAATATGACTATTCATTGGAAGATTTCAGGACAATGCGGCGCTACCGGGCAGCCAATATTGTATTCCTCCCAAAAGGAGGATCGCAGTGTTGCCGAGCAATTTTAATAATTATGAGAATTAGGTAAAACAGAAGTTTCGAAGTCCTTTTTCGAATTGATTTTAAACTTCTTGATAAAAATTGTTTTATAAGTGATTCTAAAAATACCTTCATTGAGGAAGTGGTAGAATTATGTATTCCTTGAAACTTACAATATATGGGCGTGTATGAATGGGCTGGTGCAAATGCTAGAACTTAGTCTTAATTAAAAATAAATAAACCCAAAATCGATGAGCTCACCACTTTTTGAAAAACAATACAATTTCTTATATATAAAACTGAATCTGTATACCAATTTTCTTAAACAAAAACTGAATCTGTACACCAATTGCTAAACAAAAACTGAATCTGTACACCAATTGCTAAACAAAAACTGAATCTTTACACCAATTGTTTGTACAAAAACTGAATCTGTACACCAATTGTTTATACAAAAACTGAATCTGTACAGTAATTACTCATACATAAAACTAAAATTTACACCAATTACTCATACATAAAACCGAATATGTACAGCAATTACTCATACATAAAACCGAATATGTACACCGATTACTCATACATAAAACTGAATATGTACAGCAATTACCTATACATATACTGAATATATACACCAATTACTCATACATAAAACTGAATATGTACAGCAATTACCTATACATATACTGAATATATACACCAATTACTCATACATAAAACTGAATATGTACAGCAATTACTCATACACATAAACTGAATATGTACAGCAATTACCTATACATATACTGAATATATACACCAATTACTCATACATAAAACTGAATATGTACACCAATTGCATATACATGAAACTGACTACAGCCTTTAATAATGCTAAATCTATAATCAGTTACGTCATCGCTTTAGTACAGTAAAAGCTACTGACTCATACACCTGTTACGGTAAGTGATCAGCCCCAAAATAGCCTTAATTCTAACTAAATTCGAGGAGCTGAACAGATAAGATAACCATTGACCAAAAATATATTTTCCAGTTGAAAATACAATATACTAAATAATATAAAAAAAATTGCTGTACAATTAACTGAGTAATACACAAGGGGCAGCCCAATCTCGAACGATTTCAATGAGACAATAGCCACTTTTCAATATCGCCAAGGCCTATCGTTGAATGGAGCTGCGGTGATTATACGCTCAAGTAGGTCCCCTTATAACATTCTCCACGCCAATGGCTCCGAACATTAGGACTAGCCCCTCCCCCCTCCTTTCCTTTGACAAATAGGATAATTAGTATAAGATAGACAGGTTATATAAAGTAGGACCCGCGATGAGGGGAAATTCAGTGATATAGTCATCTTGGCAAAGAATTTGAAAGCTATAGTCTCGGATACAATGGAATATTCCAATTTTCAGCGGAGCATTTGGACGTTCAGTTTGCTCGTTTATGGATGTACCGGATTCTTCATGCCTTTTAACATTGATCAGTTTTGCGGTAATATTTTAAAATTAAGGTTTAATTACAGATTAATGTTTAATTACACCGTTGTTAAAAATAGATTTTTTACCGTTAAAAATAGAGAAGTTTCAAACTGCAATTTTTTTAGAGTTTTACAGTCCTAATGTAATTTTGGAACATTTTCAGTTTCAACCCCGGATATTTAAGAATATTTTTACTGTCAAATATGGATTTTTAGAATATTTTTACTGTCAACCATGGATTTTTTAAGAATATTTTTACTATCAATCATATATTTTTTAGAAAATGTTTAGGGTCTATAAGGAATTTTAATGAAAATATTTTCAGTTTGAACTATATATTTTATTAAGAATATTTTCAGTTTGAACTATATATTTTATTCAGAATATTTTCAGTTTGAACTATATATTTTATTCAGAATATTTTCGGTTTGAACTATATATTATATTCAGAATATTTTCGGTTTGAACTATATATTTTATTCAGAATATTTTCGGTTTGAACTATATATTTTAATCAGAATATTTTCGGTTTGAACTATATATTATATTCAGAATATTTTTAATTTGAACTATATATTTTATTCAGAATATTTTCGGTTTGAACTATATATTTTATTCAGAATATTTTTAGTTTGAACTATATATTTTAATCAGAATATTTTCGGTTTGAACTATATATTTTATTCAGAATATTTTTAGTTTGAACTATATATTTTATTCAGAATATTTTCGGTTTGAACTATATATTTTATTCAGAATATTTTTAGTTTGAACTATATATTTTAATCAGAATATTTTTAGTTTGAATTGTATATTTTATTCGGAATATTTTTAGTTTGAGATTTTATTCAGAATATTCTTAGTTTGAGATTTTATTCAGAAAATTTTTAGTTTGAACTATATATTTTATTCAAAACATTTATAGTTTGAATTATATATTTTATTCATAATATTTATAGTTTAAATTATATATTTTATTGTGAATATTTTTAGTTTGAGTTATATATTTTATTCAGAATATTTTTAGTTTGAGTTATATATTTTGTTCAGAATATTTTTGGTTTGAGATTTTATTCAGAATATTCTTAGTTTGAGATTTTATTCAGAAAATTTTTAGTTTGAGATTTTATTCAGAAAATATTTTATTCCGAATATTTTTAGTTTGAGATTTTATTCAGAAAATATTTTATTCCGAATATTTTTAGTTTGAGATTTTATTCAGAATATTCTTAGTTTGAGATTTTATTCAGAAAATTTTTAGTTTGAGAGTTTATTCAGAAAATATTTTATTCCGAATATTTTTAGTTTGAGATTTTATTCAGAAAATATTTTATTCCGAATATTTTTAGTTTGAGATTTTATTCAGAAAATATTTTATTCCGAATATTTTTAGTTTGAGATTTTATTCAGAATATTCTTAGTTTGAGATTTTATTCCGAATATTTTTAGTTTGAGAGTTTATTCAGAAAATATTTTATTCCGAATATTTTTAGTTTGAGATTTTATTCAGAAAATATTTTATTCCGAATATTTTTAGTTTGAGATTTTATTCAGAAAATATTTTATTCCGAATATTTTTAGTTTGAGATTTTATTCAGAAAATATTTTATTCCGAATATTTTTAGTTTGAGATTTTATTCAGAAAATATTTTATTCCGAATATTTTTAGTTTGAGATTTTATTCAGAAAATATTTTATTCCGAATATTTTTAGTTTGAGATTTTATTCAGAAAATATTTTATTCCGAATATTTTTAGTTTGAGATTTTATTCAGAATATTCTTAGTTTGAGATTTTATTCCGAATATTTTTAGTTTGAGAGTTTATTCAGAAAATATTTTATTCCGAATATTTTTAGTTTGAGATTTTATTCAGAAAATATTTTATTCCGAATATTTTTAGTTTGAGATTTTATTCAGAAAATATTTTATTCCGAATATTTTTAGTTTGAGATTTTATTCAGAAAATATTTTATTCCGAATATTTTTAGTTTGAGATTTTATTCAGAATATTCTTAGTTTGAGATTTTATTCCGAATATTTTTAGTTTGAGAGTTTATTCAGAAAATATTTTATTCCGAATATTTTTAGTTTGAGAGTTTATTCAGAAAATATTTTATTCCGAATATTTTTAGTTTGAGAGTTTATTCAGAAAATATTTTATTCCGAATATTTTTAGTTTGAGATTTTATTCAGAAAATATTTTATTCCGAATATTTTTAGTTTGAGATTTTATTCAGAAAATATTTTATTCCGAATATTTTTAGTTTGAGATTTTATTCAGAATATTCTTAGTTTGAGATTTTATTCCGAATATTTTTAGTTTGAGAGTTTATTCAGAAAATATTTTATTCCGAATATTTTTAGTTTGAGATTTTATTCAGAAAATATTTTATTCCGAATATTTTTAGTTTGAGATTTTATTCAGAAAATATTTTATTCCGAATATTTTTAGTTTGAGATTTTATTCAGAAAATATTTTATTCCGAATATTTTTAGTTTGAGATTTTATTCAGAAAATATTTTATTCCGAATATTTTTAGTTTGAGATTTTATTCAGAAAATATTTTATTCCGAATATTTTTAGTTTGAACTATATATTTTATTCAGCTGAAGATTCTTTTTTACCATTTCAGCTATGCTATTCCAAAAACCCATCGTGATGCAATCACAAGAGTGTCTAATCATGAACGCCCCAGATGCGATTTTAGAATCCACCGCCACCTGCGCCGAAGAACTGGACCCTGAGGCTGACCCCATGGAGTTCATCATGTCCCTGTGTACCGATAAGAAACGAATTTTACCGGTAAATAAAACACATTATGTAACGCAAAACTCGACAATTGAAAAGACCGCACCCCTCATTTACCTTATAATTAATAAGACGATTTTGCAGGTTAAGAAAATCAAAATATCTACTACATTTGGCGGAAAGATACTAAAACCAAAAGTGACATAATTACCAAAAGTGTGTCAATCGGACCGTTTTTTTTAATGAATTTATAATAATAATAATAATCAGCTAGGTTAATACCCTTGGCACCACCTTAGGCGAGGGGTCGGACATTCCCAAAAAAAGCGTACGGGATTTCGAAATCTCTGTGATTTCGCGATTTCGTCAGAGATTTCGCGATTTCGTCGGAGATTTCGCGATTTTGTCAAAGATTTCGGGATTTAATAAGATTTCGCGATTTCGTCGGAGATTTCGCGAATTCGTCAAAGATTTCGCGATTTCGTCAAAGATTTCGCGATTTCGTCAAAGATTTCGCGATTTCGTCGGAGATTTCGCGATTTTGTCAAAGATTTCGGGATTTAATAAGATTTCGCGATTTCGTCGGAGATTTCGCGATTTCATCAGATTTCGCGATTTCATCAGATTTCGTGATTTCGTCAAAGATTTCGCGATTTCGTCAAAGATTTCGCGATTTCATAAGATTTCGCGACTTCGTCAGAGATTTTGCGATTTCGTCAAAGATTTCGCGATTTCATCAGAGATTTCGCGATTTCGTCAAAGATTTCGCGATTTCGTCAGAAATTTTGTGATTTCGTCAAAGATTTCGCGATTTCGTCCAAGATTTCGCGATTTTATTAGATATTTCGTGATTTCGTCAAAGATTTCGCGATTTCATAAGATTTCGCGACTTCGTCAGAGATTTTGCGATTTCGTCAAAGATTTCGCGATTTCATCAGAGATTTCGCGATTTCGTCAGAGATTTCGTGATTTCGTCAAAGATTTCGCGATTTCGTCGGAGATTTCGCGATTTCATCAGATTTCGCGATTTCGTCAAAGTTTTCGCGATTTCGTCGGAGATTTCGCGATTTCGTCAGAGATTTCGCGATTTCGTCGGAGATTTCGCGATTTTGTCAAAGATTTCGGGATTTAATAAGATTTCGCGATTTCGTCAGATTTCGCGATTTCATCAGATTTCGCGATTTCGTCAAAGATTTCGCGATTTCGTCCAAGATTTCGCGACTTCGTCAGAGATTTTGCGATTTCGTCAAAGATTTCGCGATTTCGTCTGAGATTTCACGATTTCGTCAAAGATTTCGCGATTTTATTAGATATTTCGCGATTTCGTCAAAGATTTCGCGATTTCATAAGATTTTGCGATTTCGTCAAAGATTTCGCGATTTCATCAGAGATTTCGCGATTTCGTCAGAGATTTCGTGATTTTGTCAAAGATTTCGGGATTTAATAAGATTTCGCGATTTCGTCGGAGATTTCGCGAATTCGTCAAAGATTTCGCGATTTCGTCAAAGATTTCGCGATTTCGTCAAAGATTTCGCGATTTCGTCGGAGATTTCGCGATTTTGTCAAAGATTTCGGGATTTAATAAGATTTCGCGATTTCGTCGGAGATTTCGCGATTTCATCAGATTTCGTGATTTCGTCAAAGATTTCGCGATTTCGTCAAAGATTTCGCGATTTCATAAGATTTCGCGACTTCGTCAGAGATTTTGCGATTTCGTCAAAGATTTCGCGATTTCATCAGAGATTTCGCGATTTCGTCAAAGATTTCGCGATTTCGTCAAAGATTTCGCGATTTCGTCAGAAATTTTGTGATTTCGTCAAAGATTTCGCGATTTCGTCCAAGATTTCGCGATTTTATTAGATATTTCGTGATTTCGTCAAAGATTTCGCGATTTCATAAGATTTCGCGACTTCGTCAGAGATTTTGCGATTTCGTCAAAGATTTCGCGATTTCATCAGAGATTTCGCGATTTCGTCAGAGATTTCGTGATTTCGTCAAAGATTTCGCGATTTCGTCGGAGATTTCGCGATTTCATCAGATTTCGCGATTTCGTCAAAGTTTTCGCGATTTCGTCGGAGATTTCGCGATTTCGTCAGAGATTTCGCGATTTCGTCGGAGATTTCGCGATTTTGTCAAAGATTTCGGGATTTAATAAGATTTCGCGATTTCGTCAGATTTCGCGATTTCATCAGATTTCGCGATTTCGTCAAAGATTTCGCGATTTCGTCAAAGATTTCGCGATTTCGTCCAAGATTTCGCGACTTCGTCAGAGATTTTGCGATTTCGTCCAAGATTTCGCGATTTCGTCTGAGATTTCACGATTTCGTCAAAGATTTCGCGATTTTATTAGATATTTCGCGATTTCGTCAAAGATTTCGCGATTTCATAAGATTTTGCGATTTCGTCAAAGATTTCGCGATTTCATCAGAGATTTCGCGATTTCGTCAGAGATTTCGTGATTTCGTCAAAGATTTCGCGATTTCGTCAAAGATTTCGGGATTTCATAAGATTTTGCGATTTCGTCAGAGATTTTTTAATTTGGTCAGAGATTTTGCGATTTCGTCAGGGATTTCGCGATTTCGTCGGAGATTTCTTGCGAAGTGTACGGGATTTTGTACAAATGTCCGACCCCTCGACCTTAGGCCTAAGTCATCGAGCGACATTTAAAGCCTTTTTTAATTCAGGTGGCCGGGTTATAATGCGTAGGAGGGTGGTGGCAAGCCCTGCAAGCCAACACCTCCCTACACTAACTATTACCGTTAACCTCAACAAATTATTATGAAGGGGAAACCGAAGAGCTCGGAGGAAAACCCCTTTAACCAGTGGGATGAGAACTTGCAAACTCAACGCGGAAGGGGTTGTTTCTAGTTTTCACCCAGTGCCACAAGCTGGGATCGAACCCGCCTCCTCTTGCTGCGAGGCGAAGGTGCTAACCACTCCGCCACCCCAACTTTAAAGCCATTATTTCAGGTGGACGGGTTACAATGCATAGGAGGGTGGTAGCAAGCCCTTCATGCCACGCGAGCCAACAGCTCCCTACTGCCATCTACTTACGTTTTAATACAAAACATGAAAGAACAAACCATAAAAAAATGCATTGTCCATCCTAGCCTAGCCTTCTATGTGGTCTATGTCGATCGCGACATTCAGTAAATCTTTAGCATTAGAATGTATAGGAACTTCCACCCTTTTGGTAATTATGTGACTTTTGCTAGAACCAATAGCCGGTAAATCGGCCGCGGGAATTTCGAATTTTGGCTGGTTTACGGTTGACTTTCTAAGTATACCCACGCGAGCAGGGCCGAACTTAGAGATCCTGGGCCCATGGGCAGATAAGGAGTCTGGGTCCCCTTTTCACGCGCTGCATTTACTCTTATCCCTGGAACTAGGCTGTGCCTGAATTTCCCTGATTCAGCGTAGAAGTCTGAGCTCTACGGTTATATTACTAAATAAAAGCTCTTAACCATCATCGACTAAATTTGCGATAATTATGCAACATTGCGATTTAAGGCTGCGTCCGTAAACTGCCAGGCAGAAATTTTGGTAATTTTAAAACAAAATCTTCTACCTAGGAATTTCTCCAATATAAATTACGATTGATATTATAGATTTATGCCTTCGAATACAGTAATTACGGTCACTGGAGGGCCCCTTCCAAGGATGGGCCCCTAGGCCATGGCCTAGGCTGGCCTAGGCGGAAATACGGCACTGCACGCGAATTCTATAATTTTGGAAAATACCATCGCGATATATTTCCAAGTGATAATTAATTAATTAACATAGATAATATTTAAAAATGGTTGTCATAATTTATTTTTAGTACTAAAAGTGATAGGCATACTTAAAACAAATTCCGTTTGGCGAGTCCAGTGTAAGTATAGAACAGGTAATGCCGAGATCACCACGTTGACGTACAGAAACGCGCGATTTGATGATTGTTTAGGAGTATAATACTATAATGAAGCTTAAAAATAATAATCAAAATTAAATATTTATTGATCACTTTGTAAAATTTACGCAATAGACATTTAAAAAATGAATTAATATAACACGGGTGGGTCCCTTTATGAATTCAACAGAAAATACGCGAAATTTGAAATTCCCTCCACCGACTTACCGCAAATTCGTGCTAATATCTTTCCGCCAATTGAACTAGTTATTTTGCCTTTCTTAACCTGTACAGTGCTTCCACTTGGACAGTCTCATTTCTCCCTCTGTCGGTTCTAATAAATCCATTTTTATAACTTTCACAATTTTTGTAACTAAAACAATAAGATTTATAATATTTAGGCCTTATATAAAGAAAAAATATTTTCTTAAAAATATTTTAAAATCTATGACACGCTTCCGACACCCAATTAATTTCATTCGTGGATTCCAATAAAGGTAGAGGCGCGGTATTTGAAGTATTAGACCAAAATATTTCTAGCGAAAATTTATTAAAATTCCCAAAATCCTTAATTTTCGAACAATCCCTTAATTTTCCCTTTTTCCCTCTCTTTCAAAATAAAATCCCTAAAAACGGATAAAATCCCTCAAAGTAGAAGCACTGAACCTGTAACCTAGGAGCAACAAACACAGCACCCCACGCAAGGAGAACGCAACCCGTCAAAAGTCGTGTATTTTCTCGTGTACAATTTCCATTGGTTAGACGCTTTAGCGGCTGCGGCCGTCGGAAGGGGAAAATTCGTAAATTGTCTTCCCCCTTTCCGTAAAACGTGCAGCGTAAAGGCTCGTCCAATGAAATTTGTTCGCAACACAGCGTTAGCGTGTTTAAAGGCTAGCTGCGTTCTCCTTGTGTTTGTTGCTCCTAGCCGCAACTGAGTATAACAATGAGCTTTTTCCCCCTAAAAAAAGTCAAATCAGCCCAGTATCTGATTGGTTCCCTAAAACTGACGTATTCCGACGCGATTAAAGCGCCACCCGGTGACATTTTTCTCAACATAGACTTTAAAATAAATACATTCTTGAAGAAACTTAAAATTACTAAATTACATTGATAATAATTTCATTTTTTGTTTTATATGTCTCAAAAACTAATCATAATTGAGAAAATAACTTAATATAATTGATAATTTAGGTTATATATGATATGTGACGTCACATATTTCGGTGGCCCCTTCCCTTTGTAACATTTAATACGTTAATTAATTTGTGACTAAATTAAACTTAATTAAATTTAAACTATTTACAGTTTGTCCTGTGTCAAACGAGGGAACTATCTAAAGTAAGTCCGATTTCATTTAGAAAGTTTATTAAAGGTAATTTAATTTAATTTAATTTAATAGGTGAAATTTACCAAAATGGACATTCAAAGTCTCTTAAACATTCCGGTGAGTAACAAATATTGACTATTTTCACAAAGTTATTATTTCCATCACTGTACGTCGCCATAATTGATAAATAAGCGCACTTAAAGGGAATATAACCTCAGGTATTTGGTGTGGAACACCAACGCTTGCAGCTCTGGCCGCTCTTGCCTTCGGCTTTAAAAATGTTTGGCGCCACTGTACAGGGACATTTGAAAAATTGAAGGGGTCTTCCGTAAAGATTGCTTTGCAGGTTATATTCCCTTTAAAGGCCTAGGTTTTCTTCCGCCACTCACCCTTTAAATTTGCTTTCCTTCCAAACAAATACCCTGGTGGTAGGCCAACGTGTTCTGCTGTTGGCTTACCACCAGGGTATTTGTTTGGAAGGAAAGTAAATTTAAAGGGTGACAGGCAGATGAAAATCTAGGCATTTAAAACCACCTTATTTCAAGATGGCGGCGCCCATAGTACACTTATTTGAAAACCGTATTCAAAACTTTCCAGAAATGCATTCTGAAAGGAAATCACGAAGGTTCTTCGGAAGAGGCTGAACAGAGGTTGCAATCGTTCCGAAGACCAAGAAATAACACCATCAGCGCCCCCTTCGTTAACAATGGCTAATTAATTTTAAATTGACATTAAATCTAATTTTTAAAATATATATAAAAATAATATCGTGGTACATAATTCTTAAACACCATCGAGCTAAAAGTGAACCTATATTGAAAAATAACCCAACTTACAAACTGTTTTAAAATGCAAATGAAGCATACCCCTACCTACCCGACAAGAATATATTCATGTGAACCGAGAGTATGTGTTTATCGTGATCCACGTGAAGATAAACCACGCCCCTCTACCTTTTCATAGCCTAATCTTACCCCCTTCTGTCGCTAAGGGGAAGACACTGCGTTAGGATAGCAGGTTCTCTCTCTATCTCTCTCTCTCTCGGTGTGTGTGTGTGTAGGCGTGGCATATTATCCGGGGATCATGAAACAAGACGCTATGGAAATTCTTGGCGTTTCCACGACATAAGCGTTGTTATAAAGCTATAACAATTTACAAAATACCACCCCGTTAGAAAAGGTCGGACGAGGGCTTTGTGAAATTTTAATAATTTAAAACTGGGTGGTGGTACTGCTAGCACCATCTAGTTTCAAACAATAGAACTAAGAGGGGGAGGAATAAAGGAGAAAATATATTGTGAAATGGCGGGCACACCGTGGCTACACCTTTATTAGGTTTCAAAAGCTTGGGCGTAAATTAGGGGGCTATTATAAAATACAACCCGTTAGAGCCAAATTTCCATTGGAATGTTCAGAAGGGTAAAAATTTGAAAATTAGCATATTAATTTAAAGCTTACGGCCAAAAATGGGAATGAAATATTTTGGAGCTCTACTGTCCGCGCTTCTTTTACAATTTTCCAATAATTGGAAGTGGTCAAATGGTTCCCTGGAGAAAGCGAAATTTGTTTTAAACCAGATTTCATAAATTACTTTACCGGTGACTTGTTCTTCTAAAAAGGCTAAAGGTTACCTCAGATCTTACGACGCCACAAAGAATGGTACTGGTTCGCGTTGAAGACATTATACAGCTTTGTTTGGAGTTAATAAATGCCTGGCCTTTGAATTATTGAGGGCATCTGATGGTAGTTGCTGTGTTGAGGACGAATTATTGACGTCATCTTACGTTACTTGCAATATTGAGGACGAATTAATGGGGGCATCTTACGGTACTTGTATCATTGATGATGAATTAATGTGATCATCTTACGGTTCTTGCATCATTGATGATGAATTATAAGGTGATCTTACGGTACTTGCATTGTTGAGGAACAATTAATGGGGCCTTTTACGGTACTTGAATCGTTGAGGGCATCATACAGGGTGTCCACTAAAAAAACGATCCAGGGCGAGTATCTCTGAAACCGTTTTCTCTAGGAATTAAAATTTTTTATGTTGCGTAGCTCGTGCAGGGGGTCAAAGAAAAATGATAACCTCGATGACCTTGAACCATGTCTTCAAGGTCGTCCAAAAAGTATCTCGAGAACCGTAAGTGTTAGAAAATTGTTTCCCATTAGAAAAGTGTTCCCCGTCACGTCTTATGTCTACATAGCGTGAACATGATCAGATTCGACCAATAGAAAGTCAAGGAAAATTTAAAAAAATCACATTTTAGGTATTAATAACTTGAATTTTTTTTTTTAATTTTATTTTATAATTGGAATTTTTCCTCTAAGCCTAATGGTTCTCTATAACAATTTTTAGAATATATTATCTCCTACCATGATGCGATTGTCTAGCAAATTTCGATAATGTAGCACGACTTGTTTTGGAGTTATTAGCACTGTCTTGCAATTTTCCCTTTTACGACCTTTGTGATTTTGGTTAATTTTTCTCGACTTTCTATTGGTCGAATCCGATCATGTTCACGCTATGTAGACATAAGACGTGACGGGGATAACTTTTCTAATTGGAACCAAATTTCTAACAATTACGGTTCTCGAAATAGTTTTTTGATGACCTTGAAGACATGGTTCAATGTCATCGAGGTTATCATTTTTCTTTGGCCCCTCGCACGAGCTACGTAACATAAAAAAAAATTAAATTCCTAGAGAAAACGGTTTCTGTGATATTCGCCTTGGATGGTTTTTTAGTGGACACCCTGTATAGTACTTGCAGTGTTGAAAACACCTTATAGTGCGTTAATTGTTGAGGGCATTTTATGGTACTTGCGAATGTACATGTTTCAAGCGAATAACATAAGCAGGATATATATCTAGTTCTTCTATTACGAAATGAAAAGACTAAAGTGAGAACAATTTGTTAGAAGTGCTAGAATCCGAATTCGCTGGCAGCTCGTATTTCTAGGACATGAACGAGAGAACCTATGGCTTAGAATTGGCTCGACTGGACTCGAGGTTAGGGATAAAAATAAAAATGTTCCACAAGTAGAAATGTCTTCCTTCGAGACCATTATTCTTTCTTCGAATGCGAGTAAACCGATAGTCGACACTCAAAGAACACTACCGCAACGCCAATTCGGGATTCTTGGGGACACATAGTTTTATGTACTCCAAACTTTGTCGTCTCCCCAAATGGCCACGACGACCCTCTGGGGAATAGGAAGACCATTCTTCCCGTTTCAATCATTTTGACCAGTGCCAAATTACATCCATAGGAACCATTCTTTATCGAGAAAATTTCGAATAAACATTTCGAAGTGTCACGGAAAAATTAGGATAAAGTTGCCAATATCAACTTAATACAATTTTTACGCATCGGGTGAATAATTTAAGATCCCAACTCTAGCACACCCCAACAATTACTCTAATATTCTTTATAGCTGACAATACTGTGAAGGCTATCGACACCTAGATGATGAAAATAGTGTTAAACATATTGATAACCACTTGGGGACAGTAGTGTTAGACCTATTGGTAAACACTTGGTGAAAATAGTGTTAGACCTATTGATAATCACTTGGTTTCCAGAGTGTTAAACCTATTGATAATCACTTTGTGACAATAGTGTTAAGCCTTTTGATGACCACTTGGTGACAATAATGTTAAACCATTTAGTGACAATAGCGTTAAACCTTTTGATACCCCATTGGTGACAAAGGTGTTAAGCTATTGGCAGCTAGACGGGGAAAATAGTGTTTAACCTATTGATACCCCCTTGGTGAGAATATTGTGGAGGATATTGACACCTAGAGGGTGAAAAAATGTTAAACTCATGGATCCCTAATAGGTGGCCATAGTGTAAAGGTTATTTAGTAAAAAAAAATATTAATCGGCAATAATGTGAAACCTACTGATACCACCTAGGGGGCAGTAGTGTATAGTCTATTTACACATAGAGGGGGGAAATAGAGTTAAATCTATTGATACCCTCTTGGTGGCAATAGTGTTGAACCTATTGATACCCCTAGCTGGAAATAGTGTGAAGGTTATTTACACCTGAGGGGTACAAATAATGGAAAACCTAATGATACCCCTTTTCTGAGTTTTCTCGTCCAACAAAATGGATCATAAATACAAGATTAATAATGGTATCAAATAACGAAAATGTTGAGTTTTGGATTTTTTTTATATATTTTTTGTTTTAACTATTGAAAGCTAAATGTATTTATTTATTCACGACCGAAATCAGTCTAGGTGGTGTAACGGCGCTAGGTTCTCCGAGGTAGCACCTTTGATCTAGCGTCTGCTACAATCAAAATAAAAAGTCATAAGAACGTTTTTTCTTAAACTTATCAAAATATAAGTAAACGATGTAAAAATTATATAAAAATACAAGTATCATTATTTATAAAGTCAAATTTACCAATATTTATAAATAATTTAGCAGCAACCTATCTAGGTTTTAACGGCTAACCGAAGGGGGCGTAGCGATAGTTTTCGGTCTCGAACGATTTTGAGCGTTGCTTCCCCCTCAAGCTCTCCCAGTAAGTTAGACTGAGGAACAGACAATCTCAAGAAATACAATTATCTTGATGTGGTGTAAACATCATCTTGCAAGTCGCTCCGAGAGCCATATTGGTCTATTTAGATTATTCCAGCGTACCAGACGGAGATTCAACGAGTGATAAAAGTGCAGGAAATGAGCGAGCTTTAAAACGCGATAAAAAATGACGTAAATACTAGCACCATCTGGCCAATATTGAGGGAATAATTTCCACCCGGATATTAGCAATAACTACCAATTCTAATTTACAGAGATGAAAACGAAGATAACTCTAAAATCCTTTTCAAATGGAGAAGGCAATATCGGCTTAACAATTTTACGTTTATACTTTATTCCAAGGCTTAACAACATAAACAAACGCTGTTATCAAAATAGGGAGTGCCGGCTTTTCGAGCAGACAGCCATAACCCTAAAAGGTAAACTCTTCTCTCGAGCAATATATAACAAGGCGAATAACCCCTCAGGTGAGAGGTTAAAGGTTACTATCACCCTAATAATGTCGGGACTTCCGGTTTATATACGACCTTCATTTTAAAGTCGGCGAGGGCGATTAAAAACGGCGGCGCTACGAGAGGGCGCCATTGTCGTAAATAGAAGCGTCAGAAATTCCTCCGCCTAAACCCGGAGGTAAATTTCGGGAAGCCGAAAATAGGGGGTGCTACTAGCCATGATTTAGCTTCGGATGTCACGCCACTGAAGCGAGTAGGCCTTGTTCTAATACGGGTGGGAGGCAGGGCCAAGGCTTAATACTTTTATAATCTACCTTCCGCCCAACCTATTTCAAACCGTTTTGTTTTAACGACACAGTTATTTCCAAAAGCAAGGGTTAATGCGCTATACCGTTTTCCGAGAATTAGCCCGTTATTGTTGCCGTAAAATATGCCACGCGACGAATAATTATTTTAAAATCCGTCAAAGTATAGTCTAAGTTATGAAAATCTGTTTTAGCTCGGCCAGAATGCCTAAGTACATTCCACGGTGTTGCCTGACCTTTTATCAATTTTTAAGACGATTATGATACGCCTCGCGGGAGATTGCAGTGATGCCAGATCGAGGAAATATTGATTCCATGTAATACTTAGGAAGGAAATTTTTACAAACATTCATGAAATCAAAAGTGACATAATTACAAAAAGTGTGTCAATCGGACCTATTTCTTAATTAATGTTACGAGCAAAATACAAGTTGGGAGGGGAGAAGGGAAAGTAGGCCTTGGGGAGGGAAGGAAGTTAAAACCAACAAATAACGCCTCGTAGTGAGGAACGGAGGAACTAAGTATCACTGGTCAAAGTTAGTGTATTTTTTGATTTTTCGTCGTTCTGTGGAGATGCTATCGCCATCTACCTATGATATAATACCATAGACTAAAAAATGATCCAGAAAGGCGGTAATAAATATTCTTTTATGAGGTCGATCTCGGGTCGAGCATATATTAAACCTTTAGCATAGGAAAGTACAGGAATTGTCACACTTCTGGTAATTATGTCACTTTTGATGAAATCTACTTAAATTTAATGTAATTTTAAATAATATAATAATAATACCAAGTGATCAGAAGATTAGTGGCGAGAAATATAACTCTTTAGCCTTTCTCGACAGCTTATTATATGGTTTATTTTAGCCTTCATTAAAGAACTAACCTAAAAACCAAAAAAAGTCAACAAGATTATTAATGAATAATAGGTAAATAGTTCAATATTGAGAATGTAGATAGCGATATTTGACCTACAATTTTATTTTATTTTCGAAAATAAAGTATATCACTTTCACATTATTAACACGAATAGGGTTTTGGAAAAACGGAAATTGTAATCTGAAAAGGAAAATTTTCACATTCTGAAAGGGGAAATTGAATTTTCGCAATTTGGCATCACTGGTAGGTTGTTTGTGCCACCCAAGATAATATAAATCTCATAACCTAGACTCGAAATAACAGCCTTGCACGTAGTTAAAAGCGTTTCCCCACTTCCTGCTGGAACTCCGATTAAATTAGCTCCATAGTTACCATGTTAACCAACTATTGAGTAGTATCGCTCTGTATCTTTGAGCTATGGGCGCCATTTCGAGGGAAGTTTTTTTATCTATAGGAAAAAGTATGAATGACGTCATGCCGATATCACTCTATAGGAAAAACCACGGCCAACTTTGATGACGAGCTGTTTGCCCAACCGCGCGTCATCAAAGTTGGCAGTTATAGGACTATGGCAGCGACCGATGAAGGCCGATATTTCGGAGGTCACGTGCCTGAAGTGAGTAAACGCTTCGTTATAAAAACGTCAATCAGGAAGCTCTCAGAATTCGAATCTGGGGTACGGAGTTCTATTTTATCGTTGGGGCCGCTGAATCGCTGATATATTTAGCGTATCTACTGATGTGTCACCCACCGAAGAATGTATTGGTTTATTCGTTGCCTTGGAAATGGGTACGATTTAAATTTAAATAGTATTTATTAAGTAGAACGCTCGTCGATACCAGATGAACCATTTAAATTTCCAACCGTCGCACTCAAACCGTCGTTTGGACATTAAAAGAACGTTTAAAAAAAGTAAAAAATACTAAGCCTTTACCCGTAACATTTCCGACGAGTAAACAAAATTGGTGGTCATTGTAAAGACCGTAACTCAAAAATCTATCAGCACTTAACCCCGCGTTGAAAGTTGATTAAACTAATGTGCCGTGAACTTCGTTAACAGCCTTGGCAGTAGCAAAAGCTCGCCCAAAAACAGCGCCCAAGTAGTTAAGTTAAAAACCCCGTGAACTTAGTAAAATTAGGGCGAGACTCGGGGAAAAATCATTCTAGGCGGATAGGGCTCTTCGTTTTAACAGCGCGGCGTCTGCAACGATAAATTTTTACGACGAGTTCCACTCGTCTCTCCTAGATGGCGTCTTAAACAAGAAGCCAAAACGTTTTAGGCGCCTCCGAGCGTCCGCATTAACATACGAACGAGTCTGGGCTACATTATCGTTCCTCTACAGAAAACCCGAATCCCGCTGTCAGTCCCTATTGTCCGCTCGATTTACGACTTGGCAAAGCGAAGGCGCGCTCAAAGGGGACTGACAACCGCGGTTGTCCACGTTCTTTGTTTCCAACCCTTGCAGCTCTGAATTACGAGCTTCCGAAATTAGTCCAGGGAGTCATTGCGAAACTTCTGCCGCTTGGGGGAGCCACTATAGAATGGTATAGTTTCCCCATGTCTGGCCACTTTTGTTAAGTTATTGGTTGAGGTGATATGGTCTCTTCCGTGCGAGGAGGACATGTGGCCGTTATTGCGCGCCATCTTTGGTACAGTTGAATCTAGCAACAGGGGGCGCTACGGTAATAAGGACTATAGCGTCGTCTGCTTACAACCTTTGTTGGCGCGGATTAAAAAAAAATTAAAGGTTAGAATTGACTCGTTTTATCAGAATCTTATAATAGGCGTCTTTTCCGAAAGCGATTGCCAATCCTGTCGAGATCCTAGCAGTAGAAAATGGCCAAAATGTTCTCAGAGCTAGTCTACAAATTGAATGTATTATAGCATTATAATTTGAGATGGCATTTCTGGGTTTTAGAAGATTATGTCGGCTGCTAAAACTAAATCTTTTAATGGAGTAGAAACTAATTTGAAAAATATCTACTATTAACGTAACTAGTGCCAATGCACAATCACCTCTAGCTTATTTTAAAACTGTGAAATTCTTTGATTCAACCAAAATATGTTTCAAAATCCTTTTAAAATATTATTTAAATGCTATAATCTAGTAGAGACTAGAGTTTATTACTTTACTGCAAATTTAAATAATATCACTGTTACCGTCGACCACTACCAAAGGCCGGAAAATATTATTAGATTAGAGTTATCTGAAATTTATTGCCTGCCACCATAAGTCTATAAAATTGTTTCTTAAGTTTGTCACTTTGGGGAATATTTTGCTGAGAGCTAGTAACGGAGTGACGTCATCACAAGAAGAAAATATCCCCCTAGCGAAGCGCTGTCAAAGGCTACGTTTGACGCGTTAGCGAAGCGAGCGGACGCAAAACGGTGACTAACGATTGGACAGAAAACTTATAATCGTTCTACGGAAATTATCACTATGAATTTTCCGCGCGAGCTTGATTGCAAAGTTCGTAAGCAGGGCTTTACATAAAGCACTAGTCACGGCATTTGACTACTAATATAAATGCTCTGACTACTAAAACTATTCGAAATCTTGGGGCTCACTAGTCAATTTGACTAGTGAAAAATTTACCTAAATATTCACAAATAATGGCAAATATTGCGTATCATAAATTTATCATTCATCAATCCTATTTTATTTAAAAAAATCACATCGTGTAACTTAAGTTATAATAAACTCTTATTTCAATTCGGGGTAGGTACATTTGTTCGAATTTCAATCGTCCGAACGGTGGAAAAAATGTTCGAATTTCATTCGTCCGAACCGCCGAAATAACAAATGTTTCAATTGTTCGAATTGGACAACTTGTTTGTTTCATTCGTCCGAATCGGTAGCATCACTGTTTTTTTTTGGTCTGAATTTTTTTTAGTGCAAGAATTAAAAATAAAAACTACATTGTAAATATCGTTGTTTGTTCAAGTAGTTTTTTCTTAATTGCTGTTGTTAGGTTAGGTTAGGTTAGGTTCACGATAATGTTACTATTTTCTTATATTAACAATATTTAAAAAAAAATCAATTCCTAATGTTCGAAAAAACGGACAAACGATTATTCGAACAAATGGAATTCGCCAGTAATGTAAATTGAACGACTAAATCACCAACAAAAGTTGTGATAAATTTTTCGTGCAAATGAAATACGTTTTCGGTCATACGATCCTGTTTTCCGGCATTCGGACAAATGATCATTCGGACATTTGTACCACCGTTCGGACGAATGAAATTCGAGAAAATGTACCCAAATCGTCAATTCTGACAGTAAAGCAAAATTTTCGCTGTCCTTTTTGTTTTTATACCCCAATTTTTACCCCACTAGTCAGTGACTATTAAAATATATTAAGGTAAGAGGCTCACTAATCAATCTGACTACTAAAAAAATATATTCTTATAGATCGATTTACAATATTTAAGGGGCAAAGACGACTTTAAAGGGGTAATATTCATCCGAGGTAACGTGGTGATGGCGTTATTTGTTAGTAGATGGCGCTCTGATAGCAGCATGACGTCATAGTTTTGATTTTCAACGATTGGTTGAAAGTTTTCAGTTTTTAGTGGAGAATGGTTTTGTCGAGATTTAAAATACAATATTATCTTCCCTGATTGGATAGTTTAAATTACAAAAATTATATATTTTTAATAAGAATTTAAAGTATTATAATTTAGTAATTAATTAAAAACTTTTTAAAAAAGTTTATTTTTCATAAACTTTATAGTGTCGCCATCTACCTCAAACATTATTAAATAGGAAGATACGACGTAGAAGTAGAAGTTTTCACCAAATAGGGGAAGGCAATTTTTACCCCTTGACTGTCGGAATCGGTATATTAATTTTAGTTTACTAAAAATGTTTTTAAAAGTCTTAAAAATCCAAAAAATCAGACTGATGTTCTAATAGTAGACCAGTTTCACCCTTTTTGACCTGTGCAAGAATTCTGGTTTATTTAGAATTGTTAATTCTAAATACTAGTATAATATATCCCTTGTAGAAAAGTATAAATTTTCTAATACTACTAATGTTACGCGGCTGTATTGTAGTATCTCGATGGTACGAAGATGTTGCTTTCGGCAGCTACTTCAATGTAGTGTATTAGGTTCGATTGATTGAGATTCGCAGATTACCAAAGCTTACAAATGACGACTAAATAATTGAAGTTTATTTGCCACAGGGCAGGCGGCGTCGCTATGCAAGTCCTAGGCCTCTCGAATTTCGCTCATTCAGCGTCGCATGACCGAGGCTTAGTGTCAAATTTTAATCGTTAATTATAATAAAGATCTTTTCCCATTTAACAAAAATAAATTAAAACGGCAAAAGGTTCCCACCTAAATTATGTTTATTAACAGAGATTATAGGAAATTAAGTATTTTTTAAAGAATTATGAGTAATTTTCTTCGCCGGTTAAACTGAGAAATCGGTAAAACTTTTTCTCGTTTGATAAAACTTTGACATTTGCGCTACGGCTACGATAGATGGCGATACTTTACAGCGTCTTTTCGGTGTAATAAGGGGCTTTCTAGGCGTCTCAATAAAAGCAGATCAGCGAGTCCTCAAGGAGTATTAGAACTGAGAGCGTAGAATGGAAAGCTAGGTTTTATTTAGTCCTTGTCTCTTGGTTTTGAAGCGGTGCCGAAAATAAGACCACATTTTAGGCGGTAAAAGTTATATGAAAGTTTGAAAAAGGTAAAATTTTACCTTTATATCATATAAAATTTATCATTTACTTCGACCAGGACGCACACGTGTGCAAAGGCTTGTCTCTTTTGTGAAAGCATGGTGAAAGTGAAACGCAAAATCTATTTTACAAGTTGGATTGAAGTTGACTTGGTTGGTTGGTTACCAGTTGAATTGGCAACCCTGTTACCGCCCGACTGAAAATATTTCAGATCAGTGACTACGTCATGGGATAATCAAAAGGAGAGAGGCGTTTATTGAGACGACTAAAATAAATTTCAAAAGAAAAAATTGGACATACTAATTCTTAAAACAATAACATCAGGAAAATTTAGTTTATAATTACGTAAATATTCTAAAGTCAATTTTTACATTTTAAATTGTTAAATGCATTGAAATCTACCCGGAACCTGCGAATGTACCTGTTTCATTTTTACGCTCTAAATGGAAACTTATCTCTTAACAGGGGCGGGTCCATACGGGGGGCGATGGGGGCGATCGCCCCCCCTTAGAATACTTGAAAAAACATAACAATTTTTGAAGTTATTGAAATAATTTTATAGAGACTAGAGTATACTAGACTTTCTAGTTGTAGAAAGTACTTCGTTTAAGCAAACGAAAATGAGAGCTCCACGTTACATTTTCACGCTCCATATAGGCTTCGAGCTTAGAAACGATAGCGCCATCTACTTTAATACCTGCCAACTAAATTTGTGAAGAAATAGCAGACGACTTTTGAATGCCCATGATCGCCCCTCCTTACTTGATGGCCTGGATCCGCTCCTGTCTCTTAAGTGATATCTTATATACTTTTGGTTGAACCTACGTTATTTGATGATTAAACAGTTTATTTAAATTGCATTAGAAACAATTTTAAGGAAAAGAAAATAAAAGAAGTGAAATGGAACGATGAATTCGTTACAAAAAGAAATAAAAACTAAGATAAACCAAACTTAAAAAAAAATTGCTGATTATGCTAAAAAATAAATTCCAAAAATTTCCGAAATAAAGTAGAAGAAAAAGCGCTCGATTTAACCCTAACTTTCTCAAAGAAATACACACACACACACACCTACAAGCTTTAGCTAGACCGAAATGAAACCAATGCCAAATAATAATCTGCGGCAAGAATCCCGCTGAAAGCGTCTCAACGCTGCTGACTACGGCAAAAAAAATAAAAAAAAAACTTTTTAACTCCCGTGGCGCCCTCTCCACGCGAAAACACACACCAACAAAAAGTATATATCGAAATAAATCGAGAACAAAAGGTCCCTCACAGATGGCGTAGCAATGCTCACGGAAGCGCGAATGATCTTTTTGAATGGCGAGAAAAATCTCTTATCGGGAAAGCCGCCCTTTTTTGTACCCCCCCCCCTCCTCCCACGCTGTGGGAAGGAAAGGGGAGGGAAAAATAACAGCGGAATGATTTTTCTATGACGGAAGTAGAAAAGGTTTGCTTTTGACGAAATACCAAAGTGCTTAAAGGGAGTATAAAATGTTTTGGAAAATTAAGTGAATAATAAATGAAATTGTAGTTTTCTTCGTGAAACTAGGTGCAAAGAAATAACTATGAAAAACCTTAATATTTATACAGTGATTTCAGTATCACGTGACACGACGTCACCTATGCTTTTTCCCATAGAGAAAAAAATCCCGCACAAAATGGCGGCCATAGCCAAAGCTACGAACTGAAACTACTTTAAAGTTTGTACAAAATTATGTCTACAGAACGAATATTGGGCTAGGGTTCCACTTAATATTTAATTGAATTAAAGTAATTTAAATTGTCAACTATTTGGTAATAATAATCAACTAGGCTAATAATCAAGGCACCACCTTAGGCCCAAGTCATCGATAGACGTTTAATGCCTATAAACAGGTGGCCGGGTTATGATGCGTAGGAGGGTGGTCTAATTTTATGATGAAAATAGTCAAGTTTTAAAATTTTTCGTGGTGGCATTATGCTATTCTATCAATGAAATTTGGCCTGTGTACAATTAAAAAGATAAGTATGACACGGTGAATAACAATGGCGTTTTATTTGTTCGATTCGGCCTCGTAGTTGCTTAAAAAATCGAGATTCAAATTATTAAATCGAGATTCAAAATATTAAATCGAGATTCAAATTATTAAACCGAGATTCAAATAATTAAATCGTGACTCAAATGATTAAATAGTAATTGAAATGATTAAATCGTGATTCAAATAATTAAATCGTGACTCAAATGATTAATTCGTGACTCAAATGATTCAATAGAGATTATAATGATTAAATATTGATTGAAATGATTAAATCGTGATTGAAATGAATAAATCGTGATTAAAGTGATTAAATTGAGATTTTAATGATTAAATCTTGTTTGAATTTAATAAATCGTGACAAATGATTAAATCGAGATTCAAATGATTAAATCGTGACTCAAATGATTAAATCGAGATTCAAATGATTAAATCGTGACTCAAATGATTAAATCGTGACTCAAATGATTAAATCGAGATTCAAATATGTAATTCGTGACTCAAATGATTAAATTGCTATAAAAATGAATAAATATTAATTAAAATTATTTAATCACGATTAAATTTGTATTTTTTTAATCTTTATTATTAGGACTTTTCACTCCTATAAATTAATAAACGACCCTCAAAAACGTGAAATTCGTTGATTAAAAATAATTAAGTCAGCTAAACAGAAATCCGATAGCGCAATAGTACGAAAGTAGATCACTGCCTTAACTGCTGCAAAACGATTTGCTATTTCACGTTGGTATACGTTCTTCCTGGGTCATCGCAGAAGTAAATAAGGTCCAGAAAATAAAGTTTGTTTTCCACTTTTAAACATGGTTTTCCCTTAGCGCCACATAAGGGGCCAAGGGTAACCGAAATTTTCCCCAAAATATGGGGTTCCCCATTGGGGGTATGAGGGTCAAGGTACGGAGAGGGGCGCCTTAACTGGGATAAGTGGTCCCAAGGGTCATTGACTTTGCGTTGCGCATAGCTCCCCGGCGAACTGTGTGAGCGGCCCGACGACTGTGGCGGCCTCTCTCGGGAAAGATTGGAAATATATCCCACCCGTGATCCAAGCCTAGCCCCGCCTTCCCTCTTACTATCACTCTTCTTTGTATGCTTTGGAGTTTACCATGGTCAGAGTTCTGTTCGCATCATTATTACGGGTGATGTGCTAGGTTTCAAAATATATATATATATATATATATATATATATACTTCTTCAATCTTCTGAATGATTGAATGGAAATTGATTTGTAATTTCGGAAATTGCAAGGAAGACGATTATGGACATTGATTTGCAATTTGGGAATTTGCCAGGAAGACAATTATGGATATTGATTTGCAATTTGGGAATTTGCCAGGAAAACGATTATGAACATTGATTTGCAATTTGTGAATTTGCCAGGAAGACGATTATGGACATTGATTTGCAATTTTGGAATTTGCCAGGAAAACGATTATGAACATTGATTTCCAATTTGGGAATTTGCCAGGAAGACGATTATGGACATTGATTTGCAGTTTGGGAATTTGCCAGGAAAACGGCTACGGCAATTTTTCCAACGACAATGAAGACGCTTACGGGGAATTTGGCCATTATGCAAAGAAATAGATCATGGCCATTAATAAACAATTTGGCCATTTGCAAGGAAGACGCTTACAAGCATTGATAGGCGATTTGAATACAGAATCTTATGGATATTGATGGGAAACTTGAGCGTTTGCAATAAAGACAAGGTCATTGATGGGCAATTTGGCCATTTGCAATGAAACAGCTCATGGACAATAATGGGTTATTTCGACATTTGCAAGAAAGATGCTTACGGGCATTGATAGGCGATTTGCCAGGCAGAAGCTTGTGGATATGAATTGGCAACTTGTGCATTTGCAAGTAAATTTCAAACACGCTCATTGATGGACAATTTTGGTATTTGCAAGAAAAAAGCTTATGGCCATTGATGGGCAATTTAGGCAATTGCACAGAATGTGGTTAAGGAAATTGATAGGCAATTTGCACGAAATTCACTTGTCAATTTACAAGGAAGACACGGCAAGATATGCAATTTGGTCATTTGCAATAAATACCCTTAAAGCAACTGTCGGCTCTATCATTGCCACCTGTATTATGAAAAGGCCCCTGTTATTAGAGATGGCCATGCATCTATCCGAATCTTTAAAAAAAATGACTTTCGTGGAGAGCGTGGAGCCATCTATTAATGGGAACGGAAGCTAAAATTCAAAATAGCGAAACAATAACGTCGTCAGAGTGCCACTATAGAGTATTATATTTAGACCACTTTTACTCTGCTTAGTGAACTTCAACCTAAATTATATATCCCATATAAAATATATTGTAAACAATTACTATAATTGAAGTAATTGACAAATTTACAAACGAGCCAATCAACGCGAAGCATACTTTTATGTCCCGCCTTTTGGGTCAAAATGTAGCTTCAGCATCTTGTTTTGATTTCGACGCTAGCGACATCTGTTGAAAAAGAGCTACTTCACCTAGAGCCGACACTTGCTTTAAGTAAAATTTTGACATTTGCAATACATACCATTACAAACAATTAGCAAGGTACGGCTGTTAATGGTCGATTTGGGCATTTGCAAGAGCCTAACGATCATAAAGGAGCAATTTTGATAATTTTCACATCGAACTTCAAAACCTTCAATGCGAACACGACTCTCCCATAGACCACTATATCAACAGTACGGGAGAAAATCGAAAGGAGAGGTGCAAACCCATCAAAGCTAATAAGAGAACAAACTATACCCGAGCCGATACCCTCGAGGAAGGATCCAAGTAAGCCCGAATCGCGAACATATTCTCCGCAGGGAAGTCTGAAATCCTATGTTATCCCAAGCGGCGGTTGCTAAAGAAATTCAATGTTAGCATTGGGGAGGTTTATCCTGACCCAAAAACTATTGGTTTTCTCTCTCTCTCTCTCTCTCAGCTCCGCGACCTCTCACAATGGGAAGTGCAGGCTTCTCCGGATAACATACTCCTCTCACCCTTATACGAACCGTAAAAGAGGAACGCGCAACATCTAGCGCCGACTCTCGATACTCTCCGAGATAGATCAACTCTTCAGTTCGATTCAGTCACGTGTGGTCAGATTTCAAACGTACGAATCGTGCTGTAAAAAAATAATTTTTAGTAGAAATAATTTATTAACGTTTCACTAAATATTTAATATTTCAAAAGATACGCAAAAATATTAACATAAAGTTATATCTTTCGCGAATAATAAAGGTAAAAGACAGTTGAAGTAAGTAAGTCACCCCTCGAAAACGTGTAGAGAAAACTAGAAGAATTGTAGACATAACTTTGTGTACAATGTACACTCCTACACGTTCCACCGTTCACGTTTTCAAGGGGTGGCTTACCTATCCATTTTGTGCTCTAACCTTACATAACCTTATTTAACCTAACCAACCTACCCTAACCTAACCAAACCTAGGAGCAATAAACACAGCACCCCACACAAGGAGAACACAACCCGTCGAAAGTCGTGCATTTTCTTCCGTACATTTTTCATTGGTTAGACGCTTTAGCACCTGCTGCCGTCGGAAGTAGGAAATTCGGAAATTGTCTTCCCCCCTTTCCGTATAATGTTCAGCGTAAACCTAACATAACCTAACCTAATCTACCCAACCTAACCTAAACTTAACATAATGTAACTTAACCTAACAGACCTAGCCTAACCTAACCAAACCTAACCAAACATAATCTACCCTAGCCAAATATAACCTACCCTAACCAAACCTAACAGAACCTAACCAAACATAGCCTAACCTGACCTAACCAAACATATCCTAACCTGACCTAACCAAACATAGCCTAACCTGACCTAACCAAACATAGCCTAACCTGACCTAACCAAACATATCCTAACCTGACCTAAAAAAACATAGCCTAACCTGACCTAACCAAACATATCCTAACCTGACCTAACCAAACATAGCCTAACCTGACCTAACCAAACATATCCTAACCTGACCTAACCAAACATATTCTAACCTGACCTAACCAAACATATCAGGGCCGTTTTAACATTTCCGTAGGCCTTAGGCAAAAATCTCTCATTTATCGTCTTCTCGAACCTTCGTAGGCCCTAATGTCTCCTAACATTTTCGTAGGCCCTAGGCACTTTGCCTAGTCTGCCTTATGGATAAGGCGGCCCTGCTCAATATATCCCAGTTCATTACTGAAGTAACGCAAGAAACTGCCATCCATTTAAAATGAGTAGCCACGTAAACAATTAAAATCGATTCCTAATTGAGTTTTAATCACGATAACCCTAAATCAGCTAATTGCAGATAAGGAATAAAAAGTTCGTCTGGTAAAACAGTAGTGTTTCATATTTCCGGTAAAAGTGTAATCCTCGACCTGCTAAATGTTAGACAGGTTAAGCCCGCGCCAGAAAACGTGTACGCGTCACTTGTAAGGGTGTAGACGTAGTTTTATTGTGAGCAGACTCATGTGTACTCTAGCCGTGCCAGCGTGGGCTCAGCCTGTTTCTACCTAGAAGATTGAAATGCAAATATAACCATAATTTCAATGCCTTTTGAAACTAGATTTTCTAATACTTATTTATAGAGTAACATTTTAGGCATTTCAAATTGCGATCTAGAAACTCTATTAAACATTTTTGGTTATGGTTAAACGGTTCCAAACGCTAATTTGATAAAATAAGTAAATGTAAAGTAAATTTAAATATGTTCCAAAATTAGTTCAATTGAATTTTAAATATGTGCAAAATTCAATAAATTTTTATTTAAATATGTTCAAAAATTTAAAGACGTGTCAAAAAATCATTAATTTTAAATGTTGCAATAAATTTTTAATTTAAATACGTGTCAAAAATTCCTTAATTTTAAATGTTGCAAAACATTTTTAGATTTAAGTACGTGTCAAAAATTCATTAATTTTAAATGTGAATTTTTTTGTTAAATTTGAATTTAAAGAGGTGTCAAAAATTAATTAATTTTAAATTTTGCAAAAAGAAATTAAATTTAAATACGTGTCAAAAATTCATTAATTTTAAATGTTGCAAAAAAATTTCGATGTCGAAAAATTCGTTAAATTTCAATTTCAATTTGGCTAAAATTCGTTAAATTTAAATTTCAATGTCGAAAAAATCGTTAAATTTCAATTTCAATGTCGAAAAATTCGTTAAATATAAATTTAAATGTCGAAAAATTCATAAAATTTAAATTTCAATGTTAAAAAATATATATATACTAACGTGGATAATATCAATTTCAATCCGGATGGTAATTGACCAAGAAGAGAATACGTAACAAAGAACGGTTTCCCATTCTCACGACCGTAGTGCAATCAAGCCTTGGCCAACGAAATAACTGCAAAGTTATGTAAGTGGAACGGAAAAGATTCCCCCCCCCCCTCCGCAGAATTGACGTTTTCTCGCGAACGGGAAGGCCGGAAATGGCCCGATAAGCAGCCCCTGCGAGGACGAACTGCTCACTGATACCCCCTCCCTCGCTTCCCTTTCCCGCCCCGTCAAGTACACAGCGAGCTTCCGTCTGTAGCTCACCCTGTCGCCCACCCCGGGCAAACACGCAAAAATTCCCAGAAAAAACCCCTTTTCATAACGCAGACAGACGAAGATTCAATTTTTAGCTGTTCCTGTTGTAAGAAATAAATAAGAACTTCAACGGATAACCTCCCCCGCACGCAAAATACGCGATAACGAAGCTCGCCATCTATTCAAATAAAAATCCAACCGGTACGCGTACGTCAAGAAAAAAACAAATACGATTTAATGAATTATATACACTGGTTTAGTATGATCGCGTAAAATATTATTATTATCATAAGTAACATTTCTTTTTTATACAAATACTTTGTTGTAATAATCTATTACGCCAAAGACCATATAAATCTATATATAGGACTGAGAACGTTACGCTGTTAATAGTCTTTGGAAGTTTCCGGTAACGATGTCGGAGAAATAGCCCATTTTAAGGATTAGCCAAGGATTATTGAAAAACTTTAAAATTGACGTTTACTCAGGCAAAATAATGCTAAATTATTCAATCAGAACACAAAATTAACTATTATAAGCATTTTTTTTAAATTTTAGAAACTAAATGAATTTTTATATACGACCAACTACGATTAAACGAAATCCTTCAGTATCCATAAAAACTTGTTGAGGTTAAAGGTAATAGTTAGTGTAGGGAGCTGTTGGCTCCCGTGGAATGAAAGGCTTGCCACCGCCCTCCTACGCATTGTAACCCGGCCACCTGAATTCATGGCTTTAAAAGTCTCTCGATGACTAGCTGATTATTATATCACTTATGTTATCACAATACGATTAAATTAAATAACAACATGTCCAAACGTATAAGTAGACGTTCCCGTTTACGAACGAAAACCTAAGCTTCACTAATATTTAAAATATACGACTATGAAAAAAATTGCAGTTTCGAGTTTTATTCGATAGATGGCACTTTCCGGGCTTCCGGGAGTTGACACGCGAATCCGGTTTCGTCGAAATTTACGCCACTAGTCTACTTACGGTGTATATTTTTTCCTTTTCCATATATAAATATAACAATACAATTGTCATTTATAAAGGAAAAAAATAGCAGCTTTACGCGAAGATAAGGAAACGAATACCATCCCGTACAACGTGATGTTAAAAAATAAAGGGACCAGCTGAACGGATTCAAACCGATGGACGTATTATACGTTTGCGTGGTCAGAGGGACTAAGATAAGCTTGACCGTTGGTTGACAAGTGCGGTTCACTTTATCTATTACCAGACGGTTCCTATACCGAATTCGATATAAGTCACTCGAGGAATACCATTTTTCATGATGGCTGCAGTTCAATGGCAAGATACTCAGCGCCACTGGTTGCGTTCATTCCATTTCCAGTTTTCTTACCTTTTCCCGATACAATACACGCATTCACATATTGCCTACAGGGAAATATGCAAAAAGGGGCGAAATCCACCCGAGGTACCTTCCTATTTAATAATGTTTGAGGTAGATGGCGACACTATAAAGTTTATGAAAAATAAACTTTTAAAAAGTTTTTAACTAATTACTAAATTATAGTACTTTAAATTCTTATTAAAAATATATAATTTTTGAAATTTAAATTAAAAATTAATTTTAACAGAAGTTAACACCCTCCGCCATAGATGGCACTATAATACGATTTTAAACTATCCAATCAGGGAAGATAATTTTGTATTTTAAATCTCGACAAAACCGTTCTCCACTAAAAACTGAAAACTTTCAACCAATCGTGTAAAATCAAAACTATGACGTCATGCTGCTATCAGAGCGCCATCTACTAACAAATAACGCCATCACCACGTTACCTCGGATGAATATTACCCCTTTAAAGTCGTCTTTGCCCCTTAAAAATTGTAAATCGATCTATTGTATCTAGTAGTAGGGCTGTGTGAGTAGTAGTTTTAGGCAATCGAGTCGAGTAATCGAGTTCTTGATTAAGGGGAAACTTTCTCTTATTCGAGTCCGAGTAACTAAAAAAAAACCTCCAGTAATATTTTCAACGAGTCGGGTTATCGAGTATACTTGATTAGGAGCTGGTTTTATTCAAGAAGTTATGAAATTAAATTTAAAATGAGTATAAACTAACTTTCAATGCTGAAAAATATTCCTTTAATTTAAATGAACCACAGTTTCCACAACTTTAGTAACATTATAGTAAATTATTAAAAATAAGCATTTGTTGTTTGTACGTCTTGTAGGTAACGTTGATTACTGCCATCCCTAAAAGTTGCAAAAACCCCTCTTTGAACTTTGATCAGGTTATTCGATTAATCGGGTACCAGACTATCCAATTGACGAGTATTTTCCAATAACTTATTCAAAAAATGCCGAGTAATCGATGATGTTTGAGTACTAGCTCGCACAGCCATATCAAGTAGACAGTTTGAAATTGTTTACGCAGTTAAGCGCTAACCAAGTGTTTAGATTTCATTAAAAGCTTGAAGTAAGAGTGTATTTATTTATATTTAGAGATATTTAAATTAATTTAAATAACTCTAAATAGTTATGGTGATATTTCAATGTTTGTATCGTGTTTAGCGGGTCGTCGTCTACTAGAAAAGATAATTCTTGTTTCTAAAACACTTTAGATTTAAAAATTTTGCACTCTTAGGAAAACGCCAATTTTAGCGTTTTGTTGAATATTTCAATATTTACTGGGGAGAAACGGGAACTGATTCTGGAATTTTCTGAATCTCTACCACCCATTTAAGAAGCAAAAAAAAGTTTCATTGGAAACTTTTAAATAGTTAACTAGATATTGGGGTTAAAGTGTTAAAAAAGGGGCCGCAATTCTATATGCTTAGCTAAAATTATTAAAGAAAAAGATAAAACTTCGTTAAATTTGCATATATATTTACAATTAAAAAGGCCTAGGCCTAGTGTCTGACAAGTTTCGATCATCTTCAGAGACAAAGCTGATCGAAACTTGTGAGACACTAGGCCTAGGCCTTTTTAATTGTAAATATATATGCAAATTTAACGAAGTTTTATCTTTTTCTTTAATAATTTTAGATATTGGGGGTTAAATTTGCTAGATTTGAAAATTTAAATTTAATGATCGATTTTAAGACTTCGTTTAAATTTTAAAATCTCAGAAACTGTGTGGAATTCAGAATTTCATAAGAAAAGTCTAAAGTTATTTTCTTGCTTAATTTTTTAGTATATTAATTTTCGGATAAGTTTTAAGTATATTAATTTTCGGATAAGTTTTAAGTATATTAATTTTCGAAGAAGTTTTAAGTATATTAATTTTCGGATAAGTTTTAAGTATAATAATTTTCGGATAAGTTTTAAGTATATTAATTTTCGGATAAGTTTTAAGTATATTAATTTTCGGATAAGTTTAAGTATATTAATTTTCGGTTTTAAGTATATTAATTTTCGGATAAGTTTTAAGTATATTAATTTTCGGATAAGTTTTAAGTATAATAATTTTCGGATAAGTTTTAAGTATAATAATTTTCGGAGAAGTTTTAAGTATATTAATTTTCGGATAAGTTTTAAGTATAATAATTTTCGGATAAGTTTTAAGTATAATAATTTTCGGATAAGTTTTAAGTATATTAATTTTCGGATAAGTTTTAAGTATATTAATTTTCGGATAAGTTTAAGTATATTAATTTTCGGTTTTAAGTATATTAATTTTCGGATAAGTTTTAAGTATATTAATTTTCGGATAAGTTTTAAGTATAATAATTTTCGGATAAGTTTTAAGTATAATAATTTTCGGATAAGTTTTAAGTATAATAATTTTCGGATAAGTTTTAAGTATATTAATTTTCGGATAAGTTTTAAGTGTATTATTTTTGGCTAAAAATAATAATAATAATTTTTCCGATCGCAGCTGCTGAGCTGCAACATAATCATTCTTGGTTGATAACTTGATTTTAATAGACAAGTTTGAAAATCGTTAGGTCTGAATAGCAGACCAGGTCGGTGGTTAAATGAATGGTGCAATTTGAATAAACCCTGGGGTTTAATCACGGGCGTAGGAACCATTAGGGGCAGGGGGCAAGGCCACGGTTGGGAAAACACGATTTTAAATAAAACCAAAAAACCCTTTCTTAGCCACATTTGAACAAGAAGGCCGCGTTACTTTATAAAAATAATTATTGGTGGTTAAAGAGTTTGAATCACATGGAAATAAGCGTTTTGAGTTTGTCTAAAACGAAAAGAGATAGGGCTGTGCGAGTACTCGAACATCATCGATTACTCGGCATTCTTTTGAGGTCGAGTACTCGAACATCATCGATTACTCGGCATTCTTTTGAGGTCGAGTACTCGAACATCATCGATTACTCGGCATTCTTTTGAGGTCGAGTACTCGAACATCATCGATTACTCGGCATTCTTTTGAGGTCGAGTACTCGAACATCATCGATTACTCGGCATTCTTTTGAGGTCGAGTACTCGAACATCATCGATTACTCGGCATTCTTTTGAGGTCGAGTACTCGAACATCATCGATTACTCGGCATTCTTTTGAGGTCGAGTACTCGAACATCATCGATTACTCGGCATTCTTTTGAGGTCGAGTACTCGAACATCATCGATTACTCGGCATTCTTTTGAGGTCGAGTACTCGAACATCATCGATTACTCGGCATTCTTTTGAGGTCGAGTACTCGAACATCATCGATTACTCGGCATTCTTTTGAGGTCGAGTACTCGAACATCATCGATTACTCGGCATTCTTTTGAGGTCGAGTACTCGAACATCATCGATTACTCGGCATTCTTTTGAGGTCGAGTACTCGAACATCATCGATTACTCGGCATTCTTTTGAGGTCGAGTACTCGAACATCATCGATTACTCGGCATTCTTTTGAGGTCGAGTACTCGAACATCATCGATTACTCGGCATTCTTTTGAGGTCGAGTACTCGAACATCATCGATTACTCGGCATTCTTTTGAGGTCGAGTACTCGAACATCATCGATTACTCGGCATTCTTTTGAGGTCGAGTACTCGAACATCATCGATTACTCGGCATTCTTTTGAGGTCGAGTACTCGAACATCATCGATTACTCGGCATTCTTTTGAGGTCGAGTACTCGAACATCATCGATTACTCGGCATTCTTTTGAGGTCGAGTACTCGAACATCATCGATTACTCGGCATTCTTTTGAGGTCGAGTACTCGAACATCATCGATTACTCGGCATTCTTTTGAGGTCGAGTACTCGAACATCATCGATTACTCGGCATTCTTTTGAGGTCGAGTACTCGAACATCATCGATTACTCGGCATTCTTTTGAGGTCGAGTACTCGAACATCATCGATTACTCGGCATTCTTTTGAGGTCGAGTACTCGAACATCATCGATTACTCGGCATTCTTTTGAGGTCGAGTACTCGAACATCATCGATTACTCGGCATTCTTTTGAGGTCGAGTACTCGAACATCATCGATTACTCGGCATTCTTTTGAGGTCGAGTACTCGAACATCATCGATTACTCGGCATTCTTTTGAGGTCGAGTACTCGAACATCATCGATTACTCGGCATTCTTTTGAGGTCGAGTACTCGAACATCATCGATTACTCGGCATTCTTTTGAGGTCGAGTACTCGAACATCATCGATTACTCGGCATTCTTTTGAGGTCGAGTACTCGAACATCATCGATTACTCGGCATTCTTTTGAGGTCGAGTACTCGAACATCATCGATTACTCGGCATTCTTTTGAGGTCGAGTACTCGAACATCATCGATTACTCGGCATTCTTTTGAGGTCGAGTACTCGAACATCATCGATTACTCGGCATTCTTTTGAGGTCGAGTACTCGAACATCATCGATTACTCGGCATTCTTTTGAGGTCGAGTACTCGAACATCATCGATTACTCGGCATTCTTTTGAGGTCGAGTACTCGAACATCATCGATTACTCGGCATTCTTTTGAGGTCGAGTACTCGAACATCATCGATTACTCGGCATTCTTTTGAGGTCGAGTACTCGAACATCATCGATTACTCGGCATTCTTTTGAGGTCGAGTACTCGAACATCATCGATTACTCGGCATTCTTTTGAGGTCGAGTACTCGAACATCATCGATTACTCGGCATTCTTTTGAGGTCGAGTACTCGAACATCATCGATTACTCGGCATTCTTTTGAGGTCGAGTACTCGAACATCATCGATTACTCGGCATTCTTTTGAGGTCGAGTACTCGAACATCATCGATTACTCGGCATTCTTTTGAGGTCGAGTACTCGAACATCATCGATTACTCGGCATTCTTTTGAGGTCGAGTACTCGAACATCATCGATTACTCGGCATTCTTTTGAGGTCGAGTACTCGAACATCATCGATTACTCGGAATTCTTTTGAGGTCGACTACTCGAGTTCAAGTGGTTCGCACTTTCGAAACGTAGCATAGGAGCTGGTTCGATCCCAGCTTGTGGCACTGGGTGAAAACTCGAAACAACTCCATCTGCGTTGAGTTTACAAGTTCTCTTCCTACTCGTTAAAGGGGTTTTCCCCGAGCTCTTCGGTTTCCCCTTCCCATAAAAAGTTGACGAGGTTAACGGTAATAGTTAGAGTAGGGAGCTGTTGGCACGCGTGGCATGGAGGGTTTTCCACCACCCTCCTACGCGTTGTAACCCGGCCACCTGGATTAATGGCTTTAATTAATGGTTTTTCTTCAAACAATATTATTTATAGCATTTTCCATTCGTCTGCTCTCAAGCGCTCTAGATCGCTCTGATCAACATTTTATGTTCCATTTGCGAACTAGGATCTGCTCCGATCAAGTTTCGCGTGTTCCATTTCGCGCTCTCGGGTGCTCCGAGATCGCCCAAAACAGATCAACGGATCGAGATCGAGATCAGAGCAAAGTTTTGCGTGATCCTTTAAAAATTTTTGGGCAAAATGGCAGACCAAGACGCGAAAATTCAAATTACTACCAGACGAAATACAACCAATGTTCCATTTGCGGTTTTACTCTAGTCGATCGGGGCGAGATCTATCACGTCAGAGACACATTCGGAGCGAATCTCAAGCAATCAAATGGAAAACGCTGTAAGATTTGCTTTGATCTGGTGACTCTTCTCGAGTTCGGATGTCGGCCGGAATTTAGACTCAGGAGATTTAACGGTACATTATTATAGTTTAAAAAAAAATATATTGTAATGTTATTTTACTATTAATTACTATAATTAGGCTAGTAGTCCTGTAGTCTTTTATATCTTACTAGTCACTATAATGTTACCTAAGCTGTGGAAACTGTGATTCGTTTAAATTAAAACAATATTTTTCAGCATTAAAAGTTAGTTTATATTAATTTTAAATTTTATTTTTATAATTTCTTGAATATAACCAGCTTTTAATAAAGTACTCGATCACCCGATTCCTTAAAAATATTACACGAGGTATTTTCTTAAATACTCGAATCGAATAAGATAAAATTTCCCTTTAATCAAGTACTCGACTACTCTACTCGACTTCAATATTACTCGACTCGAATACTCGATGAAAATAAATTGGTACTCGATACCCGATTCGATTGCCTAAAACCACTACTCATTATGATTGTATCTTCCAAACTAGAGCTAACCAACATTTTTTATTGTCATATTCGTGTTCAGCAGACAAAAATACATTAATATCAGCTAATTTTGAGCCCGAAACATTTTCTTTAATGGTCAGTGAATTGATTTAATTAATTTAATCAATTGTCAATAGAAAGCGAAACCACCAAGGGGGATTTCGGTTAAGAACTAAGAAACCCTTTATACGCAGTCGAATGCTCTATTACTGACCTATTTCCCCTTGCGTGCGGCTGCTTCGTTTCATACGATTATCATTTTACTTCGAAACATTAGAAACAGCCCATAATATATTAATGTATATGTATTATGTACTAATGTCTGTGTATTATATATTAATGTCTATTTATTATGTATTAATGTCTATGTATTATGTATTAATGTCTATGTATTATGTATTAATGTATATGTATTATATATTAATGTCTATTTATTATGTATTAATGTCTATGTATTATGTATTAATGTCTATGTATTATGTATTAATGTCTATGTATTATGTATTAATGTCTATTATTATATATTAATGTCTATGTATTATGTATTAATGTCTATGTATTATGTATTAATGTCTATGTATTATGTATTAATGTCTATGTATTATATATTAATGTCTATGTATTATGTATTAATGTCTATGTATTATGTATTAATGTCTATGTATTATGTATTAATGTCTATGTATTATATATTAATGTCTATTTATTATGTATTAATGTCTATGTATTATGTATTAATGTCTATGTATTATGTATTAATGTCTATGTATTATGTATTAATGTCTATGTATTATATATTAATGTCTATTTATTATGTATTAATGTCTATGTATTATGTATTAATGTCTATGTATTATATATTAATGTCTATGTATTATATATTAATGTCTATTTATTATGTATTAATGTCTATTTATTATGTATTAATGTCTATGTATTATGTATTAATGTCTATTTATTATGTATTAATGTCTATGTATTATGTATTAATGTCTATGTATTATGTATTAATGTCTATGTATTATGTATTAATGTCTATGTATTATATATTAATGTCTATGTATTATGTATTAATGTCTATGTATTATGTATTAATGTCTATGTATTATGTATTATTGTCTATGTGTTATGTATTAATGTCTATGTATTATGTATTATTGTCTATGTATTATGTATTAATGTCTATGTATTATGTATTAATGTCTATGCATTATGTATTAATGTCTATGTATTATGTATTATTGTCTATGTGTTATGTATTAATGTCTATGTATTATGTATTATTGTCTATGTATTATGTATTAATGTCTATGTATTATGTATTAATGTCTATGTATTATGTATTATGTATTAATGTCTATGTATTATGTATTAATGTCTATGTATTATGTATTAATGACAATGTCTATGTATTATGTATCTTGGAAACGGTAGTTAATAAAAAAATTCATTGCCATATTCGTTTTTCTTGACCCAAAAATTGTCCGAAATAGTTCAATTGGGTTAGGAAACATTTCAAAACATTTTGTTTGTTGTTCAGTGTAATTTGTGTCCCCCTATCTTGTGAATAGTCACTTCTCGTACGTCATACCAAGCTTTATAGCTGGTTTCACGGTGAGCATCTACGCAAAACATTTAATTTTGCCTAAGGGTAATTTTTTGCGTCTTACTGTAAAGAAGCCTTTAATGGAACAGTTGATTTAAATGCACTGACTTCAATTCAAATCCCCATTTCACACTCAGCCAAATCTGCAATCCGGTGTAGTATGATAGGGGTTTTCCTCCAATTTAATCCGGTGATGGTAGAAACAGAAGCTCCTACAGACTGTTCATCCTAAATATCAGCAGAAAAAATAATTAGTAAATTCTGCTTTAAAATCCCTTTAAGGACGTAATTTAGTGGTCAAATTTCCAGCGTTAGGTGATGTAGCAAACTTGCCAAATGGTCATCCAAATATTAAACAAACCGCTTGTTCCGTTGCAGCAAGAATAATTATTTCTAATCTGCGGAATTTCACGAAAATATTCGCAAATTGCTTACAGGGAAAAAACCTTTAGCTTCAGTTTTTATGCTTTTATTTATATTAGTCTTAGTAGATGGAGTTTATTAAAATACTTACCAATTGCATTACAAAAAAATTCAACTTTATCTAAAATGTTCATCGATAAAATAAATCTTTTGTGGTTTTTGAGAATGTAACAATTCGACGATTCAAACTGCTGGTGCCATCTGGTGACACTTCGGGTATTTAACAATAAACTTCTAATGGCGTTACCCTGTGATAGAATCTTTTCCCTTTGACATATATGTATTTGTAGTACTTTTGTACCCGCGAATCCAGATAAAGACAAAAAAATATATTTTCGTTTCAAAAAGGCAATAAATATCGCTCGATAAATATTCATTAATTCATTGGTCTACAACGTCCAGAACCATCAGACCATTTGTCAACTATAAAAAAAATATATATAAATTTTCTGGCATTTGAGGAAACTTTCGGTTTACAGTTCGTTCGACGCAGAGTTTGCTTTACAGGGGTAAGCAAAAACTCGGATTTTTTTATCTTCTTTCAATCGAGAGATGGCGCCAGTAGTTGCTAAATTGTAGCGAAAACGTACTAGTGGCGCCATCTCAAGAATTTCTGAAATTAAAAACAATCCTAATTTCGCCCTGCCCCTGTGACTTACTACCCAGTTATACATCAGTAAACCCACCTATCGAGACATTCAGCAAGAAATGAAGTCTTTATTGTAAAATTAAATCCAAAACTCCTTAATTAGCATATAATTCCTTGGCGACGCTTCAACCGATAAACGGTGGATCATTTTAATTCTCCTTTTTGTGAAAGTTCGTTTCCGCTTGGACAAACCTTCAACGCGAAGTCTTCAGCGACAAAGGCCTAGAATGCTATTGTATCCCGGGGTTCTAATAATAGTTGTTAAAAGCTAGAAGAGACGTAGCAAGCGTGTCCCCCCCCCCCCCGTACAGAATGATGTATCTAAAATCAATTCCTCCGCTGTTTGCAAAAACCTATAATTATTAGCTTGTAAGTCCCAGCCGCGAGTCGCCGTTTCTCGACGGATACGCCTAGAAAGCGTTGTCGATAGCGGACGCCTGTAAGTTCGGCAATGTCCAACGTCGTGAACAACTTAAGCGGGACGCCGCCCAAATTTCCCCGTCCACCCCGGGGGTTCCTTGGACCATTTAATTGGCCTTCTCGTGTCCAAATTCGCTCTACAGAGGGCGGTGTGTACCTTGCCCATATAGCCGAAGTTTAATTTGTAACGGAGTAAGTCGGTTCCCCGTGCAAGCCTCCCTCCGTTCCTCATTTTAATCCGTGCAGCGTTTCAGAAATCGCGTCTCTAATTTAATTTGTGTACTCGAGATCCGCCCCTTTGATTTTTCGGTGTCGCCGAAGTTTTGCCAGAACTTCTAATTCTAATTCTAGATGGGGGGGGGGGGGGGCGAACTGGGATGATTTTCCATTTGAAATGATAGGGTGGTTTTTGGTTATTGGTATTTTAATTGCTGACGCAGTCTTCGTAGTGTACCTTTAGTCTCGAAAGTATCGCTCGAAGGTCATTGCAGATTTATCGGTAATATTATGGGAAACGTTCAACATTTGAGTTCCCCCAGTGTCCAAATTGATATAGCAACAGGACCAGGGGCGTAGGAACGTTCTAGAAGTTGGAGGGGGCAAAGTGAAACCAAAAGGGGTCTTTAGAATGGTTTTTAATTTTTAATGGAGTGTAGCTTCTCCGAATGCACGTGTACATTTTACTACTATAGTGAGTTGCAGGCTAAGAAAGACAAAATATATAGTACAATCGGCGCAAGGATGCCTCAGATCGTTTCCGGTCATTCCACCGCGCGAAATTTGAATTTGGCCATTTTACGGTCAAATTCGAATTTTGCTCTTTTTGGCTTTTTGCCTCGATACGCTGTGGTTGCTAAGGGCTAAGGTTGGTAACTTCGTTGCTAACGAACATCGTGACGTCACTGAGATGAGATCCTATTGAAAATCAATGGGATCTCATCTGGGTGACGTCAGCAACAGACGAATTTTGGAGGCAATCCAAAAATTCTTTCAAACCGTTTCTCGATCGAGACCCCGTTGGTCTATATGGCGTAACGGCGCTAGCTTCTTCGAGGTTGCGTCTGCTACAGACAAATTAAAAAGTCAATAAGAATTTTTTTCTTGAATAAACTTATCAAAATATAAGCAAACGATGAAAAATAAAATAAAATGCAAGTGTTATTATTTATTAAGTCAAATTTACGAATAACGATGATGAAAAACTATTAGCGTCTGCTTTAGCCGCTACCTATTTAGGTTTCAAAGGCGAACCAAAGGGGCGCATAGATATTATTCGGTCTTGAATAGGCAATGCTATTTCGTAATAGAACGTTAGAAATAAGTGTAAATGTCCGCAGAATGTTTTCAATTTTGAGGGTGGTACTACACAATATGTTTTGGTAAGCAGAAAGTTTATCTGAGTCACATGACGGAATAGGAGGCGCTTCCTAAAATAAGTCCCCAATGTTTAAAGCGATTCGGTGTCCCTTTAAACAAAGTAACGAGTCACACTGTTTTAGATTACCGATTTTTATCTAATCGCTGATAGACAGTATCAGAAACTCTTTAAAACGTCTAAATCTCTCCTTGAAGTGTTCTTCTTGTTTTGGTTGTAGTCCGACGTCACGCTGACGTCATCACTACTCCACGGAATTGCGGACGATGGTGTATTTACTGTACAATTAACTCGCGTATCAAAGGGTATCTTGATACGATTTGAAGGCGATGGTGGTATAGTGGTTAGCATAGCTGCCTTCCAAGCAGTTGACCCGGGTTCGATTCCCGGCCATCGCATATTATTTCGTTTTGTTTAAATTGTTTATATTAATTAGATGCATTCAGGATATTTGCTAAGAATGCCAATAGTTCTTTTTATAAACTAACGTGGCCTTCTTGTTGAAATGTTGCTCTTACGTCACAGTCTCTTACTTTGACAAGCCTACGAGCGCGCGCTACAGTCGCCAGAGGAGAATAGCTTTTTCTAGCGCGCGTGCAAATCGCACGTGCGAAGAATATACAAATAAAGCTGGGTCTTGTGACGTAAGAGCAACATTTTAACAAGTTGGGCAAGACCACTTTTTATTTTATAAAATCAACTATTAAACCAAATAGAAACCAGGGAGTACAGAACGGGAGATGAAAAGAGGTGGTTTTTTTGGTTCTGCTGCAATGAGCTACACTTCAGCAGGCGCCTCTGCAAAATACGGGACACCTCGACTATTTAACGCCATCTATTATCAGCGGCCATTCGGTTTTTTTTATATTTTGTGTAACCAAGAATATATTTAATTCAACTTAGGGACAATTATTATGTCGAGATTATCAGCGGGAATCATGGTCTGCTTTTTCCCCGGTACAAGAGGGGGGGAGTGACCGTAAGCTTCAATGGCGTCGAATATCGTCAATTTTATGGAACTTATGAGGTTTTGCCTAAGGGGAAGTAGCTTAGTCCTCGAGCATGAGTGGAATTGGGGCTTGTCTCCCATACAACCGAAATCTACCATTTTGGCGGATTTCGAATAAATTTACGAGGGACTTTTAATATGCAATAATTAAATGTCATTTTATTCAACCTAACCTAACCCAACCCAACCTTACTCAACCTTAAACCCTAAACGAAACATATTAATAATAATAATAATAATAATAATCAGCTAGGCTAATACCCAGGGCACCTAAGTCATCAAGCGACTTTTAAAGCCATTAATTCAGGTGGCCGGATTACAATGCGTAGGAGGCTGGAGGCAAGTCCTTCATGCACTATTACCGTTAACCTTAACAAGTTTTTAGGGAAGGGGAAACTGAAGAGCTCGGAGGAAAACCCCTTAAACCAGTGGTGAGTGAACTTGCAAAATCTATGCCAAACCCGGCTCCTCTTGCTGCGAGGTGAGAGTGCTAACAACTCCGCCATCCCACCTAGCCTTCACTTACTTAACCCTATACCCTAAACCAAACCCAACTGAACCTAACCTTACCTTACCTTAACTTACTTTACCCTATACCCTAACCAAACCCAACTGAACCTAACCTTACCTTACCTTAACTTACTTAACCCTATACCCTAAACCAAACCCAACTGAACCTAACCTTACCTTACCTTAACTTACTTAACCCTATACCCTAAACCAAACCCAACTGAACCTAACCTTACCTTGCCTTAGCTTACTTAACCCTATACCCTAAACCAAACCCAACTGAACCTAACCTTACCTTACCTTAACTTACTTGACCCTATACCCGAAACCAAACCTTACCTTACCTTACCTTACCTAACCCTATACCCTAAACCAAACCAAACCTAACCTTACCTAACCCTATACCCTAAACCAAACCAAACCTAACCTTACCTAACCCTATACCCTAAACCAAACCCATACCATAACCCTAACTCATAGGGATATATTACTTTTAAAATGTGTTATATTTATTCGGTTGAATGGGACCCCGACAACTTGGTGCTATTTTATATACAGGGTGTCTCAATTGGCTCGATCAGGCCATTTTTCTCAAAATGTATTTATGCTAGGGTTCTGAAATTTTCAGGGTTTATTTGTTAGGTATGGAAGGCTTTGGTTACTAATTTTCAGAAAAATCGAAGGATTTTGTGCCGTTTTGGAAAATTTATTTTTTCACCGGTAGGTGTCACGCAAAATGTTTCAACAGAAAAGTTGTAGGGCATAGTCGAAAGTGTAAAAATAATTTTGGTTCGGTTGAAAAAGACCTATTTTTCACTGAGTTTGGAGGTCGGGGGAAAAAACACGTTGTACTAGCAGGCAATAGCCTTTAACGTAAACAATCGTACATAATCACAACACACATGTACATTTATTTTAGGGAACTTATGCTTTCAGCTATGTAGTTAATAATCAGATCTGCAAAAAGTTATTGTTAAAGAAAATTATTACGTTCAACACCTAATTAGACAAAGTAGACAAAGACCGCGTTTTCCATTTCGACGTGGTTACGAGTAAGATCATCAAACAAAGATTTGTAGACCAAAAATTACGCTTATTTTTCTTTTGTTGTTTTTAACGTGAAATATCAATTGTCCGAGTAGTATTTAAAGCGTTTACATTTCAAAGTTACAACATTATCTCAGCTTGGCCGATTGTTGTCCAGTATGCCTCTTTACACTCGAGATCAGCGCGCTTATATGCTAGAATTATTTTACGGAGAAGGTCGTCGTAATGCTACTCTAGTAAGTCAGTTATTTAGACGAAGATTTCCCAATTGCAGACCAAGTCATACGACGGTTGTTAGAGTGGTCCGCGACTTCGACAACTGGGGTAATATCAATCCGAGGTTTCGTGGTCGTGGTCTCCAGGACATCGACATGGAAAACACCATACTTGCCTACTTCATCGCCTATCCACGAGCGAGCGCCAGGACTGCCAGCTTTGACTTAGGGTTGGATCGAAACTACGTTTGGAGAACACTCAAAAGACACCATTTTCATCCTTATCGAGCGACACTTCACCAAGGACTGCATGACGGTGATAGACAGCGCCGACTCGACTTCTGCAATTGGTTTTGCCTCATGGCTGACGCACACCAGGATTTTCACGATCAACTACTGATGTCCGACGAATGTTCATTCGGAAGAGATGGGCCTTTCAACCGTCAAAACCAACATATGTGGGACTACGAGAATCCACACTGGGGATTTCCTCACCGCCACCAAGTGCAGTTTCGCTTAAATGTGTGGGCTGGTCTGTTAGGTGACAGAATTATTGGCCCGTTCTTCCTGCCAAATCGTCTGAACGGTCAAAACTACTTGGAGTTCCTTCAAAATGAAATATCCAACGTGTTGGACGACATTCCTCTGGCCGAGTACAGACGCATCTGGTTCCAGCAAGATGGGGCGCCACCTCACCAATATCGTGACGTGCTTGCATATCTAAACGACGAGTTTCCTGGAAGATGGATCGGAACAACTGGTCCTGTTCGTTGGCCTGCAAGATCCACCACTCGACTTTTTTCTTTGGGGATTCGTAAAGGACTACGTATACCAAACACCTGTGACGAGCGTTGAAGATTTACGACAAAGAATCATCGAAGCATGTCGCCGGGTGACTCCAGAAGTGGTTCGGGGAGCATTTCGCAATATGCAACATCAGAAGGTGGCATATTTGAAAACATTTTGTAGAAGTCATTAAAAAAAATTTGTCACTTGGGCTAATTATTATTTGTTTATTTTTCGAAATCTTAAAACTGAAATGCATGTTACCTACAATTCGTTAAAGGCTATTGCCTGCTAGTATAACTTGTTTTTTCCCCCGACTCAGTGAAAAATAGGTCTTTTCAACCGAACTAAAATTATTTTTACACTTTCGACTATGCCCTACAACTTTTCTATTGAAACATTTTGCGTGACACCTACCGGTGAAAAAATAAATTTTCCAAAACGGCACAAAATAGTTCGATTTTTCTGAAATTTAGTAACCAAAGCCTTCCATACCTAACAAATAAACCCTGAAAATTTCAGAACCCTAGCATAAATACATTTTAAGAAAAATGGCCTGATCGAGCAAATTGAGACACCCTGTATATGTATTTGCTATATATGGATTCGGTCTAGTGAGAACTCGGTTACATGAGAGAACGCCGAATTGGTAGCGTCTCAACATAGGAATTATCTCTAATCATAAGTAAATACTGTATTGATTACAAAAAATATCCATACTTCTAACGCTTTGTAGTAAGATTTAACCAATTAAAACATCGGATGTAAATGATACATATTTGCATATGGCGCTCTTGGCCTTGTGTACACTGCTACACGCATAAATTTAATCAATTTGTCAAGTACAACCTGGAATACAGATACGTTAAAATTTCATGGAAAATGAAACTGAAACGTCAACGTCAAAATATTTACGTAAAACAAAACGGGAAAGCGAATTGAAAAGATTTAAACTTTTTCTGTCGCAAAATAGCCTACGTTCACTGTCAGCGAATAGGCTGTCCACATTAAAAATGACGACATTTATTAATTTTCTCTATTCACGTTTTCTCGTTTGAAGTCTGACTTTGAGATGGCGCTGCGGTAGAATTTCAAATGGCAGAACACATTTTCGTTTTGAAGTATGTCAAAACATGGCCGCGTTCAGTAACAGCAAACGGTTGGACCGTTGAATGCGCATTCGCTACTGTACGACTTTTTTTACTTCTGGGATTGACGTCACGTTTGCAAACGGAGAGTCAACGAAATAAGGGGCTGGAAGAGCCGCTTATTTTGTTGATAAACGCAATCGTGACGTCACAGCACGCGGGAAGGCTAGTTGCGGACGACACGACAGACGATATTTTATAAAAAAGCGTTCAACAGACGTGGCGTCACGATTGCAAACGGAGATCAACGGCTAATTCACAATTTCCCCTCCGTTGAGCGTCATTGAACGCGGCCCATGAAACGTAAACAGAAAAGTGAAATAAGTAATAATTATTCTTTTACGGTTTCTTGTAGCTTCATGCGTAGTTTAAAATTTGGTCAGAATTAACGCCGCCTAGCGACAGTTTTAGGTCGAATGTGTGAAAGCTGTCTGCTCATTCGAAATTCTCTTGATATTAAAGCTGAACGTTTCAGTTAAATAACATCCATATTCAAAAGTCGTCTGCTATTTCTTCACTCATTTAGTTGGCAGGTATGAAAGTAGATGGCGCTATCTTTTCTAAGCTTGAAGCTAATATATTTCCCTGACATTTTAACCTATGTGTGTTCCAGCTAGGAGCAACAAACACAGCACCCCACACAAGGAGAACGCAACCCGTCAAAACTCGTGTATTTTCTTGCGTACATTTTTCATTAGTTAGACGCTTTAGCGCCTACTGCCGTCGGAAGGGGGAAATTCGGAAATTGTCTTTCCCTCCGCCCGTAAAACGTGCAGTGTAAAGGCTCGTCCAATGAAATTTGTACGCAACACTGCGTTAGCATGTTTAAAGGCTAGCTGCGTTCTCCTTGTGTTTGTTGCTCCTAGGTTCCAGGCTTAAGACAGTTTCTTGGGCTGCTACAATAAAATTTAAGTTCCAGCTCAATATTGTACTACAGAGCGTAATATTTTTGAGAACGCTCAACCAAACATTTCAAAAAACGATTTACATTATGTTAGATTGAAATCAGTATCGACAGTTTAAAGGGAATATAACCTTATGTATTTGTTGTGGAACACCAACGTTTGCAGCTCTGGCTGCTCTTGCCTTTCGCTTTAAAATTTTTGGCGCCACTGTACAGGGAAATTTAAAAAAATTAAGGGTTCATCCATAAATATTGCTTTGCAGGTTATATTCAATTTAAGAAATGCTTAAAATAGTCCAAAATGAATGCTTCTGAATGTCGGGGCTGGAAAACAATCATGTTTTTACCAGGAAGTAAGAGATATTTTTATTAAAAGGAATATAACCTGCAAAGCAATCTTTACGGAAGACCCCTTCAATTTTTAAAATATCCCTGTACAGTGGCGCCAAACATTTCTAAACTCAAAGCCAAGAGCGGTCAGAGCTGCAAACGTTGGTGTTCCACACCAAATACCTGAAGTTATATTCCCTCAAATAATTACAATATTTTATCAGAATACTTGGAAAGTTTTCAAATTTTATATACTGGGATAGCACGGCTCTATGAAGCCAAATTCAAATTCAAAATCTTGAAGACCTTGTAGTATTTGATATAATTCGGTGACAACCGAAACAACTCATTTAGTTCAAAGAAGAGCGTCATCGGGGCTGCTACACAATAAAGCTTATCAAAGTGTAACGTCATAAGTTAATCATTAACTTATGGTAACGTCTATAGCTTATTATACATGGTGATGGTGGTATAGTGATTAGCATAGCTGCCTTCCAAGCAATTGACCCGCGTTCGATTCCCGGCCATCGCAATACAGTCATTTTTAAATTTAACCAATTGAAAAGTAGGATGTAGATAAAAATTATTGCATTCGTACACAAAGGAAATTTATCTATAGTAGATTCGTGAGCAAATATCTAACGACAAAAATAAAGTTCTGCTTCAAATATCTCAGATAATTTCTGCACTATCTATCGAAGATAATATTTTGGGTGAAACCCGGGAAAGTTTGATTTTGGGCGCCGTATCTGTATTCAATAATATTACCTCTCCGAGGGGACAAAGTCCCCTAGGAGGGGTTATACAATCATCGTGTCTGTCTGTCTGTGGGTAGGTCTGTCTGTCTGTCATTTTTCGGGGCAAAGGGTAATCATTTCGTACGCAGTTTCTCGAAATTTCTTTTTTCGTCAACGCTCACCGGATATTTCGTTATTGTTATGTTAATGTGTAGGTCGTGAATGTTGAGTTCGTGTTGTGAATGTTGTGGGTGTTGAGTTTGTGTTATGATTGTTGTGGATGTTGAGTTCGTGTTATGATGGTTGTGGGTGTTGAGTTTGTGTTATGATGGTTGTGGATGTTGAGTCTGTTGTGTTTGTATGGGCATTTTATCTTCAACTTCTTCTTAATGACTTTGGGACGGACCGAGTGCTGAGTGTTATGCAACCTCTCAACGTCCAATGGCAGGGTTTCCACCAGTTGTACACGGTATTCGTCTTAGCATGGAAGAAGTAGAGAAGGAACGGCGGCCAGAATAGGAAAGCCTGTACCGAAAATGTTGTTGCCTTCCCTCATTTCTACCCCCTTTTGGTTAAGGCACTCCGTCCTTAATGCGCATATTCGACGCGCACTACGTCACGCGGCGGAGTCTAGTCAGCTGTAATCATTACAATATATCTTCCATGTGTTTGTGTTGAGCTTCACAAAGCACCAATGCCTAATTTATTTACATTTTTTTAAATATTTTTAAGTTTAGCTTATGAATAATTATCTACAATGGTAAACTATAAAAATGTTGTTACACGGGTTGTAAAAATAGCAGTAAGTATTAATCTTCTATTTAATTAAATATTTATAAATTATATTAATCTTCTATTTAATTAAATATTTATAAATTATATTAATCTTCTATTTAATTAAATATTTATAAATTATATTAATCTTCTATTTAATTAAATATTTATAAATTATATTAATCTTCTATTTAATTAAATATTTATAAATTATATTAATCTTCTATTTAATTAAATATTTATAAATTATATTAATCTTCTATTTAATTAAATATTTATAAATTATATTAATCTTCTATTTAATTAAATATTTATAAATTATATTAATCTTCTATTTAATTAAATATTTATAAATTATATTAATCTTCTATTTAATTAAATATTTATAAATTATATTAATCTTATATTTAATTAAATATTTATAAATTATATTAATCTTATATTTAATTAAATATTTATAAATTATATTAATCTTATATTTAATTAAATATTTATAAATTATATTAATCTTATATTTAATTAAATATTTATAAATTATATTAATCTTATATTTAATTAAATATTTATAAATTATATTAATCTTATATTTAATTAAATATTTATAAATTATATTAATCTTATATTTAATTAAATATTTATAAATTATATTAATCTTATATTTAATTAAATATTTATAAATTATATTAATCTTATATTTAATTAAATATTTATAAATTATATTAATCTTATATTTAATTAAATATTTATAAATTATATTAATCTTATATTTAATTAAATATTTATAAATTATATTAATCTTATATTTAATTAAATATTTATAAATTATATTAATCTTATATTTAATTAAATATTTATAAATTATATTAATCTTATATTTAATTAAATATTTATAAATTATATTAATCTTATATTTAATTAAATATTTATAAATTATATTAATCTTATATTTAATTAAATATTTATAAATTATATTAATCTTATATTTAATTAAATATTTATAAATTATATTAATCTTATATTTAATTAAATATTTATAAATTATATTAATCTTATATTTAATTAAATATTTATAAATTATATTAATCTTATATTTAATTAAATATTTATAAATTATATTAATCTTATATTTAATTAAATATTTATAAATTATATTAATCTTATATTTAATTAAGTATTTATAAATTATATTAATCTTATATTTAATTAAATATTTATAAATTATATTAATCTTATATTTAATTAAATATTTATAAATTATATTAATCTTATATTTAATTAAATATTTTAGTATTTTAATGTAAAATTAGATCGTGATCAGGAATTGAACTCGGGTCAGATTGTAACAATGCGGATAGTTCAGCGCCGAGCCATTGACTTCCTTAGGGAACATATTAAAGTAAAGGAACCATTATGATAAGGCGGGTTTTTTTACTAAACGGATTAATACAATATCTGTATATATTGTTTATTGAACTTTGTTTTTTAATTTTTGTGAACTTGTTAAAGTCTAAATAGTTTACGTATGAAAATTTAAAGGTCAAATCTTGTTTGAGGTTATTTTTTTCCACGAAAACGTCCAGTTTTGGAGGAACCTTTACAGTGTGTACGTCGTGTTATTTAGCTTATCCGGTTTCATAATAATAACGTCGAAAATTCCTGTTTGTTAATGGTAAGGTGTCGCAATTCTTGCTATAATTAAATTTTCTATTGTTTGGTTTCTAAATTTTGGAAGGAATTTGTTGCTTGATTTCGTTATATTTTTCTTCCGGTTATTTTTTCTTTGATGCCTGATCGGTGGAGTTAATATTATATATTTTCTATTAAGTATTTTTGTTTTGAAGGCTGATCGATTGGGTTAATATTAAATATTTTTATAGGTTATTTTTGCTCTGAAGCCTGATCGATTGAGTTCTTTTATTTTTTTCTATTTGTTATTTTTGCTCTGAAGTCTGATTGATTGGGTTGTTATTATAATTTTTTCTATAAATTATTTTTGCTCTGAAGTCTGATTGGGTTATTATTATTTATTTTTCTATTAATTATTTTTGCTCTGAAGCCGATTGATTGGGTTGTTATTATATATTTTTCTATTGGTAATTTTGGCTCCGAAATTTGGTCGATTGGGCTTTTTTATTTTAATTTGTTGATTGTGTTGAGCTTTTGGGCGGTATTGTTAGCATTAAATTATTGTTCTTTGTGTGAAATGGTTTAAAGTAGGTTTTTTTTTTGTTGTTATTAAGGAATTGTTTTATGCCACGAGGTTTGTTTTATTCAATATGGTGTAGTGCTTTTTAAATAAGAGTTAGTAATTTTTGAATATTAGATGGCAGGAGACGAGGGTTTATCTAAAGAAGAACTAAGAATGGGTATCGGTTTTACCCAGGTTATCTTCATCATGGGCGACTGTTGAAATAAAATGAGCGTTAAAGATGCGGGAAGTATTGCGTAAGTGAGAAAACTAATAACAAGTACCCTCTGTAGATATTTCTTTCATTGAAATTGGCTTCGTATTAATTGATAAACGTGTACTGTTAAGAGGGTTAAACTCAATTGTGCATTGTTTTAGTACGTCTAACTCACTGTTGTAACTACTTAGTTTATATTATTCTGAATAAATTAATATCGGTTGTTTCGTCTCAATTATTTAAATTAAAATTAAAATTTTATACCGGGCAGGGTCTAAACCGAGAATACGTTTTTCGTAAATAACTCTGAATTGCGGAGATATCTTTGGGGGTCGTGTCGAGAAATTAATACCACTAGGGACCATTCTTCCGAGGAGAGGTATATTTTGGCTTGCCAACTTTTTATGTTACGTAGCTCGTGGAGGGGCCAAAGAAGAATGATAACCCCGATGACCTTGAACCATGTCATCAAGGTCATCCAAAAACTATTTCGAGAACCGTAATTGTTAGAAAGTTGGTTCCAATTAGAAAAATTATCCCCGTCACGTCTTATGTCTACATAGCGTGAACATGATCGGATTCGACCAATAGAAAGTCGAGAAAAATTAACCAAAATCACAAAGGTCGTAAAAGGGAAAATTGCAAGACAGCGCTAATAACTCCAAAACATGTCTTTCTACATTATCGAAATTTGCTAGACAATCGCATCATGGTAGGAGATTTTGATATTCGGAAAATTGAATGACCTTGAATCATGTCTTCAAGGTCATACTAAAATTATCTCGAGATCCTTTAGTGGCCGCTGTGGCACTACTTAAGCCCTAAAGCCGCCCTACAACTGAGGCTAGAATATTTTGAGGATTTACATATACTGCCAAAGATAATAATTTGTTAAGCCCAGATGCCATCATTTTCGTTTGTTTAACGAGCAACAGATAATAATTTTATTTCAGCTTCTTTAAAATACCAAATTATAAATGGATAGATCGTTATATTTCCCACTTTGAGCTTTTCCCGGAGTAAAAAGAGATTGTACGAGAGAGGCTAAATAATACGGCATCACACATAGACATAATAAAGAAATAGACACCTTACGCGGAGTTTGATTTACCAAAAATATACGGGAGCGATAACTAGCAGGCAACCGGTAATTGTTCCGTATTCCTGGGGTACCACGTTTAAGCGACGCCTGTCGATTGGGTGAGAAAATAAAAAATCATCACGTGACACGTCACACATGTTCGTGTTTGTCATCTTTTAGGTACTCTGACGTGACTCGCGAATATTTTGGCTGTGAGAATTTAAAATAAGGTTAATTTTTATTATATTTTTTAAATAAGTCAATTAATTCTTTCAAAACCCAAATAAAAAGCAGCAGATAATCTTTTAATTAAAAACAAAAAAATTCTAATTGCGTAATGATATTTTGTCAAAGGCTTAAGTAACTCGTGTACTATACAGGTGTTGTGGTTATGGCTTGTTATGGGAATATTCTGAGATTCTAAATTGTAAACAAAAGTAAATGGAATTTTGATGAAATTGATGATTCTACCTTGGATTAATAATATGACTCCAAGATTCTACTAAAGGTATGTAGCTATTGTCCTTGAAATAAAGTTAGCTTTGACAATTTAAGTCTGATGGCTTGACCCTTCATTTCTAGATTTTTGTCATTCGCTAATTTGTGGAGTCTGAGCTTGCAATATAAATTAATAACTTTCTTAATGATGGTGTTCGATTCCAACTTCAGCATCAAACATGTTCGTGGTGATCTGGGAAGATGTCCATGCCAACAATATTTCGTAATACAGCAAGTTCTAGTTTTTAGACTACATTTCTTTTAAAGAGAGAGGAATATCTCTTCATAACAACTAAACAAAATTGGCTAAAAACCAAGGAGATCTTGCTCAAATTATAATAACATAATTAAACCTACACGAAATGATCCTTGGTCAAAATTTAAAGGTGAAAAGTTAGCATCACCGGTTTTTTCTATTTCACTTTCAACTGGATGTAATTTCTTTAAAGTAAATAAAAAAATTATTTAGACTATTTTTAATTGTTTTAATTCTATGGAAACCAAACCAGAAGCAAAGGCTTGTGGAAGCCAGGACGGAGACGTTACGAGGAATAGTGAGCGCTTGGCCTAGGCCACATAGTACCTAACGCTTAAGAATATTTATCCGGTTTAAAATCAGACGCAAAAACTTTAGGGGTGAATTTGCTAAACGGGTAGTACTTTTATGTTAGTTAACATGTTTAATAATTCGTGTTGGTGTTTTTTTTTTATTAAAAAGTTATAGAAAAAGTGTGTTCTACTAAAATTAACCTTATTTTAAATTCTCACAGCCAAAATATTCGCGAGTCACGTCAGAGTACCTAAAAGATTACAAACACGAACATGTGTGACGTGTCACGTGATGATTTTTTATTTTCTCACCGAATCGACAGGCGTCGCTTAAACGTGGTACCACAGGAATACGGAACAATTATCGGTTGTCTGCTAGTTATTAACCCCCCGTAGAATCTTGGGTCTATTTCTTTATTATGTCTATGGCATCACAATTTAATATTTTCACCACTCCAGCGCCACCAAGTGTGGCGTTTTAGAAAATCGCACCAAGACAAATAATCCCATAGACCAAAGAGAACGCCTCCAATACTAGCAATCTGGTTGGCTTTGTTGTCGATGGTGAGAATAGCTGTCAGTAAATATTTCAAAAGGCGTAAATTGTTTGGAGCTCTACTTAAATATTTTAAAATAGTGGCACGTATTTCTGTGTTCAATGCTGCGACCGATAGTAGTTATATTGAAAATAAATTATTAAATTATTAAAATATATTTCTTAATTGGTGGGTTGTAGTGCTTCAGCCAACTCTCAGATAATAGTTGCATATTCTGAACCAAGTAAATAATTACGATAGATCAGAAATCAAATTATTAGATCAGTTGATGGATTAAAATGCAAAGCAGATAGTTTAAGCCCGAAACTAATCTGAATATATATTTATATAATCTAGAAGTCAGATAACTGCCCAGCTAACTGAATCTGATAAGATAGATTATAGAAAATCAGCTCAAATCGGTTACTTGAGATAATTAATTAGATACAATTTGAAATCAGATTGCTTGGTGAGAGTAGATATTGCCATGATCTGAACAACTGTTTACCTTCAGATATCTGAAAATTACGACCTGAAAAGTGTAATAAGTTGAAAGCCCTATAGTGGGTACTCACTGGGATGGGCTTAGCTTACACTAGCCCACGCTGTAAATATTGCTTGCCACACTGTTAAAAATAAAGGATTATAAAACGACCAAAATTGAACTTTTAATTTATTTCAAACCATTTGGTTACTAAAAAAGGTCTAATCAATTATTTTAGATCCATTTTACTCTTTCATGTTGAATACAATACCTTTTGGGGTATTAAAAAGGAACGAGAGCTAAGAATAAACCTTTTCCAGTCCTGGTGGTAAAGGTATAAAAAAGTTATGTTCTAACATTTAGTCCTTTTGAATACCCATTTAATTCCCTTAAACGAAGAAAAAAATGATATGGACCAATTTCGAAACTAGTATTTGAATACTACGTTATTTTTTTTTATTTTCTTTAAAATAACTTAATGCGAAGAAATTCCAATCACCAGGAATATTTAACTAAGGTTAAGTCTTTCAAAATTTGATAACAGATTTTAAAATAGGTGATAGGCGTCAAACTATGATAACCCAAATATCGGCACTAGAGAATTTTTGCTCTGTGTATATCAAAAACTGAAAGTATTAAATGATACTTTACGTGATCAACTCCCTTCGTTCAACGACTTCAGGGACGCTCATTCGGCTATTTCCCTCGATCGAAAACCAGCATAATCTGGCTAGGTTATTGAATAATAAAAAAAATTAATCAAATAAGGCCTATAAAGGACTGAAAATAAAGTTAAAACGGATTAACTTCTTACTGTTTATGAAGTAAAATGGATAAAAGAGTGTAAAATAAGTACTTAACCACTCCACGAAAAGACTGAATTTGGGGAGCAGAAGGTTTCAATATGTTTTATAATAAAACCCTGAATGTTCTTAAATATTGGAAAAAGTTTTAACCACTTTAGAGGTCAAAATTAAAACCTTTATTTTTAACAGTGCACTCCTTTGAAATTGATATAGTAACAGCGAGGACTCGATATCTATATCGGTTGGTGTATCAGTTTTCTCTGAACCCTTAGAGTACTAAGAGTAGTCATTTTACCATTTACCCTTACAATTAAAATTACTATGACCAAAGATTCAAACCAATTTAATGCAAACAAATAACACAAATCTCTAGTTACAACAGCGGATTCGGCATATCAATTGAAACCAAACTCCTTGAGTGGTATCTTAAGCATGGCATTCTCGAGCAATTCCTGGAAATTCTTCTCGATGAAATTCTTAATCTTGGTTTTAAACTGGCCGGCGATCAGCGAAGTCACTTTGCGGGCTCCCTGAGCGAAGATATTGTTGCCGCGTATCCCCAGTTCCACGTCCGTCAACTTGTTGACCTCGAGGCTAGTCAGATGTACTTCCGGTTCTCCGATAAAGATCACGTCCACGATGGCCTCGGCTCGAAGGTCCTCGACCCTGGCGGACACCTTTACCCAAGTCTTCCAGGGCAGGTTGGGAGACACTTGGAAATCCGACTTGACGTCTCGGGTGAATGCCAGAGGAATTCGGACACGTACACCCTTGTCAGTGCACTCGTAGGTGCTTTCGCCGCTTCGAGTGAACGAGTCCAACTCGAAGACGCGCGTGTATCGGGACACCCAAGAGCCTTTGGTGTCGTCGGGGACGTTGAGAATCGTCGGGATCAAAGTGTGAAGGTGAGTGATGACGCGATCGCTCAAGTAGTTGATGTCCGGGTAATTGCAGGGCACTCCGACTGGGTCTGTGTCCAGTCTTTCCAGTTCTACACGGGTTTAAAATAGTTCGATTTAGTTTGATTTTGGATAAAATGTCTTACGAGTATCAGTTCAATCACAATTTAGAATCAACAACTTATTTAAAGGGAATATAACCTCAGGTATTTGGTGTGGAACACCAACGTTTGCAGCTCTTGCCTTTGACTTTAAAAATGTTTGCCACCACTGTACAGTGAAATTTGAAAAATTGAAGGGGTCTTCCATAAAGATTGCTTTGCAGGTTATGTTGCCTTTAAGTTAGAATCGACGACTTATTTAAGTTAGAATCGAGGACTTAAGTTTGAATCGAGGTCTTTTTTAAATTAAAATCGAGGACTCATTTAAATTATAATCGAGCACTTATTTAAATTAGAATCGAGGACTCATTTAAATTAGAATCGATGACTTATTTAAGTTAGAATCGAGGACTCATTTAAATTAGAATCGAGGACTTATTTAAGTTAGAATCGAGGACTTAAGTTTGAATCGAGGTCTTTTTTAAATTAAAATCGAGGACTCATTTAAATTATAATCGAGCACTTATTTAAATTAGAATCGAGGACTCATTTAAATTAGAATCGATGACTTATTTAAGTTAGAATCGAGGACTCATTTAAATTAGAATCGAGGACTTATTTAAATTAGAATCGAGGACTTATTTAAGTTAGAATCGAGGACTTATTTAAAATAGAATCGAGAACTCATTTAAATTATAATCGAGGACTTACTTAAGTTTGAATCGAGGTCTTTTTTAAATTAAAACGAGGACTCATTTAAATTAGAATCGAGGACTCATTTAAATTAGAATCGAGGACTTATTTAAATTAGAATCGAGGACTCATTTAAATTAGAATTGAGGACTTATTTAAATTAGAATCGAGGACTTATTTAAATTAGAATCGAGGACTTATTTAAGTTAGAATCGAGGACTTATTTAAAATAGAAACGAGGACTTATTTAATTTGGAATCGAGAACTTATTTAAGTTAGAATCGAGGACTTATTTAAGTTAGAAAACTATATATTATAGTCACAGAAGTTATATGTTAGTGTTTTAATGAAAATTTATTCTTTCCGAAGTCGAATTTAAATATTAAAATGTTGAATTCATCTGAAATATTATGACAGTGGGTATAACCTCAACTAGTTATTAATTAAATTAAATTAAAGTGTAATTCTAATTGCCACCGAACTCAAAAGATGGCGATAGAGTTTCAGATTGAATTTGGAATGTAAGGTACAAAACAGACTTGACTCGCCAGTTCTTAGCTATCCTAAATATGTTCTCTTTAAAATAGATGAGAATTGGAGGTATGTTTCAAAAGTAGCGTAAAAGACGGAAATAAAGAGAATATTTGGTTCAAAACTTGTCTAAACTCACCGGCGAAAACGCAAACGCATCCAGCAGCCAACAGCAGAAAGTTGAACATCTTGAAAGGAACTCGTCTAAAATGATGATTTTTAGGAGCTTTCACAACTACTTATATAAAAGTTGCCAAATGGGAAACGGAAACGGACTACTGTCTGGAAGATGGTCGATAAAAAATCTCAAGGAAATGCATTTGTCAAAATAGGATATTGAGAACTTCACAAAATACGAAGAATTTCAACGACTCTAGAAAAAAGCGACTACTATACTATTTGCGAGTAACTTAGACTAATTATCAAGAAATTATTTTTAGCCAAAAATAATAATACAAATAACGTTATTGGGTCTTAAATTTAATAATAATAATTACACATTTAAAATTAAATCTGTCGTCTTTGAAACGAAATAGATTTGTCAATATAGAAAATTGTGATCTTCAAAGAAGACAATTTCAACGATTCTAGAATATTTTTATCGGAAATATTTGGGAAATGTTGGAAATATTTGAGAAATATCGGAAATATTTGAGAAATTTCGGAAATATTTGAGAAATTTCGGAAATATTTGAGAAATATCGGAAATATTTGGGAAATATCGAATATATGTGAGAAATAGGAAATATTTGAGAAATATCGGAAATATTTGAGATATATCGGAAATATTTTAGAAATATCGGAAATATTGGAGAAATATCAGAAATATTTGAGAAATATCGGAAATATTTGAGACATATCGGAAATATTTGAGACATATCGGAAATATTTGAGACATATCGGAAATATTTGAGAAATATCGGACGAGGGGCTGATCACTCCGCGTAATCGGTGTACAGAGTCGTACCTTTGACTGTACTAATGGGATTACGCGTAATCTTTGAAGTCCCTGCCTTTGCCAGTGGTAATCTAAGCGTAATCCGGTGTACAGACTTTCTAAGAGTGGTTAGCCCCTCGATATCGGAAATATTTTAGAAACATCGGAAATATTTTGAGAAATATCGGAAATATTTTGAGAAATATCGGAAATATTTTAGAAATATCGGAAATATTTTAGAAATATCGGAAATATTTTGAGAAATATCGGAAATATTTGAGAAATATCGGAAATATTTTGAGAAATATCGGAAATATTTTAGAAATATCGGAAATATTTTGAGAAATATCGGAAATATTTGAGAAATATTGGAAAATTCAGAAATACAGTGGAAATATTTAAAAATCAGAAATCTCCTTAGATTGTTTTCGAAGTGGCTACCCCCTCATAAGCTTCTAAGGCTACAGATTTAAAAGCAAAATATTAGGTATTACAAATAATAATATAATAGCTCAAATCATGTTACTCATGCTATTTTGTAATAAGTATAATAATACAAAAATTTTAATTAAAGCATTAATCTTTGGTACAAATCACAAAATTTAAAAAGTAAAATTCCGAAGCGGATGCCGAGACAAAATATCAACCAACATGTCCTTAAAATTATGCTCGATAAATGTCTTGATTGTGGACTTGAAGGGTTTGACAATCATCCTTCAAATAACAGAGGAGAAAACGTTTAAGCTGGGCAATCCCAACTGCACGTCCTCCATGCTGACCACTCGGACGCTCACTATTTTGAGCTTCCGGCGATTCCTGTCCCCAATAGAATCCAAGTCGAAAACGGCGTCAAGCTCTAACGCGCTTACGGTTCCAGTGACTCGATCCAAATCTTCAAGGGCAAATTGGGAGACACTTCGAAGGTCCTGAAAAGGGACTCGCGGAAGGTTACAGGAATTTTAAAGCGAAAGTTGGCGTTGTCTACGCAACTGGGGGTACTCGGGTCCAGTCGATAGAACCTGTTGAAGTTGAACAGGGTGCCGTTCCTTGTGACGAAGTTGCCTTCATTATCATCCGGTAGATGGCGTAGTTCCAGAGAGTGGAAACTGAGAAGGATGATGATGTTTTGGCTCAAGGCGTCCAAGTCGTAAAAGTCGCGGGCTTCAAGATTTTAAACATGTATCTCATTTAAAGCAACAATCAAAGGTAATTTAGAACTCTAGACCCTATATTCGAATCCAGAGAGCTTTCCGATTGACGGTTAAGTAGCGAAGCGATTACCCACTTCCGGAACGTCACATCCGAAAAATCTGCCTCCATCGGTTGCTGTAGGGCGCTATCATTAGTGGGTTACTATGGTAACTATGGAGTTTAATTTTTCGTTGTTCCGGCAAGGAGCGGGTAAAAGCTATATTGACTTACTCGCGGGGCAAGGAGTGGGTAAAAGATATATTGACTTACGCGCAAGGCAAGGAGCGGGTAAAAGCTATATTGACTTACTCGCAGGGCAAGGAGCGGGTAAAAGATATATTGACTTACGCGCAAGGCAAGGAGCGGGTAAAAGCTATATTGACTTACTCGCAGGGCAAGGAGTGGGTAAAAGCTATATTGACTTACGCGCAAGGCAATGATTTAGAATTTTTGGTACAGGATCTTTGTTTTTTTTGTTTAAAGCCTCAAGCTTTTGGTTGGACAACTTGCACTATGTTGGAAGCAAAAATTGTCCGACAAGTTGCCCGATGCATAATATAAACCCAATTTCAAGTACATTAGTCCAGCAAATCAGACACGTGCACAATACACCACTTCAGAGAGAATGATTCAGGTACCAATTCAATGGGAAGCCAGAAATTATAAACCCATCCGTGGACCAGGAATCTAAGGGGACTCACTGTTCAGGCTTTAAAAAGCACGCGTGAATACTGGGAATCGGAAAATCACGGTTCATTTTAGTTCAATGTGGACAAGCATGGCGTCGCTGAAGCCGACTTCCGGCGTAGTTTCGTAGAGAAGCTAGTGCGCTCACGTTCAATTTTGACAAAATGATGCCGTTGTTGTCGGTTAAATGATGAGGCTTAGTAAGTTTTAGATCTTATATTTTTGAAATTGGTTCTTTAAAAGTTTAAGTAATTGTAATTATGTAAAAATAACCAGTAAACCGCGTATGGCTGAGGCTTTTTTATCAAGTTTGCTGGAATCCATTTCATTTCTAAACTTAAAAAATTTAATGAACTAAGCCTAACCTAAATTTATCGTACGCACTGTCGCATAAGCCCCGACTAAGCCTCTCGTAGTGATAGTTGAACAGAATTCTTGAGGCGCTTCAAAGCGTCTGATGTACCTCAGTATGCTTTCCGATTTAGGCCACGCCTACCGTGTCCAAATATCGAGAACAGTGAGTCCCCTTAGATTCTTGGTCCATGATCCATCATCTCATACTTTATTTTTCCGTGAGCGCCATCTATACGTGAATATTTTTGGCTTGTTCTGGAACCTTTTACGCTAAAAACCATTCGATCGTTCTGGCATTCGAACTATTCGGCAAGGCCCTGTATTGGGGCTAATACTATCGGGAATACAGAGTGTATAATTAACTACATATCACTACGCAAACTAATTTTTACATTTTACAACAGTTTCGCGTGAAATTCGCGCCAAATTCGAATCTACGAAGGTACGGGTTTCAATTTTATGGTCTAAATTTATTCTTTTCTTCAAAGAAATATGCTATTTACTTCTGATTTTAAAAACTAAACGGCATGGACAGCGACCCAAATGAAAGCGAATAATAAAAGTGGAAACATTTGAAGCCGACGTTAAGAACTTTCTGGACGATGGCATAGATAATACAATTTATTTTAATTTGACAACGTTTTTTCTCTCGTTAGTCTGGTCAAAGAAATTTCAAAAGTAAGTGAAAGTGGCCTTACCGATTATAGATAGCCAGAAACCGGTATCCGAGAATTTCTTAAATTCCGAGGAAACGCTGACAAGCGAACTACGAAATTAGTGACGTCATGGCACGTAATCTAAAGTAGTCCAGGGCTATATTGAGGTTAGCCAGTTATTAGTTCAGCCTAACAATACTATGGAGATTAAAACAGAGTTCCAGAGCGGAGCACGGCCAACCTCGACGGGGTGTACCACCCTTAAGCGGCCGAAACAATCGTTTCGAATTCCATGTTAGCAAGCGTGATGAAAAATTCCCACTAGAGGCGCCACGTATCGACATGAAATCTGTTATTTGAAGCGGATAATTCGATTTAACTCAGATATAAAGTTTTGTTTCTTTGCGAGGTTTTTCGGACATAACGTTGAAAATATAGAAAAATCAAATATTTATTTATAATATTAAGCTAATATATAAATTTATTGAGATATTTTTAGTTACAAAGTTCGTAAGACGGGAAAGCGTTTTTGATAAAACGGTGCCATTTTCGAACGCGGTTAATTACTTTGAAGCCTATTGACACTAGGAAACGTGACAAATATCCAGCTTCTTGTCACCAAAAATGCAAGAAAGAAAAGTGATTTAGGTAAGATACCGTTTGATCTAAAATATTACAGTTTAAAAAATCTAAGTATTCAATTACGTAATTATGAAATGTCTTAACAATTTAGGTAACTGATCTTTAAAGTCGAAGCTATGCCTTCTTGTTGTATTGTTCATCAAATACAAACAGCAGGAGATATTTGTCTTTTCACGAGTTTCGTAGTGATGAAACCTCTATGAAATTATGGTTGAATAACATCCAAACGGAAAGATATTCTAGTGAGTGACACAAGCTGCCGTTCAGATGCAGCCTGCATTTTAAGGAAGATTACTTACCAGGTTTGCACCTTAGGCCACCTTATTATAATTGAGTGCTCATCAGAATTCTCCGTAAAATTTCTGGTGGAAATGACATGCTCGACGCAAGAGCGGTTGTCTTTGGGATGGAAAACATCCTTAAAAAGGGAACCATCACTTCATCTGACAGTTTTACAGCAATGGCTGGCTACCGAGATGATTGTGTTGTCTCTAGAGTGGATATGAGACATTCCATACCAGAAAGAAATATTATCCGAGAAGAATGTCTGGAAATTTTTGATGCACTAGCAGGTTACCTTTTGAGGGCGTTAGAAAAGATCAATTTTTGTAGCGATTTCCTTGCTAACATTTCCCAGCCATGCAAGGGCGTATCCAGGATTTTATTTCAGGGGGGATTTTTGAGGGAAAATGTAAATACGCCCTTGCAGCCATGTAACAGTTCACCTCTTCTTGCTTTGATTAAGAACCAGGACAGGAGAAATTTAAAGTACCCAAGTCGTGCATATACATTTGTGGTGTCAACAATCGCTACTTTCAACCAAGGGCGTATTTAAGGGGGGGGTTTGGGGGTTGAACCCCCCCCCGAAATGCTGATGACTGCACTGTAAAAAATAAAGGTATTGTTAAGGTACCTAAAAAGACCCCATGGTATTTAATAGTACCTTGAAAGGTACTCCTTCGTTTTATTATCCGCGCAGGTATTAAGTGATACCGGTAAGGTATTTACAACTATATCGTGGTATTTAATAGTACCTTGAAAGGTACTCCTGTGTTTTATTATCCGCGCAGGTATTAAGTGATACCGGAAAGGTATTTACAACTATATCGTGGTATTGAATAGTACCTTGAAAGGTACTCTTGCGTTTTTAATCGGCACAGGAATTAAGAGATACGGGAAAGGTATTTCTTACCATTAAAGGTATTTACGGAAAACGTTTTGGGTTTGAAGTCTTGATGTTGTTCATTTATGGCATTTAACGAATCCTTTTTGAGTTTTATCACCTGAGGTGGTACGAAACCATCAATTTTATAAATATATAAATTGTTTTGGTAACCAAAAGTTTCTTTCACAATAATTAGTCGTAACTCAGTGTTGCACATAATTTTTCTTATCTATCAAATTTGTATATTTACTAAGAGATGGCGACAGTGATACTATCTTATCATTTTTTGACATCTGTATTTCAGATGGCAGCACCATTTCGCTTTGTTTTCTAGGTGAAAATATTTCGCCTTTTTTAAATTAAATGCAAAAATAGGCGAAACTATAAAGTCTAGGGGGGCTGAAAAGATGGTAGTCACGTGACTATAGTACAAATGGGAACCATTCTTGGTATAATATAACACCCGTTTAGGTACTATTAAGAACCTTCACAAAATTATAAGTACAAATGGGAACCATTCTTGGTATAATATAACACCCGTTTAGGTACTATTAAGAACCTTCACAAAATTATAAGTACAAATGGGAACCATTCTTGGTATAATCGAACACCCATTTAGGTTCTATTTAGTACCTACACAAAATTATAAGTAGCAATGGGAACCATTCTTGGTATAATCAAATACCCATTTAAGTATGGTACAGTACCTTTAGGATTAAGGAGGTTTTAATAAATACCTTCATCAAGACGTACCTTATAGCACCTCCTTAAAGAGGCATTATTTGATACCTTTAAAGGTTCGTCTGGGGATGCAACATAAAATACCTTAGTCGGTACCAAAATGCACCTTATTTTTTAACAGTGTGGGGGGGTGCCTAATAAAAATCAAGGAAACTTCCGTCAGCACCCCCCCTTGAAACTTTCCCTCAAACCCCCCACCCCCTGAAATAAAATCCTGGATACACCCTCGCTTTCAACATTTGCAATTCTGAAGGAGTGTATAATATAATTGAGACAAATGTTCTGTCAAAACTTGAGCTGTGCCCTATGTTTTCTTGTCGGAGCACAGATCATGGAAAACTAATTGCAGAAATCATTTGTCAGAAATTAATTACTCCAATTATTGACATTATCACTCCCTAAATACGTGAAAGTAAAAGAGCTTGTCTATCGAGGAAAGTATACAAACTTCAATAACGTTACCTTGTGTAAAGTCTTTAAAAGTTACAATAGGCGCTTAAATAAAACATCTTCCCAGAAATTGCCACGAAGTAATATTTCCGACAGCCAGGACCCATAAGTTACTATTTATATAGTGCTTGTTGAAATATTAAAAAGCTGGAAACTTTTCTCGAACATAACATCGGTTTTTTGCTAAGCCTTAACATGCCAAAAAAGTTACCTGGTTAAAAGGAAACACTTGTTGCATACCGTACTGCAAAAGTAATACGTTTAGTTCTAAAGGAATTAGTTTTCATCTTTTTCGGAAAGATAATTTTATACGAAATGAATTAACTCTGCCTCCATGAGAAGCCTTAAAATTGCAAGGTAATATAAAAATATTCCGTATAATTTTTATTATTTATACCATAAGAGGATGATAATAATAATAATATTATCTTCTTATACTTAGTTTTAGTAACATTATATATTTTACCTTAAAATATATTATCGAAAATTAACATTAGTATGTTCCTTATACACGTGAGCCGACACGTTTCTTATCTGACGCAAAATTCTCATGAGGGCAAAAACGCGTCTCCAATTGGCTTAAATATGCCTTTTTGAGTAGCCATTCTAACCGTTTAACCGACCGACCGGAAATAGCTCCTTCCCAGATGAATTTGGAGAGAGGAGTAGAAACCGAGTATCTTTTATTGAAGCGTCCATTGTCTGAAAAATATTCATTTGTATATCATAAATTATTTTCATTTATCAAATTAAATTATATTTACTTTAACTATCATTATATCTAGGAGCAACAAACACAGGGATAACGCAGCTAGCCTTTAAACAGGCTAACGCAGTGTTGTGTACAAATTTCATTGGACGAACCTTTACGCTGAACGTTTTACGGAAAGGGGGAAAGACAATTTCCGGATTTTTCCCTTCCAACGCGACGGCAGCAGGCGCTAAAGCGTCTAAACAATGAAAAATGTACGCAAAAAAATTCACGACTTTTGACGGGTTGCGTTCTCCTTGTGTTTGTTGTTCCTAGATTATATAATGCTACGATAAAGTCACAGGTGTTCAACGCGGAAGCATTTTTATTTTCTTAGCTTAGTTTTCCTTTTTTTATTGTTAGTTAGTGTTATTCTAGTGCGGTGTGTCTGCAGCTTTGTTTGGGTTTATGTGTCAGCTTAGTGACATGTTGATGTATGTTTTTATTTATTAATTTGATTATGGTCGGTTTGGTAAATCAAAGACTATATATGTAGCGATAACTTATTTGGTAGATGCTTTGCATCCAGTATTCTCTGTAGAATATGCTTCGGATTTTGACAAAACCATTCCGCAAATTTTGGAAAGCTTCGTTATCATAATATTTATATATTCCTTTGTGATTTTGATTCGACTGCATTTTACGAACAAACCAGCGTTGACATATGGTCTAAAGCTATAAAAACGACCATCAATCGTACGCATTCCACAAGAGCTCCAAAAGTATGTCACACTGGTACTCGGCAGAGTTGGTTGCTGTTCTTAAACGCCAAAGTAGTATCACCAAAAAATGAAGCGGATGAGAATTAATCAGTATCTGGAAAATTATTGCGACTTACCCTCAAGTTCTAAAATTTTAATAAAACGGGATCATAATATTATAACAAAAAACTTACGCGATATGGAGGTTAAACACCCCAAAATGTTTCGGGAATACGTTGATCGCAATATCAAAAGTAAAACAATGGGTATTAGATTAAAACATGGTCGCTCGTTTGTTACTAATCCTACTGATCCGATCGCTACAACATTCTTGGACAACTTTTCGTATAACGCTGTCGACAATACTACTTTAAACCAAAACTTTTCTTATAACCAGGCAGTTCATTATTCAAATACCTATAGCAATCTGACTATAAACAGGACTGATATTGTAGAAAAATAATAACCTGCCACCTAGGAGCAACAAACACAACACCCCAGAACGCAACCCGTCAAAAGTCGTGGATTTTCTTGTGTACATTTTTCATTGGCTAGACGCTTTAGCGCCTGCTGCCGTCGGAAGGGGAAAAATCATAAATTGTCTTCCCCCGCCCGTAAAACGTTCAGCGTAAAGGCTCGTTTCGCTCGTGCAATGAAATTCGTACACAACCCTTCGTTAGCGTGTTTAAAGGCTAGCTGCGTTCTCCTTGTGTTTATTGCTCCTAGCTACCACTTTAATTTGTTAGTTTTAAGTTAGTTTAGTTTAAGTTAGTGGCGCCTACGTCACGGGGGCGAACAATATGTTTGAACCCCCAATAAATACCTCGGCCAAGGAGTGGTCAAATTAGTTGAACGCGGAAAATTCTATTCCAAGCCCTAACTAAAAGGGTCTCCTGCAAAACCAGGAAATAGTTAGTCCCGAAAGGACAAATGATTAAAATTACTGTTTTAAATAAATAATTTTTAGTTCGTCAGAACTTAACTTGTAGTTTTTTCGCGACACACCTCGTATATTGTTTCAGTCCGATATACAGCATTATGCACAAATATCTGTCAACTTGGTTGACTCAACATGGATTTACGAAAGGGAAAAGTATGGACACGAATCCTGTGGACTTCCTAGCTCAAATTTAAGACAAAGGTTGAAACCAGGGGCGTAAGAACCAGGGGGGGGCAAGGGGGGCAATGCCCCTCCCTAGAATTTTGCTGGGAGGGACAACTAATGTTATTGCCCCCTCCAACGTTTTGGTCAGTTGAAATCTTTAAAAGGCTCAAATTCTCATTTTAAAAGCATAAAAAACTTATAGAACCTCAACTTTGTTTAAATTTCAGTCTTTTCCCGCCAATTTACATAGTAGTAAAATGTACACGTGCATTCGGAGAAGCTACACTCCATTAAAAATTAAAAACCATTCTAAAGACCCCTTTTGGTTTCACTTTGCCCCCTCCAACTTCTAGAACGTTCCTACGCCCCTGGTTGAAACCAAACAACAGGTCGAAACAATATATTTAAATTTATTCAAGGCCTTCGACCGGGTGACACACCCGTACCTTTTCGAAAAACTAAATAAATATGGACTACATGGAAATCTCCTGAGGTGTTTACAGGATTATCTCAGAGATAGGCGAAATATTATCAAATGCAATGGTGTCTAACGGATGTTTGCTGCTATCAAAGATAATCTAGACTACGTACGCTGCTCTGATGTTAGTTGTGGAGTCCCACAGGGATCTTCCCTGGGTTCACTCTTATTTAATTTGTACTTATATGATTGGCAATTTTATTACAGCATACTGATATTAATCGCTTTTAAAGACTTATGAGTTTTTCTAAATCTTTCCAAATATATAAAGTCTGGGAAACATTTCATTTTGCTATTTCACAGCGGCCCTAAATGGGTTAGAGTGTGCAATAACTGGTGGCTTTAACGGGGAGTCGGGGTCCGGCTCTTGTAACCCGTGAGGGCGGTGGCGCACTGGGAGATGTTAGCTCTGATCAAATGGTCCTATCTCCACCTCCGACTTCGGTCAGTTTTGGGCTGGATACTGAGCTTCGGCTCAGGCTAACGGAGAGGATCCGTGCAAACTGCCGCCTCGGCGGACTGGGTAGCCTGCTGTGAGGCGGCGGGTCTCCGTATGAGGCGTAGTGGTCCTGTTTCCCGGCCTTTTGGGGCACACCGGGTTATTATTCAGTGTCTGTTAGAAAATATTGAATCAAAAAAGCTAAAATTTGTTGACGATCTTGATTATCACTTTCTAAAGAACAATTGCAAATATAACTACGAAAATATACTACGCGATCTCAAAATTGATTATCTATTTGTCTCTAGAGATAGAAATGAAATAATATTTTTGTATAAACTTTTAAAAAATGTAATTTCCTCTTCAAAACTGACATCTGATATATTATATTATATATTATATATCATATATTATATATTATAATACCAAGAACGTATTTATTTCTACTGACCAGGGTTGGCACTTTTTTTATTTTTTTAAATAAAAATCAAATCAATCGATTTTTTATTTGAATCGGATTTTGTTTGGAATTTATTGATTTTTATACAATTAATGGCTCTTTTCCTGTATAATTAACGGACATTTTACTTTCATCAATTAGCTAATCTTGAATGAAATTAAATAGCAAGTTAATTTAAATACTGATTCATATTTTCATTTGCTCAAATTTTCTATGTATTTTAATTTTTTAAGAAACTATTTTTTTTTTACTTTTTATTCCTCCATTAAAATACACTGTATGATTTGAAAATTTGATTTTTTTAATTTTTATTTTAAAGATTGAAATCAAATTGATTAGAAGTTACCGATTTTAAACGAATTAAACAGCTGGTTTATTAACTGAGTTAGAATCAAACGCGGTAGGAAGTCGGACTAGATCGGTTAAAAGAATCAACCGAACTAGGAAGTCTGACTAGATCGGTTAACAGAATCAAACGAACTAGGAAGTCTGACTAGATCGGTTAACAGAATCAAACGAACTAGGAAGTCTGACTCGATCGGTTAACAGAATCAAACGAGCTAGGAAGTCTGACTAGATCGGTTAACAGAATCAAACGAACTAGGAAGTCTGACTAGATCGGTTAACAGAATCAAACGAACTAGGAAGTCTGACTAGATCGGTTAACAGAATCAAACGAACTAGGAAGTCTGACTAGATCGGTTAACAGAATCAAACGAACTAGGAAGTCTGACTAGATCGGTTAACAGAATCAAACGAACTAGGAAGTCTGACTAGATCGGTTAACAGAATCAAACGAACTAGGAAGTCTGACTAGATCGGTTAACATAATTAAACTAGCCAAAAATAATTACACAGAATATTCACACAAATTTTATTTTATTATCGCACTTATGGTTTTCCAAAGATATTAATTCTACTCTTTATTAATTGAACCTTTCAGCTCAGGGTAACGGAGAGGGTCCAGGCAAACTGTCCGCCTCGGAGGACTGGGTAGCCTGCTGTGGGGCGGCGGGTCTCCGTATGAGGCGCAGTGGTCCTGTTTCCCGGCCTTTTGGGGCACACCGGGATCTCCGGTGCCAGCTGTGCCGGGTTATGTGGACCGATGTGTGCCCGTCGTTCCCCTTTAGGATCTCTCTCCAAAGGGTTTTACTCTGTACCTACGTAGGCTGGAGTTGCTTTAGCATCCGCTCTTATTCCCACTGCTGTGTGGGAAGTGAGGGGTTGGTCGTCACATTGTGGCACCTTCTACTGGGTTGAGCGGCTTGCGTCGAAGGTGAGCACGTCAGCGGTAGGGTTCTCTCGCTGCCTTGCCTGTTCTGTCACCTGTCCGGGCTGTAGACGCTGGCGTAGGGTATTGTGATGAAGACCTCCGGTGCACTCTGTTGGCGGTACACCGGGCTACAAATCTGATACACATACCCACTGCAACGCGTCTCTTAAACGTGATATTCCAGTTTTCCCCTTCACTGTGTCCTCTAATGCTAAGTTCACACTGTGGTTACTACAGTGGTTGTTGTTCTTAAATTAAAGTCTCTACGCCTTTGTATATACCAGACATATTTGAGGCAACGTCAAAGTACTGGCCGCGTAAATTAGAGAAGGATAATCCCAATCGCAGTAAAGCATCTGAAATTACACTCTTAAAAAAAGGGTGTATTTTCAAACCTGTAAGGGTTTTTTCTTGTCCCATATTTAACACCTTAACAGGTTTATAAAGGATGTTGTTCTACACCTTAAAAAGCAGTTTTCCTGGTAGGGTGTTTATTTACACTGTTTGGGGTGCTTATGTCCTCCGTTTTGGTTCCTTTGTTAACAGTTTGTGGTATAAAACTATTCCCTTCAGGGTTATTATCTACTCCCTCTTTGGTACAAGACCACTCCTTTTAGGGTTCCAAACGACTCCCTTCAGGGTGTTACACTACCCCCTTAAGGGTTCTACAATACTCCCTTAAGGGTTCTATAATACTCACTTTAAAGTTTTTAACTACTCCCTTTAAGGTTCTAGACTACTGCAGTAAGGGTGCTACAATACTCCCTTTAAAGTGTTAAAATACTCCTTTTAGGGTACTAAACTACTGCCTTAAGGGAGCTACACCCTTACGAGGTGTTAAATCACTCAATTTACGGGGTTAATTTGGGACAATAAAAATCCCTTTAGGGCGTTTAAATTAACATTAAAGAGTGTTTTTTTACAGATATTACACCCTTAATATACCATTAAATACCTGTTCGTGTCCACTTACATCGCGTGTCTCATCTACAATTAGGCTAAATATTTTACTATCTTTGAAATTATTAGAAAGTTTCATTTAAACCATGTAATATCTCTGCGTATGGTTCCATACCAGAGTGACTGAGAGAAATCATATCACCTCGGGCAGGAATCGAACCTACGACCTTTGGGTTACCGTCCCAACGGCACTTTGATATTGCTTATTGCGCCGCGTAGTATAATTTGGGCCATTTAATTTTGAATATCGTGTGAAGTATAGTTGTTTTTTCGAATAAGGAATTGTTTAAACTCTGGTACATCCTGGCTCCGCAAAATATTTAGTTGCGTAAAGTTACTGGTATTTTCTTCGCGCCCCCGAATTGGAATGCCCTGTCGAACAAGGTAACGAATCGAAGTGAAAAGAGTTACCAGTGCAACTCTGGCACTGTTCCGCTGTTCTGTTAAAGCTTTACTTAATTGGTTGCAAATTGGAGTTGTAGTTTTTATCGAGTCTAATTTACAAACTGCTTCCTTATGAAGACGACTTTTTGCGAGAGAACCAAATTTCTTTAAGGCTTTTTTTCCAATTATTACAACCTTAATCCGAGCCTAAATCATTCACAAGGTCTGACTCATTTTGTGACCTTATTGTTTGAGATATCAATTTCTTATTAGTTGCTGTTTTACATATGAAACATGATACACTACTTAAAACCACATTATAATGCAAAAAGAGGTAATATTTAAACCATTTATCTTGAAAATAATATTTTCGCTTTGCATATATTTGTCGTGGTATGTCAATAACACGAGGTAGATAAGGTTTCCCAGGGAAAAATAAAGGCTAGGTAGGCTTAGAGCTGCAGATTTCATCACCCTGGTCGATTTTTCTGCTATTGCCTACGAAATGATGGTAGTCCGAAGCATTATCAGAGCGTGGAGGTAATGAAACATATGAAGTCGGTGGTGTAACTACTGGTTTACTAGCAGCAATGGACGACAAATAGACCTTTCTATAAATTCCTAGCTTTACAGGCCAAACACTCTCAACAACAACACATAGCGCTATTTCAGATGGACTTGCAAAGATATTTATTCTTTGGTTTTAAAAATTCTGCTTATGTTTAGTCCTATTTAATTGGTGTTTTGTGAAGGGTCATCCAAAAAGTCTGTTTTCAAACTATAGCTTAGGTAGCTTACAAGAAGATAGTATATTTCAAAATATAGTAAGTCCTTAGCTGAACTATTTACAAAATCAATGAGATATAGTTAATTAACTATTTATAATGGTTTGTATAAAACTATAACTGTTAAATGAGTAGGATTTATCCAGACAACTAGGTTGGCATGTTTGCCAGATAATGCACAAGATTCATTTAAACCAAGTATTACCTCTGCGTGTGGTGCCATACCAGAGTGATATAGAAAAATCATTTCACCTGTTATCACTACAGACGCTTTAGCGCCTGCCACCGTCGGAAAGGGGAAATTCGGAAAATGTCTTTCCCCCCACCCGTAAAACGTGCAGCGTAAAGGCTCATCCAATGAAATTTGTACACAAAACTGCGTTTAAAGGCTAGCTGAGTTCTCCTTGCGTTTGTTTCTCCAAGGTGCAAAGACATTTTCTTGCTATCACGTGGATCAACAAGGCATACGACGGTGACGAAACTAGCTTGGACGATACTAACGGAAAGACTAAATGTCTTTAAGAATGCAGACTGCGCAAGTCTATTTATAAATTCATTTTAAAGAGAAGATATTTTCAAGAATAAAGTTATTTTAAAAATATATATCTCACATTTGGGTGGGTACAAATATATACTTTGCAGCCCCCTACTTTCGTTGAGGGGGTACAATGTGACCCTGTCCCCCCTATTCCGCCGTCCATGCTCGTGAAAGACGCGTGCATTCGAAATTTTCGTCAGTCACGGTCACACTAGAGCTTAAAACCGAGTTTAGGTCGGTTTGAATGATAGTCTTGACCGCCGACGATAATTCTTGGTTCACACGTGCGAAATCGCTTCACCCCGATTTGATTATAGAATTTTGAAAATACTAAATTTTTTCCCAAAACAAATAGTTAATCATGTTTACTATACATACAGTAATATTATTGGACATTATTTAGTATTTTATTTCCTTTATTTTTGAAAATACGAGCAATTTGACTTCCCCACCTTGTCGTTTTGAAAGCTATTCTAAGTGATCTGACTTGGACGAGTTGCTTCGTGAACCAACACGAAGCAATTTCTCAGGCTGGTTTTGAAAACTAGTTATCTAAAACGAAGCGATTTTGGGGGTAAGAGTGAACCTGGCTATAATGTGGTAGGAACAGAAGCTCGTACTGACGCGGTTCACCCTAAATGTCAATCCAACAGCGCCCTCATCAGCAAAAATATTAAATTATTTCATTCTACTTTAACCCCCTTTATGGACGAAATATCTTTTTATTACCGTGCATTAATAGAAAAGCACTAAACAATAAGACTCCATAATCTTCAGTTTCTTTTAATCTATTTTTACAATAACAAAATTTCTTCAGCTCCGAATTTTCGGTACAACCGCTTTTACCTCGATAAGTATCGAGTCTACTGACGCCCCCCAAAACGGTCCAATTGCCCTTGACCCTCCTTAGGGTACTTTCGAACAGTCCCGAGGGTTTCAGTTCGAGCCTGACCAGAACTTCCGGTTCGGACGCTTTAGGCAGTTTATTGGAGTTGGTCATTAGCGCCATTCGGGCTTCGATAATCTTCCCTAGCGACAGTTGAGCGCAAGGTGGATTTTCAAGCACCCAAGTGTTGAGGATCTTCACCAAAGCGAGGCCGGCTTCGATAACTAAACTATCTGTAACGGAGACCACCTCTAGAATTTGGCAATTGCACCAATGGTTCGAGATACCCGCTTGTTCGCAAGTTCGAGATTCGTTGATTTCGTTGAATAGACTCCGACCGTATCTGGGATTGTTGTATTTCGTGGTGGAACCATTCAGCAGGTCCAAATGATGCGACAAAGTCTCGTGGACGTCGTACGGAGTAGTCAATCGATGTTTGTTGATCCGCAAATTTTCGTCAAAATTGGGGTGTTTTCGAAGGAACCAATCGGGTACGCTAACGAACATGATTGGCCAATTTTCTTCCAACTTACCAACGTAAGTATTTCTGATGGCGCCGAACCGAATGCCGTGATCGCTGAAGAAAAATATCAGCGTGTTATTCAGCGAATTTCTTCGACTCAGCGAGTTGAGTACGTCAAAACTGGGTTCGTCGGCGTAACCCGCGCTGTTGACGAGATTGTGCGTCATCCTAGCCATAAACACGAAGGCGAAATATGGACGCTGACTCATGGTGTCCACAAAATCCAACGTATAATCGTAGTACACTTTGTTCTCCATCTTGTGTCCGAAACAGTAACGTCGACTTTTTTTCAACCATTTCGTCCTTTCCACCGCAAGCGCGAATGGTCGAAGGTAATAATCGGTGGGTTGTCTTTTGAACCCATTTTTCAAGTAATTAAAAATGGTATAATGTGGAAAATCTTCGATGAACAGCGTTCTGTATCCCAGTTGAGAGTACCTCTTCCATATTACGTCACTATCGTCGTAAAATTTGCGAGTTTTCTTGGGTAAATAAACCGCTGGTTCACCGATTAATAGAGAATACATATTGGGGAAGGTATTATCCGCCACTTTACTGTACCCCGAAAGCTCGACGAAGTTCAAATCTTCGAGTAATTGTCGCGTTTTCAACATGTGTCGCTGAAAGTTTAGCTTACTAATAGAATCTACGCCGAGGAATAGAACGTTCAGTTTGTCCTCCGGGTTCTTGATGCTCCGTTCTTTTTCCGAACATCGTTCTTCAACTTTAGGTTTCAAATAAACCAGTGGGACGTAGTCCTCGAAAACGCGTTCGAACGAGAATTGGCATCGTATTTGTACGCCGTCTTCCAGGATGGGTACCCCCAATCTTAGTTCCAGCCATCTGGGGCTGATGGCCACTTTATTGTCCGTGGGGTCGTGGAGAGGGTCACCGGCGCGTCTTATCCACTTGTACTGGCACTTGGGCCAACTGCCGTTGTAGAAATGTTTCAATACTTCGGGATCTAACGTCACGATGTTTCCCTCGACTTTGATGGGTGCCGGAGGTCGACGACAACCGTAGGTGGGCATTTTCTTGTAAAACCTTTTAATGGTTGGGTGGAAGGGATCGATCTCTGGCATCTGGCAGCCACTCGTGTCTACCAGGTAGCCCCGTCTGGGGGCTCCTTTAGGTCGTATCCAGCGGTAGATTTTGTGGAAGTGGACTCCCACGTCTCTTTCGGAGTAGAAGCAGAGGAAGAAGAAAAACATGGCGCCGAAACAGAGCAGAAACCCGAAGGTGACCTTGGTGAAGGCCCACACTGGTCGAATCACTGATTTTCTAAGGAATTGTAATGATAAATTGAATTGGATTTAGGCTATGCAAATACTGTCGAATGTATTAGGCCTTGTGGCTGATTTTCAGCAGGGTTGCCGCTTTTTTGGATATGTTTTAATAAAAACCAAATCAATCGATTTTTAAATTAAATCGAATATTTTTGATTTTTATAAACTTATTGATTTTTTTACAATTAATGGCTCTTTTCCTGTATAATTAACGGACATTTTACTTTTATCAGTACTAATCTGGATTTAAATGAAATTTTAATCAAATTTAATTACTATTTGATATTTTAGTTTTCTCAAATTTTCTATGTATTTTTTTTTAAACCAATTTTTTGGCCATTCTGTATTCCTTTATAGGCGTTTATAGAAATCAACCTCCAAGGAAATCGCCGAGAACCAAGACCCGCAAGGTATTGTTTATATAGTGCTTGTGGAAATAATGGAAACTTTTCACCTGCAAACAGAACGTCGTGTTTTTGCCAAGCCTTAATACGTCAAAAAAAACTACCTGGTTAAAAGGGAACGCTTTTTGCTGACATAATATGGTGAGATATTTTCATTATTTTAACAAGCACTATATATACAGTGACTTGCAGGTCTTGGCTCTAGGAAATATTACTTCTTGGCGATTTCCTTGGAGGATGATGTATTGAAGCTTCAATTGAAATACATATTGTGTGATTTAAATCAATGATCCTTAATTTAAATAAGCCAACCCTGATTTTCACTAGGTCAAAACTGGTGTAACGGCGAATTTCGACACTTACGGCGATTTTTGCGTCGCGGTGTAAAAAAACCCGAAAATCTGCTTCCGCTGCTTGCCAGAATAAAAATGGATATTAACACTAGTAGCGAAGAAATTAAAATTTTCTGTATTAGGCCTAACGGGGATTTTTGCGTCGCGGTGAAAGAAAAACAGAAAATCTGCTTCCGCTGCTTGCCAGAATGAAAATGGATATTAACACTAGTAGCGAAGAAATTAAAATTTTCTGTATTAGGCCTAACGGGGATTTTTGCGTCGCGGTGAAAAAAAAACAGAAAATCTGCTTCCACTGCTTGCCAGAATGAAAATGGATATTAACACTAGTAGCGAAGAAATTTAAATTTTCTGTATTAGGCCTAACGGGGATTTTTGCGTCGCGGTGTACAAAAAAAAACAGAAAATCTGCTTCCGCTGCTTGCCAGAATGAAAATCGATATTAACACTAGTAGCGAAGAAATTAAAATTTTCAAAAATGAAAATTCTTGCAGTGGAACCCGTGACTAATGAAAATTAAAATTAATTGGTGTCGTTATTAGACGTCGTAAAATCCAGCCATTAAGGGCCTGCTGCAAAAATATGCTTGGCATGGATAGAAGTTATATTGGCAAATCCTAAACAAACATACTTTCGCAACTACAGACTGGTAAAAGTTTTATTTATGGGTTGCTAGTTCTACTAGGGATGGGTCCAGTGGTTATGGGTACTGTGCCCCCCTGGATAAGGGCTGGTTTTCATTAGGGCACAGAAGCCGCGTCAGCGTTTAAAACCCTCGTTATTCGATCGTTGATTTCTTTCTACCTAATCTATCTTACGAATTAAAATTTGAAAGCTAATACGAAAATGTACAACGGGCAATTTAAGTAATTTCTAGTTAGCACAGACTGTCTCAAAGAAATATGACAAAAACAACCAAATAAATAACTAAGAAAAGATTGTAACAACACTAGTACGTTAAGCTACATTAATGGAATTATTGAATTTATATATTTAGCCCAGCGTATTATTAACCCAAACTAAAAAGTAATATACACTTACTTGGCTTCCATGGTTGAGATTTAAATGAGCAAAAACGTTTAAAAACCACGAAATTCGAATAAACGAACGAACTTGGTACCCAATTAATTTTTTAAATATAAAAGAGTTGAGATAAATTAAACTTATGTATCAAACAAACCCAAACTGGAACCGCCGCTTCTGTGGGAGAATGATAACTTTGAAACTAAGAGCAAACGTGGACGTATTTTTGGAAGCTCCACCCTAACTGTCCCCTTAAAAGACATGGTCAGAGAAATTATCGGGACACATTTTTTCATCGAAATTATAGATTTGTTAGAGGTTCCTCGCCTTCTACGACGCTGCAAACTAAGCCTAACGATACAGAATATACTGGTACGAAGTTAGCCGTGCTTTGCCTTGATTGGTCTCGCTTGGCTAGTGAAATTGAAACAAGGAATCGGAGTCAGTCGAAAAGCAAAGCGAGCTGGAAACGGGGGGAAGGAATAGTTTTATGATATTTTATTATCTAATCGAAAACCTTCAGGCTGGCTTTAACGTGATAAGTCAGTAATTTGATCTGTGCTCTAGCAGCGGAATTTCGGTTCCACCGCGTGGAACGTGATTAATTTGGTAATTTTACTTAGTGCGTTATGTTAATGGTCTAAAAATCTATAATTCTTAGACAATTGGATGGTTTTTTAAATGATGATTTTAGCTTCGTGGGTTGTAGATTAGATTCATGTCAAATTCACTATTTTATGATATATCAAAATGTCGCGGTATTGTTTAGATATTCTGATCATGGAGACTTAGTCGCCATCTAGACAAACAAGTATCAAAATGTCGCATTTTTTTCTCCAAATTTCGATCGTGGAGATTGTGTCGCCATCTAGGGCATTAAGCACGTAGCCTCCATGTTAATTGGATGGATTTTTGGAGGAAACTTATGCTAGCCTTTATTTTTCGTTGATTATAAAAAAGCACGTAGCTCATTGTGTCTTAATTTCCAACTCCCAACCTATCATTCTTCTGTAAGTTTCCATTCATTTCTGGTTAACTACGTTTTATGGAACCAACCAACCCCCCCCTTCCCTTATTATGAAAATTATTTTAAATTTTCTTAATTTTTCTCCTTTTCATTCGTGTGTGACTTTTATTATTCCTTTTTATGTGCATTTTTGTAGTGTAAATATTTACTGTTCTCTGATTCTACATTGTAAACTGCAGATGTGCTCCTTTTATAAATTTCGAACTGTAAATCAGAGGTGCTACGCTAAGGAAGATATTAGGTGGTTTTTTTTCGCCTGTCCTCGGTTTTTTGAGCAGGTTAAAAAGTGTAGCTCTATGACGTCATCTCACTCCAATTCTATCTTGACGAAAAAAACGAGTTGGAGTAAGAAGGGAGTAGTTAAAGGTTAAAGGTTATTTATTTGTTTTTTTTTAAGATGGCGACCGGTGGTGAGGTCATCAATATACGACTCATTTTTCTTATTTATTTAATAGTAATAATAATTAGCTAGGCTAATACCCAAGACACCACCTTAGGCCTAAGTCATCAAGCAACTTTTAAAGTCATTAAATAGCATTTAACAATTGGATTTTCGTTATTAAAAGCTTGCTATAAGCTATAAGGTGAAGATGTTCAAAGCCCGTCATGTTTTCGTGAAACGAAATTTAAGCAGACGAATTTTCTATATAAGCTAGATTACTCCCTCTACACCTCCTTTAGAGGAGGAGTAAAAAGTGTAACTTTTGAGCTCTGGAACCATAGAAATCTCATAGGTAACTAGAATGCTGCCGCCTACGGCCGAGCTTGACGCCAGTTCGCCTTGAACCTTCAGCCAATGAGAGGCCGTAGAGTGGTTCCGCCAAGGAGGATAATAATCCTCCTTGGTTCCGTTACTATAGCGGGAGATAGGTGACGTCATTCTCTCCGGTGACATTAAATTATTGGCAGAACCACTCTTTGAGCTCTGATTGGCTGAGATCTGGCGTCGTCTGCCACGGCGTTTGGGCCATTTGCCAGTTACACGGCAGCATTCTAGTTACCTATGAGATTTCTATGTCTGGAACAAGCGAACAAAATTCGGGAGTCGGGACAGGGTAAATCTTACCCCGAGAACAGGCGAATAAAACGTTTTAGGGTAAAAAGTTTACACTTTTTGTCCTCGGACAGGCGAAACAAAACCACCTAATATGCCGTACTATAAACATCTCATAGGTACCTCGAATGAGGTAATTGAGAAATAGCCAAACAGCCGTGGCAGACGATCGACTAATATCAACCAATCAGGACTCAAAGAGTGACTACCGCCGGTAACGTATGACATCTAGCCTGAGTTCTTAACAATAATAAATTGGCCGATATCTCTTTCATTTTAATTTTGAATTTTACTGTAGATGTTTTTAAAATTGTTCCGACGAATTGATAAGATAAAAAAACTATTTATTTAATAATTTTAACTTTCATTGCTATGGCTCTTCGTTGTCTTATTCCGACGTGCGAAAAAAAAATTCATAGGGCGCGAATGTTTCCTTGTAAAGGTAATATCATAATATAGTGGTATAACCCTCGGGTTGGAAACGGCGGACGATTTTAAATGTTTGTTTATAACTTCATTTATAGGGTTATCAAAGCTATTTTTACGGAGCTCATTTTAAGTGACGCAGAACAATTTAAAAATTGTTTAATTTAATTACAAAATATATGCCCAATGCTGGTATTGCTGAAAGGAAAATTATCCTTATAATCGTTGTGATTTTGTTGCGTTGGAGAGAAGACTCAGTAAAAACAAACGGGAATGGATTCCATAAATGTATTTGGAATTTGATTGTAATGAAATTTATGGCTGTCTCTTTGGCCACGGCCAACTTTGACACTCGCGCATTATGTTAACCTACGAACAGAAATGTCTCTCGTCGTTGAGCACCCCTAGGGGGAAATTATTTCAAGAATAGTTTTTGCATTGAAACCAATATAAAAACCAGCATAGTTTATAACATAGACATAATAAAGAAATAGACACCTTACGCGGAGTTTGATTTGCCAAATATATACGGGAGCGATAACTAGCAGACAACCGGCAGTTGTTCCGTATTCCTGGAGTACAACGTGTGAAGCGCCACTTAAGTCAGGTGGCGCTTTAGGCTAGGCGCCCACTGGCTTTCCGTTTCGTATCCGTCCTGCCTTCCACAAGGCGTTGTCTCCGTTACGAAGCAAAGGCTTGTAGAAGCTAGGACGGAGAGTTTCCATGGTTTTACGAAGAGCAGTGAGCGCTTGGTCTAGGCCACGTAGTACCTAACGCTTAAGTAGCCTATATTTATCGGATTTAAAATCAGACGCAAAAACTTCAGCGCTGAATTTGAAAAACGGGTAGTATGTTTATGTTAGCTAACATGTTTTATAATTAAATACCCAAGTTTTTGTGATTTTTTATTTAAAAAGTAGTAGTAAAAGTGTTTTCTACTGAATAGATGTTTTTTATTTGGTAAAAATGGTTAAAATTTGTGCTTTTACGCGTTGCAATAACTTTTCAACAAGTAAAACAATACCGGAAAAGGTTTCATTCCATAAGTAGGATTAAATTAGAATATTATTTTGATAAATATTCATTCTTTTTTAAAATATCTTTATATAACTATAGGTTTCCCTTATCTAAACCTACAATACTTTCTCAATGGATAATTGCTGTAAATCGCGACAACTGGACACCTTCAAATCATGATTTAATCTGTAATGATCACTTTTTAGAACGGGTTATACAAATTGTAAATGGCAAAAGGTGGGTCACGCCAAAAGCCATTCCAACTCCGGTTTTGTTTCCATAGAATTAAAACAAGTAAAAATAGTCTAAATTATTTTTTTATTTAATGTAAAAAAATTACATCCACTTGAAAGTGAAATAGAAAAAACCGGTGATGCTAACCTCTCACCTTTAAATTTTGACCAAGGATCATTTCGTGTAGGTTTAATTATGTTATTACGAAGAGATATTCCTCTCTCCATAAAAGAAAATAATGTAGTCTAAGAACTAGAACTTGCTGTATTACGAAATATTGTTGGCATGGACATCTTCCCAGATTTCCACGAACATATGTTTGACGCTGAAGTTGGAATCGAACATCATAGCATCAGTTTGATTAAGAAAGTTATTAATTTATATTGCAGGCTCAGGCTCCACAAATTAGCGAAGGACAAAAATCTCCAAATGAAGGGTCAAGCCATCAGACTTAAATTGTCAAAGCTCATTTTTTTTCTAGGACAATAGCTAAATACATTTTGTCACGGCCGTCTCGAGATCTTCTGCGCGAAGTAGATCTCGAGACGGCCGTGCTTTTGTAGAATCACCCATTTCATCTTTACAATTTAGAATCTCAGAATATTCCCATAACAAGTCATAACCACAAAAGTCGCTTGATGACTTAGGCCTAAAGCCCCATTTTCATGCTCGCTGGTAGCGGGTAAAAATCGACAAAATCCGCTTCAGCTATACACTTTATCACTTTCCGCGTCGATCTGTTTCAAACAGATATTTTAGCTTTATTTTCACGCTTGCGAGTGGCGGAAGCAAATTTTGACGAGTTTTATCCACTACCAGCGAGCATGAAAATGGGGCTTTAGGTGGTGCCTTGGTATAGCCTAGCTGATTTTTTATTTACACGAGTTACTTAAGCCTTCGACAAAATATCATTTCGTCAATTACAATTTTTTTATTTTTAATTAAGAGATCATCTGCTGCTTTTTATTTGGGTTTCGAAAGAATTAATTGACTTATTTACAAATTATAATTAACCTTATTTTAAATTCGCGAATCACGTCAGAGTACCTAAAAGATTAAAAACACGAACAAGTGAATAGAAGTTATGATTTTTAATTTTCTCACCTAATCGGCAGGCGTCGCTTAAACGTAGTACCACAGGAATACGGAACAACTACCGGTTGTCTGCTTGGCGTCACCTCCGTATTAACAAGGACAGTAGATACAGGGACGAGAAAGCAGGGGGGAAAATTTGATTTTAAACGTCTTCATATTCACGGGGAGTTAGATGTAAACAAACCGCGGCCATTGTTAAGACGTGGTTCACCATGGACAGTATTATTGTAGTTAGTTTTTACCATTTTGATGTTAAATTAAAAATAAAACTACGAGCGTAAATTAAAAATGCCCATTTTTTTTAACACTTAGGCCTCGTCAAGAACCGCTAAAATTAGGTGACCGCCATTTTTTTGTTTACAACTAACTCTCCTTGCGTTTAGGTCGTTTTAGGTGATATATTCCAACAGAGGCCGCCAATATACTTTCTCGTCCCTGTATCTACTGTCCTTGGTATTAACCACCCGTAGAATCTTGGGTCTATTTCTTTACATAGACATAATAAATAGGATAGACATTAGACCTCCGATTTTCCGGGGGGCTCGCACGCTAGGCAGAACTAGCAGACGCGGGGGAAAGCGGCCGGAAAACACCACCTATCGGAAACTAGTAAAACTATAAAATGTCACGTGGCTTAACGAAGTTAACGATGGTGTGCCAGGCACGGTCGAGAATCATATGTTCTTTCGTAAAGGGTATATAAGACTAAAATTTTAATTTCAAGTCATGAATAAGTAGATTGATTTAATGGAAACTTATACGAAAGGTACGTAAATGTTTAATTATATGTATATTAATATCTTTGGTTACAAATAATTCATTTGAAATTGTTATCTAATAATATTAAGCCAAGGCTTAAGTAACATCTATGTCTATGATATAAAATATAACAGAACTATGAAAATTAGGTTACACAGTGCTGGTGGATATTTAAGTATAAGTTAGCAAAAAAGGAAGTTATTGACCTTGAAATAATATTAATATATAATAGCTTTTTCCTTCAATTCCAAATTTTTATCTGTAGCAAGTTTGTAGAGTCTAACTTTGCTGTAGAAATGAATAATCTTTTTAATTAAACTTATTCTGTGATGTTCTATGCCCACTTCGGAATCAAACATGTGTTCGGTAATACTAATAGTTAAAATTTACAGTGGCAAGAAATTACCAAATATTGTCTACTTCTGGGTTAGATTGAAATGTTGAGTCCTCCGGAGTCAAGAAAATATCATCATTTTGAAGAGTAGCCTAACAGAAGTTCAATTGTTTTCTCCGATTGTTTGCTTAAGTAAACAATACACACGAAATGTACCGGTATTGTATTCTTTTCAACAACTGGGTCAAAATCTAAAGTTTCCTCAACTGATTGGTTGCTCAAACTAAAATCTGCTGCTTCACGTTCATCAGGAGACCAGACTTCATTAATACTGATCGCTTCTGAACCCGACTCGTCTGTCTTTACTACACTACCACTTCTACTGTAACATTTCTGCAACAAATTATGTTTTAACTGTATTTTACTCTAAAACAATATCTTTCGTTCCCTAGTAAAATACCAGTTGATGTCCTAAAAACAGAGGGCTTCCTGCTCCATAGTAATAAATTTTCACGCTTAAACTTACATGAACAGATTTGTGATCAAAGAATGTGTCGCTTATTTTAATTTCATCAACTAAATTCTTAGTTGAAATGGTGTCTTGTAAAAGTTTGTGTTTGCCATTTAAAATCTGAATATTTTCCGCCAAAAAATTATAACTACAAACCAAGTCATTGTTGGTTGGGTGCCAATCATCACGATTCACAGCTTTTATCCACTTTGAAAGCGTTTCAGGTTTAGAGAAAGGAAACCTTTAGTTTAAAACAATTATAGGCCTACATTTAATATAAATAATTGCAAACTGTTACAACCTATGGAAAGAAAAATTTTTGCTCGGATTTGTGGTGGTTAATTTATAATTTTGGCAATGAACAAATGCACAACTTTTAACCATTTTGGAAAAACAAATAAATTTCGCGTAAAAGTAACCATCAAACCTTTTGCGTCTAGTTAGGCTTAACTTGAACTTCGCGCTTGATATCAATTTCAGTAACAAATAGGTGGCGCAAAGCTCTTGTGATAATAATATTTTTTGCAACCGGCAGGTGGCGAATTTTCGGCCGTTTCCCTCGCGTCTGCTTTTTCTTACTGGCGTGTAAATAAAGGCTTGCCAACAGCCTTGGAAATAACGGTGGTCAGGTGGTCAAAGACCAGTTAATTAATTGCTCAGACCAGTTTATTAATTCCAAATTTGGGGGGTCACTGGTCACCGTGTCCAGTTTATTAATTCGAAATAATAACAAAAAAAACTGAAGGTGACCAGTTTAGTAATTCCAAATAATAGGAGATGACCTATTAATTCAAGGTTTATATCAATTTTGATTTCCCTATTAACTGGATTTCTATGTACAGCGACTCCGCTTACTACCGGCGCTGAGTTTTTATGTAGAGTCCCTTCGCTCGCATCCCTCGAACGAGTCAAACTGTCTAACTCCCACTGGCGGCTGGCCTCAAACCCTCAATCCTTCAAGTCTCGCTTTCCCCCGAGTTCGGTAGGCCCCCGAAGGCTTGCGTAAAAGGCGAATTGTCCTGGTCCTCGTTTCAGGAACGTGAGGCAAAGAGTAAATTGAACTATTTGGGCCGCCTTCGTTACATGTCGCAAGATCGACTGGCAAAACAAGTCTTCAACTACATTCGCATCACCGGCACCCACACCAAATGGCTCAGGAGAATAACGTTTCTTGATCAGTTATACGGGCAGGGCACTAACAGAGGAGCGGCGATGAATGAGAGAGAGTGGCGCGCCAAAGTTGGCAAGGGTGTACTGGAGAAGGCCCAAGCGGACTGGGTGTCCGAGGTGAAGAAACACCCCAGCCTAGCCCTGTATTCCTGCAAAGAATCTTCGGCCACTGAAGCGTTCTATTACAATGGCCTCGGAGGTCGTCTGTTTTTCCAGGCCCGCTGTGGAGCCCTCACCACTGGCCGACGATTTCAGGAAATATTCCAAGAAGACCCGGCTTGCCTTCTTTGTGGGGCGCCAAATGAAGATCTCCTCCACATTATCCGAGATTGCCCAGAATTGGATCGCGCCAGAGTGGAAGCCCATCGACGGTTAACGCTTAAATCTCTCCTCGCGTTTGATAATGAGCCCGATATCCGGCTGATTGAAGATACTAAAACGCTTCTGAAGCTTTGGTGGACCATTCGCGGTGAAAAACGAAAGGCTACGCCCTAGTGTTTGCACCCTCTGACCGTGTTATACGTGTTATACGTATCATTTCATTGTATAATTTCACCAATTTGTATATATTTGTATATAGCACTTGTTCATTTAACTTAATTTAACTTTTTATTCCTTTTTTTATATTAACTCGAAACCTATTATATCAAAGTTTCTTATTGTTGTTTCTGTATTACTATGTACCTGAGAGCCTTTGCTCCTCCCTGATTTAAAAGGGATCTTATGCGGAAATAAAATTCATTCATTCATTCATTCATTCATACCTGGCTACGCGGTAACGGACCGGGGACTCTGGAGTTACGGGGCCTAGAGAAAGAGAGATATACAATAAATTACGAGGGTCTTCTAGGCTATGGTAGTAGTCTTAGGTGAGATAGTACTATATTGTACTATTCTTGTGGTACTCGTAAAATAAAGTTAACTATTTTGAATACGAGTAAAGTTAATGTTACCAACATAATCTAACTTCTAAACATGTAGTATAGGTTTTTTTAGGCATATAAATGACATTAGAACATTTTATATAAGACCAGTTTAATAATTCATAAGCTAGGGGGTCACTGATGGTCATAAGGACCAGTTTAAAAAAACCTTATTTCCAAGGCTGCTTGCCAACCCAAGCGCCGGGGGTCTATGGTTTATAGCGGGAAAATCCTTGTTCATGGATTTTCGGCGAATGGGTTGGCCGCTTTTGCTCGAGTGTCAAAGTTGGCCGTGCTCTGGCATGGGTATTGTTCAACCATAAAATTAATACATTTGAGAAACATCCTTATCTTTGTAAAGTGTGGTTATAACCAACGCAGCCCCAAATTGTCTCATAAACGGGACTGTATCACAGATTATACCAAAGATTGTGATTGGGGCACATGAAATTTGTGGTTAGATTTGTGTTTATTCTATCAAAACATTTGGAACTTTAAATTAATTTTTGGCAAATTTGAGGGATTATTGTTTTTGGGCAAGCTAGACACAAGCCCAAGGTTTTATACAGTGCATTTAAAATTAAATGTTTTCTTCTACCAAATCACTTATCAGCCTCATCATACGCAGTTTTTAAGTGCCTCGGCTCGCCACTTTTGGCGTTGGCCAGGCAGATTGACCTAGGCTTAATGTTTTCGAAGAGAACCAATGAAAGAAACTGTTGAAATGGAGATACATTCTTCCAAATGGCTCCCAATGTTCCTTATTTATACATATTTATAAAAAAATAACATACTTGGTATATTTACCGTTATAATAATATAATAAATAATTAAGATCTCAAAATCTAAAAAACCCAGCATAATCCTATGGGAATTTCCCGAACTTGGCCATCGAAAGCATCGTCTGCAGCTTTGATATTTATCCGCCAAGAGATGTCGGGTCGGGCGTAGCGTAGTCACTCTATCGCCTCTCATTGGCTGAACGACCCCTGACGAACAGGTGACAGGCGGGCCCGCTATAGACTGGAGTATTCTAAGTACCAATGATATTTCTATGGGCCGTACAACCATAACGGGGCGCCATCTAGTGGAATGGAATACAATTAATCAGAAACATGTTATTATTTCTGGGAAATGAATGTTTTTACTCCCTGCCACTGAGGCGCTGCCGTAGCAAAGAAAAAGGGGGTGGGTACACGATTTTACCATTGCTCTAGCGTAGTGTTTCATATCTCCCTTAGCGTAGCTATATAGGATCTCTAACCGAGAAGATCCTATAAGACATAAGTTCTTTGTATTATTTTATTCGCAACCGAAAACTATCGCTACGCCCCCTTTGGTTCACTATTGAAACTTAGATAGATAGCGGCTGAAGCAGACGCTCTTAGTTTTTCTTCATCGTTATTGCTAAATTTTACTTTATAAATAACGATAATTGCATTTAAATATAATTTTTACATCTTTTACTTTTAAGTTTATTTTAAAAAAATCCTATGACTTTTAAATTTGACTGTAGTAGACGCAAGATAATAGGTGCTACCATAGAAAACGGATAACAAACTAGAACGCTTAATCGAATGGCTGGCAGACCACCGATTAGATTCTTAGCTAAGACGACAGTATAACACCATCTATGACAGGCAGGGCCGTGCTTATGGGGTGGCGAGCCGGGTGGTCACCCAGGGCCTCTAAAATTTTACCATAGGGATGTATATACCGGAGGGCCGCTTCAATCAGTTTCGCCCATGCATTTCGCCCGGGGCCGCGAGACCTCTAAGCACGGCCCTGATGCCACGCGCACGAAGTTTATTTTATCTAATGATCAGGTCTACTTTGAGAATAACGTAGACACTGATGCAAATAGCCATTTACAGGTGTTGTTGATTCATTAGTGGTCTTTCCCACTTTCTTTAACGGTTTTAGCTGTAAGTACAAAGCGAGAGAAGGCTGCAACTATCCAGAATGTGGTAAATTCAGCATTTCTTTGTTATTTTACGAGATGATAGATTATCTTTTGAATATTTGTTGTAACTTATCTTTATTATTAAAAAAATAGTTAACTGTATTTAGGGCTAGTTAGGAAGGCTTAGCCTTTGCTATCTGATTCTGTCACTCTTGTAAGCTAATGCTATGCAATTATATGTTACCTAGCTAGCTCATATCCAAAAGTTAATTTTTTCTTCACTGTTGGTTTGGGAATTTTACATTGGTCACATCATGGATTAAATAACCTGACAGCATATGTAACATAATTACTCATAAGTATGACACTAGCTCTATTTCTTCACTAACGGTTTGTTTCACAGATATTGCGTCATCCGTACCCTACGTAATATTTGACGTCATATTTGATGTAATATTTGACGTCATCGAATATCAAATGCTGTTTATGCCGTCGCCCAATTAGCTCTACGTCTGATAAACCGACGGCCATTATTTTAGTAAACAACCCGGTTTGAACAACCAAGGCTTAGGAGCTAAAATGAACTACAATATACTGTCAAGTGCTGTTAATGCAATTAATGAAGTTTTCGGAGACTGAGGTTCTAAAAAAAAATTGCATTGTCAAATAAAACAAGCAGGTTTATTGAAACAATAATTGAAATTCAGGTTGAGCTTTTCTGGGGAATCTACAAGTTTGGAGTCTTTGCAGATTCTTTTGAGCCTAGGCCTAACTCTTCTAGGCTTGGTATGGGTTTTAAAAACGCTGGTGAAATATCCCACTTCGACGACTTGTTCCATTTTCGGAAAGTGATCCACTGATCTCTGAACCGAACCGTATGGGTCATTTTCCAGAACCTTTTCTTTTTTAAACAGTAGCGGCGCTAAGGTTTTTTCACAGGTGGGCTAAGACTTTTGTGGCCCTTACAACTTTAGTGACCCCTTATAGTTTTGGGGCTTGCCCTCCCAAATGTCTTTTATAACGTATACATCTTTCAAAATTTAACTCGAAGTATAAATTGCACTCTTCTCTTTTTTTTACTAAACTCGTCAAGAACCAACCAAGGATTCTTTATTGTCTCTCAAGCTATTAGCATATGTAACATAATTACTCATAAGTATGCCACTGTACCTTTATTCCATTCAAAAATCTTCACTAACGGTTTGTTTCACCATGAACCAGTAAAAAGGTGGACTACATTAGATTTTAACCTTTTTATTCATCCTAGTAATTTTGGGAGTCACACTATTGGCTACTAACATATTTATTTAAGCCAATGGAAAACCTCTAAATTGAAAAGGAATTTTTTGCGTCGGAATTTTAGTCAGCCCAATGTAGCTTTATTGAAATTTATAAACTCGCTCGGTTTGTGCGGATGAAGTTAAATTATGAGTAATTTAGAAAAATAAAAGGTTGGGGAAAATGACCAATAAGTGATCGCTTTCCGAAAATGGAACAAGTCGTCGAAGCGGGATATTCCACCAGCTAGCGTTATTAAAACCCATATCAAGCCTAGAAGAGTTAGGCGTAGGATCCAAAGAATCTGCAAAGTCTCTAACCTTATAGATGCGCCAGAAAAGCCCAAAAAGAATTTCAACTATTTTTTCCAATAAACCTGCTTCTTTTATTTGACAATGCAAATTTATTTTAGAACGTGAGTCTCCGAGAACTTGGTTAATTTGCAAATTAATTACATTAATAGAACTTGACACTATATTATAGTTCATTTTAGCTCCTAAGCCTTGGTTGTTCAAACCAGTTTTTTTACTAAAATAATGGCCGTCGGTTTATCAGACGTAGAGCTAATTATACGACGACATAATCGGCATTTGAGATTCGATGACGTCAAATATGACGTCAAATATTACATAGGGTAAGGATGACGCAATATCTGTGAATCAAACCGTTAGTGAAGAAATAGAGCTAGTGGCATACTTATGAGTAATTATGTTACATATGCTATTAGATAAATCTCTATTTATAGAGAGCAAGGCTAAATTTGTTAATCGATTTTCAGACATAGTTGTTCTTAAAATGATTCGAGTCTATTAAGTGTACTAAAACTACGCCCCGAAATAGTGTATATCTACTAATAGTTAATTAGCCTTGAAAAAGGCTGTTGAAATAATTTAAAAAATAAAATATTATTAACTAGTCATTTAGCTAAGTGCTTATACATTAAACAAGCGCATTAAGGCTTCTTTAAACCTCGAGGTAGAAGTCCGCCCTTGCTAAAATAATATAACAAAAAAGACTAAACAACAACTTATAACTCGAGAAAGACTTGCAAAAGAAAACTACCTCGTTCTGGAGCTCAAAACGAAATGGAAACTGTTAAAAAAATAAGCAGCTTAGCGGGAACCAAAGACTATATAACTTCGCAAAAGTGGTGAAATCGAAAAGACCCAAAATTTTCCAGGAAGCGAGAAGAGCAAGGTCGTTTTATTGTTGCGGCTCTCATCGCGTTTACTGAACCCCCTACTGACCTTGTATCCGTCCTGGAGGGGACACATGAATGTCCGGGGTATTTCCCTAAATTCCCTTCAGCCCTTTTCTTTTCTTTCCATTGTCCATTTAACATTATCTCAATTTCTGCTCCCTTTTTCTATCTGTTTATGGTCTTCTATCATAAATTGAAATATGTGGCCTCTTAATCATAAATATGTAGCCCTTTTAATAAAAATATGTGGCCCTTTTAATAAAAATATGTGGCCCTTTTAATAAAAATATGGAGCCCTTTTAATAAAAATATGTGGCCCTTTTAATAAAAATATGTGGCCCTTTTAATAAAAATATGTGGCCCTTTTAATAAAAATATGGGGCCCTTTTAATAAAAATATGTGGCCCTTTTAATAAAAATATGTGGCCCTTTTAATAAAAATATGTGGCCCTTTTAATAAAAATATGTGGCCCTTTTAATAAAAATATGTGGCCCTTTTAATAAAAATATGGGGCCCTTTTAATAAAAATATGTGGCCCCTCTCAGAAATGCAGGGGGGCTTAAGCCCACTTCAGCCCACCCTTAGCGCCGCTACTGTTTTTAAACTACTCATAATTTAACTTCATACGCACAAACCGAGCGAGTTTATGAATTTCAATATAGCTACATTAGTAGAAGGAAAGTAAGGGTGTGGCATCGATCCCGGGGTCGGGGTCAGGTTCGGGATCGGGGTCCGGGATTTAAGGGGTGAAATGAGGGTAAAATCGTCGAAAAGTCAATGTATTTCTGATATTTCTCGCGACGATTTGTTTTCCCGTATATCAACATATTGTGTCCAGGCCAACTTGTTCATTTATCTACGCTTATCTCGAAAGATACTTGAACGTATATCTTATCAAGTTTTATCGTACGGAATAAGTTGAAATGATGTAAAAATTGATAACCTAGGCGACGCGTGCGCAGATTACCCCGGGGGACGCGGTTAATTTGAATTTAAGAGTGTTTTGACGTCATGGAATATTCGTTGTTAAAGTAGAATGGAAATATTTTTAAACTTCATTTTAATATCATTGTAGTACTTAAATATGCTGGACACTTGAACCAATCTCACGAGTATTTCTTAAAACGAATATCTCGATCGCGTTTTATCGTACGAAATAAGTGGAAATTATGTAGTTGTATGATACTTGATAACCTAGGCAGGAAGATAGCGCGCGCGTGCGCGGTTTACCTGGGAGGCGCGGATTGCCCGGGCGCGCGGTTAATTTGAATTTAAAACATGGATTCCCTCTCCGAAATAATTCATGTACCCAAAATTGGACCGCAAGTTTTTTTCTTTTAGGGGAATCTCTATGGGAGTTTAACATTACAATAAAGCTAATAGGTCCAGTTTGGGGTACTTTTGGTCCGAAATGGGGTACATAGGGCCGAAAATGGTGACTTTGGTCGTTTTAAGGGTACTTTTGGTCTATTTTTGGGTACATCAGAAAAGCAGTTGGAAAACGAAGAGCCTTATTTTTTTTTTCCACCCATCTCCAAACACCAAAAATTTATTGCTATAATTTATTTATCCCTTCCGTAGGTATAAAATAAGATAAAAACCACTTACCTATATTTTAATTACGGTAAATTAAAAATACTTAATTAGTGTACTAAGTTACGTTTAAAAGAACCTTTTGTAACAATTCCAATATGTAAATATAGGTATAAGGATTGAAAAAATACTTAAAGGGTTTTACTGATAAACTCTAAAGGAATTTAACTTTAAAGGGTATCTTAGATTATTGTTTTTAATTTTATTCAAGTTGAAAACGTATTAAGAGTCCTTCAATAAAAGGATTTTATTTACGAACTTAATTCATATTTTCTTCAAACTTTCAATTCGCTTTTATTACTATTTAAATACGGTAAAATATAATTCTTATACACAAATATAGTCAGAAAGATACTATAAAACACTAAAATTAAAATTAAATTAAATTTGTGTGGATAAGATTTGTAGATATCATTTTGAAACTAATAACTTTCACACTTTATTTAAGTCAAGCCAATAAAAACAATTACTTATTTTTTAAATACGGTAAAATATAAATACATTTCCGATATGTAAATAGGTAGAATAACACTATGAAAAGTTCCTTTTTCTTCTTTTAATACGACAACACACAACTCTGATACGCAAATATATAAAGAAAATATAAAAAAAATTTACTCTACGTTCGATACGTTAAAATACATTTCCGATACACAAATATAGATAAAGAAATACTATAAAATGTAAAAAGGTAGAAAAATACTACACATTAACCATTATGAATTTAAGCTTACAACATCCTTCACGTATAGAGCATAACATATATGTTCAGAGTTAACTTGTTTCCTCGTTATCTTTATCGCATGTGTTTTAAATAGCGTATGGAATAAGTTAAGAATGTACTGAAATGGTGTATGTTTAAACCTCGTAGAATAAAGAGTAAAACATATGTTCATAGTCGGCTTGATTACTAAAGCGAATAACACAGAGACGTTTCCGGTGTAGTCACGTAGGAAGAAAAATACTACAACACTCTCTATACTCTACATTCAACACGTTAAAATATACTTCCGAAATGCCAATATAGGTAGTAAAATACTACAAAATCTCTATACTTTACCTTCAATACGTTAAATTACATTCCAATATGTAAATATAGGAGGAAAAATACTACAAAAGCCTCTTTTCTTGGCGTTCAATATGTTAAAATAGATTTCTGAAATGCAAATGTAGGTAGTAAATACTACAAAATCTCTATACTCTACCTTCAATACGTTAAATTACATTCCAATATGTAAATATAGGTAGTAAATACTACAAAAGCCTCTTTTCTTGGCGTTCAATATGTTAAAATAGATTTCTGAAATGCAAATATAGGTAGTAAATACTACAAAAGCCTCTTTTCTTGGCGTTCAATATGTTAAAATAGATTTCTGAAATGCAAATATAGGTAGTAATTACTACAAAAGCCTCTTACTCTACGTTCAATACGTTAAATTAATGATATGCCTCCGATCGAATCGTTCATTTTTTCCTATTTAAATATACGCATTTAAATTAGAATTGCTTCTAGTGTTCGGCAGTCGATTAATTTTTATCCACAAATTTTCCGATTTATTTAAAAAACGTTGGTAAAAAGAATATCATTTTAACTTATTTAATTGTGTTTTTTACCCAACCAAGCATTTATTTGAATAAAAGTGGTATTTATTTAAATAACCAATAGTTAAATAAAAATTGTTAAATGTTTAAATAATCGAAAGTGAACAAGCCTATTTTTTAAATAAAACAAACAGACTTTAGAGTTGATAAGATTTGTAAATATCATTTGAAACTAATAATTTTCACGCTTTATTTAAGTCAAGCAATTACATTTTTAAAAATGAAAGAAGTTAAACAATATAAAAATTTTTAAATATTGTAAATATTTTTAGGTAATAAAGAAATTAAGAAATGTTTTAATTAAAATATCTTTCATTTTCTACTACATTTTTAAAAATGAAAGAAGTTTAACAATATAATTATTCTAATATAATTTCAAAATCAGGTATTATTTAAAGTACAAATGCATAATTTAGTGAAGCAATTCTTATTTAAATACTTTTATTTAATTAATTTGTGTATCTGAAATGTATTTATTGAAAAATAAGTGGGTTTTACTATTTATCACGGTTTTATATATATATATATATATATATATTGGAATTGTTACAAAAGGTTCTTTTAAACGTAACTTAGTACATTAATTTATTTTGGAAGTTCAAAACGTATTAAGAGCCCTTCAGAGTACTATAAAAGGATTTCATTTACAAACTAAATTAATATTTTCTTCAAACTTTCAATTCGTTATAATTTGAATTTAAATGAAAACATCATGGATTATAGGTGCGTAATCTACTATTAGACCGAACTAATTAAAAAAAATACTTAAAGTAAGTGGTTTTACTGATAAACTCTAAAGGAATTTTGGAATTTTCTAGAATAGCAAAGTAAAACTAAAACGTAAACCAAGTTTAAAACGAAACTAATAACTGGGAGAAAGGTTGAAGTAAGTAATTTTTTGATTTTTCGTTTTTTAATTTTTGAGTTCCCTATATTATTATAAACTAAATTAAATATAATTTTTGAAAATTTGTGATAAAAGATCTGCTCCTTCGTGTTTTACATATATTTAAAAACTCGAGATTTTAATGAATTGTTTTCAAAGCATGAAAAATATAGCAGATCCTTTGATTTTAATTGTAGTTAGTAGTTACTTTAAAAAAAAGTCGCTAGCTGACTTGGAGCTGGTGTAGTTAAATTTTAAAAATGTGTATTTTAAATTTTGTTTGTAAAAGTTTTTTTGAAAAAGTTTAGTATTATAGTTTAAATTTTTTAAATAAAATAAAATATAAATTATACATTTGGTTTAGTATTTTACTATTGCAAGTAAAATTAATAGTAATTTCAATTACTTTTTTAGTTTTTTTTTGACAAATATGCAAACTATTTAGTTATTTCAAAAACAAATACGTCGAATTATTTGGTATTCGAAATACTATTGGTTAGTTTTTATATATTTAATTTTATTTTCAGAACAATTTCTCTTTGTCTAGCTTCTTCTAACTTTAATTTAGATGGCCTTAAAGCCAAGTATTTAACAAATTTTGTAACCAAGTAGATGGAGCTTTAAACAATTTTTCAGTCATGTAGTCAAGGAAATGTTCAAATATACGTGTATTTGGTCATTTTGATGGTCAAATAGCCCAGTATGGAACTGCGAGATGATAGTCAGACGTTGAGACGCGGGTGGCGCCCGTGCCCCAGCGTCCGCGCCCTCGCCCTGATGGTGCCCCGAGCCTCCGTCGACGTCTGAAATTTGTTTAGGATTTAGCTATATTATCCCTTTTAATTATGGACTAATCTACTTTTTCGCGTATTTTATCATCCTTCTCACAGTCCATAGGTGGTTTCTACTAACTTAATTTAAATGCGTATATTTAAATAGGAAAAAATGAACGATTCGATCGGAGGCATATCATTAATTTAACGTATTGAACGTAGAGTAAGAGGCTTTTGTAGTAATTACTACCTATATTTGCATTTCAGAAATCTATTTTAACATATTGAACGCCAAGAAAAGAGGCTTTTGTAGTATTTACTACCTATATTTGCATTTCAGAAATCTATTTTAACATATTGAACGCCAAGAAAAGAGGCTTTTGTAGTATTTACTACCTATATTTACATATTGGAATGTAATTTAACGTATTGAAGGTAGAGTATAGAGATTTTGTAGTATTTACTACCTACATTTGCATTTCAGAAATCTATTTTAACATATTGAACGCCAAGAAAAGAGGCTTTTGTAGTATTTTTCCTCCTATATTTACATATTGGAATGTAATTTAACGTATTGAAGGTAAAGTATAGAGATTTTGTAGTATTTTACTACCTATATTGGCATTTCGGAAGTATATTTTAACGTGTTGAATGTAGAGTATAGAGAGTGTTGTAGTATTTTTCTTCCTACGTGACTACACCGGAAACGTCTCTGTGTTATTCGCTTTAGTAATCAAGCCGACTATGAACATATGTTTTACTCTTTATTCTACGAGGTTTAAACATACACCATTTCAGTACATTCTTAACTTATTCCATACGCTATTTAAAACACATGCGATAAAGATAACGAGGAAACAAGTTAACTCTGAACATATATGTTATGCTCTATACGTGAAGGATGTTGTAAGCTTAAATTCATAATGGTTAATGTGTAGTATTTTTCTACCTTTTTACATTTTATAGTATTTCTTTATCTATATTTGTGTATCGGAAATGTATTTTAACGTATCGAACGTAGAGTAAATTTTTTTTATATTTTCTTTATATATTTGCGTATCAGAGTTGTGTGTTGTCGTATTAAAAGAAGAAAAAGGAACTTTTCATAGTGTTATTCTACCTATTTACATATCGGAAATGTATTTATATTTTACCGTATTTAAAAAATAGGTAATTGTTTTTATTGGCTTGACTTAAATAAAGTGTGAAAGTTATTAGTTTCAAAATGATATCTACAAATCTTATCCACACAAATTTAATTTAATTTTAATTTTAGTGTTTTATAGTATCTTTCTGACTATATTTGTGTATAAGAATTATATTTTACCGTATTTAAATAGTAATAAAAGCGAATTGAAAGTTTGAAGAAAATATGAATTAAGTTCGTAAATAAAATCCTTTTATTGAAGGACTCTTAATACGTTTTCAACTTGAATAAAATTAAAAACAATAATCTAAGATACCCTTTAAAGTTAAATTCCTTTAGAGTTTATCAGTAAAACCCTTTAAGTATTTTTTCAATCCTTATACCTATATTTACATATTGGAATTGTTACAAAAGGTTCTTTTAAACGTAACTTAGTACACTAATTAAGTATTTTTAATTTACCGTAATTAAAATATACGTAAGTGGTTTTTATCTTATTTTATACCTACGGAAGGGATAAATAAATTATAGCAATAAATTTTTGGTGTTTGGAGATGGGTGGAAAAAAAAAATAAGGCTCTTCGTTTTCCAACTGCTTTTCTGATGTACCCAAAAATGGACCAAAATAGACCAAAAGTACCCTTAAAACGACCAAAGTCACCATTTTCGGCCCTATGTACCCCATTTCGGACCAAAAGTACCCCAAACTGGACCTATTAGCTTTATTGTAATGTTAAACTCCCATAGAGATTCCCCTAAAAGAAAAAAACTTGCGGTCCAATTTTGGGTACATGAATTATTTCGGAGAGGGAATCCATGTTTTAAATTCAAATTAACCGCGCGCCCGGGCAATCCGCGCCTCCCAGGTAAACCGCGCACGCGCGCGCTATCTTCCTGCCTAGGTTATCAAGTATCATACAACTACATAATTTCCACTTATTTCGTACGATAAAACGCGATCGAGATATTCGTTTTAAGAAATACTCGTGAGATTGGTTCAAGTGTCAAGCATATTTAAGTACTACAATGATATTAAAATGAAGTTTAAAAATATTTCCATTCTACTTTAACAACGAATATTCCATGACGTCAAAACACTCTTAAATTCAAATTAACCGCGTCCCCCGGGGTAATCTGCGCACGCGTCGCCTAGGTTATCAATTTTTACATCATTTCAACTTATTCCGTACGATAAAACTTGATAAGATATACGTTCAAGTATCTTTCGAGATAAGCGTAGATAAATGAACAAGTTGGCCTGGACACAATATATTGATATACGGGAAAACAAATCGTCGCGAGAAATATCAGAAATACATTGACTTTTCGACGATTTTACCCTCATTTCACCCCTTAAATCCCGGACCCCGATCCCGAACCTGACCCCGACCCCGGGATCGATGCCACACCCTTACTTTCCTTCTACTTACATTGGGCAATTTTCACGCAAAAAATTCCTTCTCAATTTAGAGGTTTTCCGTTGGCTTAAATAAATATGTTAGTAACCAATAGTGTGACTCCCAAAATTACTAGGATGAATAAAAAGGTTAAAATCTAACGTAGTCCACCTTTTTACTCTTTCGTGGTGAAACAAACCGTTAGTGAAGATTTTTGAATGGAATAAAGGTACAGTGGCATACTTATGAGCAATTATGTTACATATGCTGACAGGGATAGTTATCTCTAATACATTTTATTATACTACGACTTCTACGAGTTGAAGATGTTTGTTTTAAACGAGGCTGCCAGATATTTTTGACATCCCCTCAATTTTACCCCCTTTACCGATACAAACCCGGAACAAGATTTCTTGATACTTCGCCATCTCGCGGCGGCTTTTGGTGAATTTAATATTTTTCCAACGGTTTGTTTTAATACATTTGAAATTGAAATATTTAATCGTGGTCAGTACCTCAGTGGCTCTGGAGCTTCCTGGTTAAATGTGGGAAATAAATAAGTATACTGTAAGCGACCTTTTTCATATTGTTTTTAAGCCATTTATGTATATCACCTAATTTTTCGTTAAATTGTTTATAGGCTTTCAAACTGTAAACAAGTTTTCAATAGATAGGCCTTGGCCTACAAAAATAATAATTTCATCAATCGCGATTGCACCCCCTTTGCAATTTTCCCCCCTTGTATCGGTAAAATTGATACTTCCGGTCGTTGACCATTCTGACCACCAGGGTACGTCTGGAGCAAATATTTTACCCCTGAGAACTATCCCTGTAAGGTCCATGGTCGCATAGGCCTAACTATTTTTAATACTTAGTTTATAGTAGGTTTTCAGTTTGCTTCTGTTAAAATTAGATGTACTTTTGTTTAGAGAAACTGTCTTTGCTAAGTCAACGAAGGCGGAAAATTGTAAGACGCGTTTCGGGTACAACGTTAAAACCGCGAATACGACCCAACGATAGATTCCCCAGTAGCACATAGGCGCCGAAATACAGTTGGTTAAGAGTCCATGTGTCGGGTAAGAGTCCAAAGTTTGTAGACGGTAAATATTACCATTGGCCGACTGTTCAAATAACTGTCGGTGGTAAACTTGTTTCGGTCCTGATTACCGACAGTCGGCCGACTGTTCAAATAACTGTCGGTGGTATACTTGTTTCGGGCCTGATTACCGACAGTCGGCCGACTGTTCAAATAACTGTCGGTGGTATACTTGTTTCGGGCCTGATTACGGACAGTCGGCCGACTGTTCAAATAACTGTCGGTGGTATACTTGTTTCGGGCCTGATTACCGACAGTCGGCCGACCGTTGCATTAAAGGTCTCTTGGTAGACGGTAAAAATTACAATTGGCCGACTGTTCAAATAACTGTCGGTGGTATACGTTTTTCAGGCCTGATTACCGAAATGTTGGAAATCTGAACATAATTAAAAAAATTTTAAAAATTTAATTTTGATACAATTATCTTAACGTTGGAATTCAACGGAAGCCTGTGCGTAAGAGATGTCTGTTGAATAGCGACCGCCATGCAATAATTGGTGAAGAATTTCACTATAAATTGCCATGGACTGCTCACATATAGGGCACTGTATATTAGTTTTACTGATATCGGCAGATTTCTGAGTTAAGCCAGAGTTCCTGCACAGTACTGATGAGCCCCAAAAAGGCCGAAAGCGGTCTACTGTTGGAATCTCTTACTAAAATTTTGAATTTTGATTATACTGCACTGTTTAAATTCTGGATGTATTAATATAATATAGGTTTATACCAGAAGTATACGTCTAGAGGCATCTTAATAATCCAAAGAGTTCGTGTTGGGTATGACTCCGTAACGGGGTCGGTGGGTTATCCAAAACTGGGTCGGGTGGTAATCCGAAACAGGGTCGGGTATGAATCCGAAACAGGGTCGGGTATGAATCCGAAACGGGGTCTGGCATGTATCCGAAACGGGGTCGGGTATGAATCCGAAACAGGGTCGGGTATGAATCCGAAACGGGGTCTGGCATGTATCCGAAACGGGGTCGGGTATGAATCCGAAACGGGGTCGGGTATGAGACCGAAACGGGGTCGGGTGGATATCCGAAACAGGGTCGGGTATGAATCCGAAACGGGGTCGGGTATGAATCCGAAACGGGGTCAGGCATGTATCCGAAACGGGGTCGGGTATGAATCCGAAACGGGGTCGGGTATGAGACCGAAACGGGGTCGGGTGGGTATCCGAAACTGGGTCGGGTGGATATCCGAAACAGGGTCGGGTATGAATCCGAAACGGGGTCGGGTATGAAACCAAAACGGGGTCGGGTATTAATCCGAAACGGGGTCGGGTATGAAACCGAAACGGGGTCGGTTATGAATCCGAAATGGAGTTGGGTATCATTGCAATATTGAGTCGTAATACCTACCCATTGTTAGTCGGAAAGTAATTTCTTTGTTGTAAAAATAGTTTCCCCGACTGTAATTCGGGCGGACATAGTACCAGTCAAAAGAGTAGTTTCCCGACTGTATTTTGGCTACGAAATAGGCGCCGTCAAACAGTCGGCCCAACCTAAAATCGGCGCCGTCGGGCTGGCGACATTTGCTACTGGGGTTGTAGTTAAAATGTCCAAAGACTTTTTTTTGTAGGAAATAACCGGGCTCTAATGTTCGTAATTGGGTTTATAGCCGTACATACAATACTAACGTAGATATTCGAGATAAACTATTACTGGGCACCGGTTTCCCCCATAACCATTGTGCGTAAAACAACTATGTCTAACAGTAACCTGTGAAAATATATCTTTTTTTGGGTAATTACGCCTAAAATATTTTATTACGCAATTTTGAACCATTCTTCATTTTGTATTAAAAAAAACTAGCTTTCTATGATTTGAAAGAAACGCGTTTTCTAGTGCATTCTTAGCGATTGGAAATTATGGTAATAATAAAACTATTTCTAACACTAACCTGTGAAAAGATATGTTTTCTTATGTGTATTTACTTTTACTCGATTTAATTACGCAATTTTGAGCCATTCATCAACTTTAATTAAACATAAATCGCTTTAAAGATTTCAAAAAAACCGCGTTAGCGGCGAGCTAAAGTCGGCCATTTAATCTTAGGCGAAATAGAGTGTTAGTTCACCAGTGCGGCGCCGATGGCGTAACTTTCGTTGCCAGCCAAACGAAAAGCATAGACCAAAGGCAGGTTCTTTAAAAGTTCTAATCGGACCACGCGACAAAATTTCAAAAATCGTTCTAGTTTGTTATCCGATTTCTATGGGTGCTACTTCGGAGAAGCAAGCGCCGTTACGCCACCTAGACTCGTTTCAATCGCGAATAGTTAAATTTCTTACCCATCATGAACTCACTACGCTGTTCAGCCTGCAGAGCAATCGGGTTTTAGACGTGGGCGTCAAGCGACCGACAATGCGATGCGCCTTGCTATGGCATCCCAAGGTGCTCTCGCTACGAACAATCACTGCCTTGCGGTCTTCTTAGATCTGAAAGACGCTTTTGGCAGTGTTCACCACCAGGCGCTGCTCTAGAAACTCCAACGCCGGGTCTTACCGGCAATCTTCTTCGTTGGGTGGAAGACTTCCTCAAGGATAGGACCTTTCAGGTAAGGGTCAATGGTGCGCTCTCAGCCACTTACCTCGTCACGAGAGGCGTTCCTCACGGCAGCTCGATCAGCCCCATCCTCTTCACTGTAATGTTGGACGGGATCCCTCAACTATGCCAGAGACATGTTTCCCAAGGGTAACACGCCGACGATATTGCGGCCTGGGTCTGTGGCCAAGCCCTTCGCGCCTTATACGGCTCCATGCACAAATCGCTTGATCACATCGCGGAGTACGGTGCACGCTGGGGTCTCAACTTTCCGCGACTCAAGTGCCAGTTTATGCTTTTCTCAAAAGCGACTAACATCCCAGGTGATCTCACTCTCAGTGTCGATGGCACTCCCTTAACCAAAGTCCACTCGTATAGGTACCTTGGTGGTATTTTCGACGACAGACTCACATGGAAGCCTCATGTCATTGAACATCGCTTCGCCCCGGATCGGCTTCCTTTTCTGGCGTGGAACTTGGCTAGGGAACACAATATCTCCTGGCTCTTTCATTCCTCCAGGGGTCATCTTACTCCCACGTCCACTCCTCCTTGGGAACCTCCCAAGGTGACGGTCATCTCCCGTTGGCTAACTACTCGCAAAGGTGACCTCTGCTCGGACGCGCTGTGACAGTTGTTCCCTGTGACGCTCGACATCTACGCCAAAGACGCTACGGTTATTTACACTCACGGGTCGGGGGTACCATGGACACTGTATTTCTAACCGGACGGGAAAAGCAGCTTAAAAAGGTACCCCCCCACTGTCCGTTTGCGTCCTACTTCGTGTTAGCTCAAATAGTCGGCCGTATTCGATTCTCAGGGCCGTCAAGGTCATTCGGAAGTGTAAGCGTCCGCTATCTGTTTAAAATTGCGTGGGCCACGGGATTATCGGAAAATTTAGGTGAAAGTTTAATTTTAAAGTAAAAGGTATTTCAAATGGAGCATTCTTACAATGGAAAGTAGGTACTATTAATTTTTAATTTTATAAAATGAATTATGACTTTTAAAAACTTAAAAAATGACTTTAGATTAATTTTACGCTAAGCCTTGTCTATGTACTACTGTTTTGAACCATTTAGAAAATCTAATTTGGGGAAAAAACTTGAACAGTTGGATGACAATTTTTATGGAATCATGGAATTGAAGGAGGAGGAAAAAAACTGCAATAATTTTTAACCATAATGTTGTTAAAAACGTACCATATTAACTAAAGAACTGATATTTAGTCCATAAGTCTATTTGACACGGACCCGTTAAAATACAATATAAAATTACCTCCTAAATAAAACTAATTTAATGAAATCGAAGAATGTAAACCCGCAGTTTCAAACGGAACGTTTTGTTGATCACGTGACGAGTTATATAGCCTTGACAGCCCGGAATTTTTAAAATTCTCCACCCCCTCGCCCCCTTACATATGGACGGTGGCGGCGGCAGGTAATTTTGTATGGTGGAAGCTACAGCTTTTCCCGTCCGGTTAGAGATACAGTGTCCATGGGGGTACCGCCTACGCCACTCCTTCTCTCGGGGTCGGTGCTCGGTCTTTGGTGGATCCCGGCCATCCCATCAACTGGATAGAGCTGTTGGCCATTCAATTGGCACTTTCATATGCTTCCACTCATGTTGCAAGTTCAATAGTCCTCTGCTTTGACTCCAAAAGCGCGCTTACGATGTTACATTCGCGTTCAAATGATCCGGTAATCACCGCTATTCATGACTTATGCGACGGGTACTCCTACTCGGTGACTCTTTTGTGGTGTCCGGCTCACGTCGGCATAGTGGGAAATGAAACGGCGGACGGTCTCGCGAATGTCACCAGTCTTCCGCGCCCCTCCAAGGTGGACTTTTTCCTCCCGGCTACGCTCTCCGAATTGAAATTTGTGTGTAGTAAAGTGGTTACCAGTGCTTGGTGGGATTCCTGGCAGACCCGAGCCTCCTCCTACGCGCTCAGGGAGGCGAAGCCTAATCCGGGCTCTCGCGAGATTATGCGGCTTCAGCTCCCCAGGCGGGATGACACTTTTTTGGCGCGTCTCGGCTGCGGACGCCTTCCCACGAAAGCAACTCTCTTCCGCTTTAATTTGAGTAGCTCGGATTCTTGCTCGAAGTGCGGGCCGGTAGATACCACGGAGCACATTCTCTTCGACTGTCCATCCCAAGTTGCATCACGGCGTGGTCTTCTTAGTAGTCTCCATAAGAGGGCTCTTCCTGTCTCTCTGACGGGTGTGTTGAAAGCGGTCCACGCCGGATTTTCAGACGTTATTTCCGCCACTTGCGCTATACTTCACAATGCTGTTCGGACTTGATAACTTTCTTCGGACTATTATTATCGCGTTTCCTTTTTTGTTTTGTTATTTGATTTGTCGCGTATTGTAATTTTTTGTTTGTGTGTTCATTTTATTGCACTGTTCGCTATTAGTGATTGTTAATTTTCTATTTGTTTTATTTTGAATCTGCTGCGCTTGGTGTGAAGGCTCATTGCTATGTACACCAACCTATATTCCCCCCCCCCACCCCCACTCAGTACGAATCCAGTAAAAACATAGTAGTTCTATAACTTTATCGTAACTCGAACAACTGCGCAGTGGTGGACATTTTGCTTAAGAGCCACTCAGCTTACTCTGGCTAGCTTGACTATTCGTTCAGTCCATAGAAATCTCATAGGTAACTAAAATGCTGCCGTGTAACTGGCAAATGGGCCAAACGCCGTGGCAGACGATAGCCAGATCTCAGCCAATCAGAGCTCAAAGAGTGGTTCTGCGGTTCTGCCAAGAATTTAATGTCACCAGAGAGAATGACGTCACCTATCTCCCGCCATGGACTAATTAATTAGTCCATGCTCCCGCTATAGTAGCGGATCCAAGGAGGATTATTATCCTCCTTGGCGGAACCACTCTACGGCCTCTCATTGGCTGAAGGTTCAAGGCGAACTGGCGTCCAGCTCGGCCGTAGGCGGCAGCATTCTAGTTACCTATGAGATTTCTATGGTTCAGTCCATCGCTAATTTCAGGGGCCAAAACACTTATCTCAAATCGGGGGAAAAATTTTAAATTGTATTTTAAGTTCTTTAAGTAAATTATTACATATTTTAAATATTTGAAACATTTGTGAAATGGCTTCAAAACTTCGAGGTTGATTTGTTGATTCGCTCCAAACTTCGAGTGACAATGTTTTTAAGCTTATATATTGCACCAAGTGTATTTGACCTTTGACCAGCCAACGTCTGCTAAAATATTGATTGTTCTTTAGGTCTTATTATAATAGTGTTACACGTGTTTTTTTACTTTATAGTAAAATTTGAACTGTAAGATCGTTTGAACTTGGGAATAATGTAAGTATTTAATATATCAAAAATGTACAAGCTAATTTATCCACCTATAATGTAAACTTAAAACTACTGAAAAATATTAAGCCAAGGCTTAAGTAAAAAACAAAGACCTTATGATTTTAGGGCTGCCAGCGTTCGTCGCAGTAGAAAAGATACGCCCAAAACTACTAAATCTAAAGATAAAGATAAAGACCACAAAAGACGAAGCGCGTCATCCAGTTCTAATGGAAGTTCCAGTGGAAGGTACAAATTTTTGCAATTAAATATCTCAACTGAAAGAATTAAACTTTAAAATTAACCCACTAGCTCTTCGTCACGAAGCAGTTCATCTAGTTCTGGAAGCTCATCTAGCTCTTCAAGCAGCAGTAGCCGAGCTTCTTCTCGTTCGAGTTCATCCTCATCATCCGGATCATCATCATCTACATCAGTACGTCGAGGAACATCAAATCGAGACGCAAAGAAGAAAACTTCATCCAGAACAACCTCATCTCCTTCAAGACGGCGCAAGAGGAGTCCCACCCCCAAACCAACAAAAATTCATATTGGTCGTTTAACAAGAAACGTTACCAGAGAACATGTTATGGAAATATTCAGCTGTTACGGAGTGGTAAAAAATATTGACCTTCCAATGGACCGCGTTCACAGTCATTTGTCCAGAGGATTTGCATATGTTGAGTTTGAAAATGCAGATGATGCTGAAAAAGCACTGAAACATATGGATGGAGGTAAAAATTATTGAATTAATTTTGAATTGAGTACTAATGTTAGTAATTTCATTTAAGGACAAATTGATGGTCAAGAAATATCAGCGGCACCAGTTTTATTACCAAAACCCCGCCCAATGATGGGTCGCCGTAATTCACCACCACCAATGCGACGCGGCCCTCCTATGAGAAGGAGGTCCCCCCCTATGAGAGGCAGAGATAGGCGCAGGTATAGACGCTAGATTTACAAATACAATATCGTCTCACATAACACAAACTTAAGTCACATTTTCACTTAATAATGTAAATCTCAACCTATATTTTAGGAGTCCACCCATGAGGCACAGATCACCTAGACGACGTAGTCGTTCCCGCTCAGCACTGCGCAGGCGTAGAGATGGTAGATCGAGTTCCAGTTCATCGCGATAGTATAGGCACTCATACCCTTTCACTAATGATTTAAAAAATAACCCTCAAAACAAAATGTAACTCATCATTTTTCAATTATTTACGGAAAAATTTAACTAGTGGTATTGCCATTCAATATCAATTTTTTTTATTGCATTGTTTCCAATGCTTCCGTACTTTCATCAAAAAATAAATAATCTTACTCCATAAGAGTTTTTATTATTTTCACGTGTCTTGTTCAACAGTTCCTTTCATGTAATGAAATCCTGCTTTCAACACGCAGAATTCCTAAAGATATAATATGTGAAAATTAGAATTTTTCTGCAACAATAGTTTGCTATTAATAAACCTATTTTTCATGTGTTACTACTGTCATGAAACATAATAGGTGTTTCTATAAAATACAGGAGGTCATGTGATAATTTTTTGTCTACGTCTTTACGAAATTTGCAACCCCCATACAAAACTCGCGCGCCAGTAAAGCACTGAAATAACTGGAGCTCGTGACGTAGATAAAAACATTTTATACTTTATTTTATAGAAACACCTATTATAAAATGTTTAAATGGTATATTTTCCGCATATGATATTGAGGGACCTTTTTTTCACAGAGTAAACTTAAACCACAAATATAAATTATTAATTTGGACTTTAACTTTTATTATGCCAATAACTTTGACGAACATTTGTAATGTTCAGTTTAATTTAAACCACAGATACAGCAGAAGCATTGGCCTTAACACCAGTATAAAAAGATTTCCTACAACGTCACTTACATTCAATATTTTTTTGCAGTTTGCTTCGGCCGCATTACTTTTTCCTCCTAATTCATCCTCGACCTTCTTTTGGAATGTCGATATTCTAATTCTGGCTGTTTTAGAGAACAAATCAAGAAGAGCTTCGCGTAACTAAATAAAAAATTTAAAATTGTAATTTTTTAGAGGTGTCAGGGTCCTCTTTTAATGGTTGCGAGTAGAGTCTAGAGTTAAATTCCCAAGTACTCGAACGAGTCCTTAAAAATTGGTTCTTCATAATTTTCTGGTCAAGCACCGTTAGTCTTTACCATACAGAACCACTTCTAAGAGTCTCATGGTAGTTCAAGTATACCAAAAGTCTTAACTTCTAATGACAATTGTAAAAGACTAAAGCAGCATCACCAGCACAAAGGAAAGTCCTCTCTTCACGCGATCTATCTCTGTGAAACCAAAATAAAACACAAAAAACAACTCTGGTATTTCACCAGGTGGTGAGCCGTTGAATGCAACTACGCATTAAAAAGATCAGAAACTAAAAACCAACTCCTTGGACTCGTCAAAAAACAAAGGACTCAGTGGAATATTTATTCACTCGAATCAGCGAGTAATTTATAAGCCTTGGCAAAGTGCTCAGGTACTCGAACGAGTAATATATCAGGACGTGAGTTTGAGTACTTGGTACTCTAACTCCAGACGAGTACTCGCACAGGCCTTAATTTTTTATGAAAAGGTAATGTTTAAAAATGTCAAATTACCTTATCCAACGAATCACCAACTCTAATTAGACCATAAATAGGTTCTTCGGAGGCATTTTGAGGCCATTTATTTGATAACCTAAAAACACCGTTAACCTTCACAAGTGCATCTTCTAATTCTTTATCAGAGCATTTCTTGTTGGAGGCCGAGAGAAGATTCCTTAATTGACTGAGTGATAAGCAATGATGGGTCTTCATTATTTGGGTTAATGGCTTTAATAGATCTGATGAACTTCCACCGGAAGGCCCATCAATATCTTTAAAGACAGAAAGTGTTCAAGCTATAAGCCTTTTAACTCAAAATTAATTTTCTACCCATATCATTAGATGTTTTTGATTCTTTGTTAGCAGCACTCTTTTGCGGAGAATCTTCGCGAACAGACTTCCGTCTTGGCCTTTTTGTTTGACTAGATGGGCTAATAGGGTCTATCTTATTTGTAACTGGACCATTTGTGGCATTTGACGTAGCACCAATAGAAATTTTATTCATCATCTGAGATCTTGCTGACCATAATAACTTCTGCCTTTGAACTACATCGGGAAAACTAAATGGGATTAAATTTTATATTAGTAAAAGCACGCAGCAATTGAAAGAAAAAAAGACAACTTACTTCCTAGTGAAATTTGCGTCAAATTCATAACGGAATTGCCAAGTTCCATCACTTTGCTTAGCAGAAATATCTGATAGGATTGTTTTCCAATCTTCTGCTGGAAGCTTAAAATTTAAATAGATAAATATTTAATTTAGGGAATTAAAACCAAAATAGGTGATTACTTTGAAGCACGGTGGTATGTCATTACGATTAAAATAAGGTTTGTCCGCAAACTTCCATATCTTGAACATTAATACAATAAACATCAGTCAAATGAACTAATTTAGCCCTGGTTAACTTAAGTCAGAAATTTACCACAAAATCACGGCATTTGCTCAGAACTTCAGCTGGTACATTTGTAGAGGTACTAAACGTGTCCTTTGGATAGAGTATTTCACTTTTAATAACCCAACAGCCTTGAACAAGAACCGCAATGGGCTGGAGCAGCCGTAAAATGACAGCATTTTCCACAGGTTTTAAAAATTCAACTAATTGTTCAAATTTAACAACTTTTGCATTAATTAAAATGCTTTTTATTTTGTCAGATGTCCCCGTAGTTGAGGGTTCGGTTGATCCTGGTAAACCGCGACGACTAACACTGAAATCATACGATATTACACTTAAGTTTTAAAGTTACATCGCTTTTAAATTAATTATATACCAGTTGCTAGGTACTAAGGCATCAACAAAATCAGTAACCGAACACTGCATATCAGATCCATCATGTTGAGTTTGAGCACAACGTAATAATGCTCTTTCTATTGACGATTTCCCACTCTAAAATATTTATTTTAATTAAATGACAAATCAATTTCAAATCGTTAATATAATACCCAGGTAGGGTAAAAATCAGTGTGAATCCAAGGCTCTGAGGCTGATTTTTGTTGGATAAAGTGAAATGATCTTTGTTTAGCTGCTTTCGATCTTTCAGTTTCAGTTCCAGCAAATTTAACAGTAATTGCTTGGGGTTCTTCCTCTTCTTCCTCCTCAGCTATTCAATAAAAATTCCAAAATTATTTTAATTTTCAAAACTGTTTTAGAAATTTAACTTTTAACATACCAGCTGCATCTTTTTTACCACTTTTAACATTATCAGCTGAATCCAAGTAGTTAAAACTTGGCCTTAGTTGAACCACAGAATGAAGGGGAGTTAAATGTATTTCTCCTTTGTTTAACAAACCTACAGCATAGTGAGTCGCACCAGATGGGATTTTGGATGATGTGAGAATCTGCCTATCTAAAATTTCCCTAAAATATAAGTTTGGTAAAATTCCTGCGCTTTATGTAATTTATATTGAGAATTGCACAAACCCGTGAATATTTTTAGCAGCTTCGTCGTTGCCCTTCATATTTAATACAATTTGTTCTCCCTTTCCATAATCATAATTTTGGCTTTCGCAATCAAGACCTATTTCCAATTCAACCTAGAACACGGAATCATATTTAGAATTAAATAACGCAAATAATGATAAAATGTTTACTTTTTGCTGAACAGGTTTAATTTTGGCTGACAAGCATTCATTTTTATCATCAAATGGAAATTTGGTTGGTTTAGAGGCATATTGAAAAACGTACAAATTCTTATTTAATGATTTACTCAAGTAAACATTCAACTGCAAAAAATGAAATTACATAAATAACGTAATTTTGGATGATTTTACGCACATGGTAAAACGTATAGCAGAATTAATAGCAGTAGAAAATATGGTTAAGGCTTAACTTACTTCTTGAACAACAGGGTCTTCCTTGTCATTATCCATTTAAGATTATCGCAAAAAATATTATTTCATAAATAATTTGGTTGAAAGAAACTCATAAATACTGGGATACCATTAGAACTAGAAAATATTTTCGCTGCAAAATTTATAACTTAAAACTTATATTACCCAAACCCTCTTATGCCTAATCGCGCAAGCGGCGCAACATCAGTGCATGGACTAATTAACAACAGGGACGGTCCGGCCCGGGAAAAAAGTAAAAAGAACAAGCAACGACGCACTCTAGCGGTATTCGCGGGCATAACAGGAAATGCTTGTATAGGCTGGTGATTCAAAATAAGCGGGGGGGGGGGGGGGAGAAAATAGGGAAAGAAGCTTCCTTGGAATGCTTGAAATTTAAAAGTTGAACCACGAGATTACCATTCGGTGCTAATATATTAGTCTTTTAAATTAATCGTCGTAAAAATTTAGAATGTCGAGCTTTTCCGATCGTACATACAGTAAAATATTCTGCTTAACGTCTGGAAGCAATTCCCAAATTTGTTACGGTAATAATTATTATCATAATATAATATTATTTATAAATATAAATTAATGTACCAAGGCTTAATAGTTGTTTACCTTTTCTTATGATGAATAATTTCCGAGATAATTTCATTAGTCCATGATCAGTGTAGCTAAGGAGCTATGCTTTCTGGTAAAACATTCCTACAAGCAGCGTTGCCAACCTGATCGAATAGAATTATCGTACCAACACCCGAAAATTATCGTATTTCAGTTCTATTTATCGTACGCTTCCAAAATATCTAGCGAGTAGAAAAGGGGTGCGAAATTAAAAGAGGGAACGGTTCTTCCCTCTCTTTAGACATAGAGGAATAGAGAATCACCGGCAGCGTTGCCATACGTACTATAATTATGGTACAAATACCATTTTGCATAATATTATAAATTGTACTATTTTTTTGAGAGCGTACTATAATTTAGCGTCAAAACTGGTATTTTTCAACAACGTACATAACAAAAACTCATTCCTACTGAATTATCGTACAATTGGCAATATCGTACGTTGTAATAGCGTACATCCTACTGAATTATCGTACAATTGCCGATATCGTACGTTGTGATATCGTACATCGTACGGAAGGTGAAATTATCGTACAAAACGATAATTATCGTACGGGTTGGCAACGCTGCCTACAAGTATTTGCAAAATACTACTGAAAATTATACTGACCACTCAAAGGGGGAATTTCCAAAAAAATACTAAAATATAGGAGTATTTATACTATAGTAAAACCTCCAAGAATCCCAATAACAAGATGGGCAAACCTAAACAACCAGCGCTTCTATAGGTGCAAAAGCCCAGAAATAAGGTATTTAAAGTCGAATAATTAATGTCTATTCGACAAACGTTTAATTAGAAAAAGCTATGTTAAATTAAATTGATACAAATGATATGAGCCTATGAGATTATTACATACAACATGACACTTCATCAATTAATATTTTCGCCATTTGGCCAGTCTTTTAAAAGAAAACATTTTTGTCACTGTACAGAGGGAAAAAGGAAAGAATTTTCCCCCTATATTTTTATTATTACATTTTTTCCTTCAAATAAGTCTTGCACACACTAAATAGTACAAGACAATGACATACCACGACAACATGTTTTTCATCATCTGAGAAATGGCATTTTTTTTTCCAAAATTAAAAAAGAAAAAAATTGATACTTCAAGTTCAAACTTCACCGAAAAACAAGAAACAAAACTGTGCGGCAAGATTTCTTAGCAGAAAATGAAATATGTACACTATATTTTTTTTGAGAAAAGGTTGTTATCCCCCAATTTAAAATCAACAATTTTTATCGTTTAAATAAATGAGAAAATTTTTAAAAATTTTCTTCCGATGAAAAACAATGTATATAAAACAATCACAGAGTCTCTCGCAAAAAATTTAATTTTTTTTAAAACTAAGAGTCCGAATAAATAATTAAACCATATGTGTTGGTAAATCGTATCAGCCGATTAACAATTAATAATTTTATGTTCCCGTAGAATATTCACCTTAAATATCCATACTTTTAAGCTCTTAAATTATGCCAAATACGGGGTGTTATGAATGGAAAAAAATCAAGATTCCTAAGAGATTCACGGTAAGTTTTTACAATGTTCGGCTTTCTTTCACTTTTACAGTCAAATTTTTTAGTCAAATGGATGATTTGGTTTGAATAATATTGACACGGTTAGGAATGAGATAGGTTGACACTTTTAACATCGCGATTTTTAAAGCTGTTTTTTTTTAAATTTTTATCATCTGGAAGAACTCCTGGACCATTATTTTGAATATTTTTTTTTTAAAAACTCTCTAGTATTTTCTTCAAAAAGATTTTTTTAAACTTTTTTAAAAACCAAAATTCATAATAACAAAGAGTCTAAAGCCTATATTTACTGTACGTTCAGTCTTTTTAAACTGTGTTTTTCATTTATTTATATATATACGAATTTATCTCACCACGTTATCCATTAGCATGCGTGCTCAGTGGGGTTAATCGCATTACATGATGAACTACAATCTTCCTGCTTGATTTCGCTCTTTGTCTTGTACTGCTACAAAGATTAAAGAAAAATTTAGAAAGGTTTCTCGTTGTGAAGTCATTTACATTCTTACTTTGTGCTTAGGACAGAGCATAGAAAAGTTTAGTTCATCCATTTCACAGCCTAATAGAAAAATTATAGAAATAATTAATAAATCTCAACAATATAAAGCTCCCAGCTAAAAGCCAAAGAGCTAAAATATCTCTTTTAAGTCCATAATATAATTAAAAATAAAGTTCCCCCTAAATTATATTAATTTTTTACCCCTATCCTTGGCGCAGATGAAATGGTACTGCTCTGTACATCCTTTACTAAAACATCCCAACGTGGCTCCATTTAGTTTACATTTACAACAGATCTATGGAAAAGGTTAAAGAAATGTATTCAATATTAGTTGAGAATGAATATAATTGTCGTTCTTCGTACCATCTCGGCAGCTTCTTTCACAGCTTCGTCAAGCCCTCTCACTTGCTGCCTGACTAAATAAACTCCCTGAGACCAAATAGCGCAATCTTCGTGGACCCAATACTCAATACCACTGGGGTTAGTATCACCAATGGGAATATGGCCACTAGCTGCCATACTAATTGAGCTGGTGCATTCAATTTCACCCGACGGATGTCCGTCCAGCGATGAAGCGGCAGACGCTGTAGACGCTGCAATTCCAAGAATGCTACTGGATTTTTTACCCTAAAACAATTTAGATAAATTTCTGAATCATAATTCATTCAATAACAATCGCTTTCTTAATAAGGATTGGACAGGCTACCTGTTTTGCCCTTTTTAGTAAAGTAGATTTCAAACACTCTTCGGAAGCATCAGAGCGTTTGCGTTTGCCACGTACTTGGCGGCTTAATGGACTGTGGTTGGCTTGAGACGGGGCACCGCTAGAAACGGGTGCTACGCTTGAATCCCAAACTTTGTTACTTTCTTCGTTCTCTGGAATGCTAGTAGGAGTGGGTACTCCCGAAGAGTATGGCCCAGTAGGGGTGGCCGAAGCCGCAGCTTCCGCGATCCGTTGTTGATCTTCGCTCGAGAAATACGGTCCAAAAAGATCACCCAAACCGCGATAGTGACTGTTTTTATGACAAAGCGAACACACCCAGGATCGATCCCTAGTAAAAGCGTCGTAAAGCGGCGACAACGTGCTACTGTGCCCCAAAACACCCAACTTCTTCCTCGCCAACATGGAAGATCCCAGCGAGCTCATCGGCGTTGAGAGGGCTCGTTTCTGTTTGGCTCCCACCTTACTGGTCTCCTTAACTTCGTCCGTAACGGCAAAATTAACAACTTCAACACTCAAAGGTTTTTCCCGCGTTCCCGTCAAGCGTATAACTGGTCCTAAAAAAGTTCTCCCTTTAAAATTCTTCTTTAAAAAAGGTGTGTCTGGCTCCGAGGTTGGCGGCTCTTCTTTCTTCACAATCACAATATTAGGACTCTTAGTAGGAGTGCCCTGTTGCGACGGCGGGGTTTTCTTGTTAGGGCTGTTTTCTTCGCCTGGCTGCTTAGGTTTGTTCTTGCTCCCCCTAGGGCGCCCTCTTTTGCGTTCTACTTGAGGTTGTCCAGGATACGATACGCCACCCATGGGCATACCAGCCGCTGGCTCTCCCTGGTAACTTTGCTGACTGTAATAGTCATCGGGCCTAGGTGGCACTCCGATACCCTCCTGCATGTGATTAGGAGGAACATTACCAGTAACCTGAGGATTCCTCTGACCAAATTGAAGGTCCTGAGACGTAGATGGCGGTGGCGGCGGAGGAATACTTCTAGGCGTCTCCAGCATGCCAGATTTTAAGAACGGAGCACCATCGTGCATGTTTTCCTCGTCAACGACTCCCGCCATCATGGTAGGATCGCGAATTGTTGGTAAAACTGCACCGGGTTCTAATCCACCAGTACCCAGATAACCGGTTTCCCTCATACCATCGGTAGCGTTACCGCTGGAGTCGAGAAAACCACCGTCGAAGGGCGGCCTTTCGTTGACAAAGTGGCTAAAAGGGCCTCCCCCGGCTCTTCGCCTACTTCTGCGTCCACTGCCTCGAGGAGATCGCATCCCCCGGGCGCGAGGGGATCTACTCATGGCTAAGCTCGGATCATTGTACCTAGGGTCTTCCATTAAGTTTTCACCCATTGGTGGTTGTATCGTACCGGGGCTAACCACAGTTCTTTTCTTACGTTGTCCTCTTTTCAACGCCAAGGATAGGTACATTCCACCTTCATCCAAAGAGCAAACGCCGCTTACTTCTTCAGCCGAGGCAGTGGCGCCACCTAGTTCATTCTCGCCCTCCACCAGCATTCTTCCGCCCCAACGTGGCGAGCCGGCGAAACGACTGCCACGCCCTCTTTTTCTCATAACTCCCAAGTGAACTCGATCATCCGGATAGTACTCCATCTGTCCGTTGGTGCCGTCACTACCAGGATAAGGTTTTCTAACGACCATTGGCCCAACTCCTCCTGGTCCGTACATCATCATGTCCTTATCACCCTGATTAACTCCTCCGAATTCCGAGGGCGAACCTCTTCTGCCACGAACGCCCTTGGCGTACTTCTTTTTACCAGCATACCCGGGGATGTCGTACGAGATCATCTCGTCGGAGTTCCCGTTCGACATGCCGCAATCAACCATAGAGTCCGAGCCATCGTGGCCGCTCCTACTGGCGTCCATCGACCCTCCTGGTCTCGGATTACAATCGACTCTCTGATGTTGCGAAACCATATCACCATTCAGTTGATGAGACGAATCGACGACGACGGGATATGACTCGACGCTAACCGAGCTGTTTGAAGCCGAATCTTGAGCAGACGTAAAAGTTGAACTAGTCGGGGTAGATACACCCGCTCTGGGGGGTGTACAAAGTCGATTTTGATCTAGATTGTAGTAAGTCGGGTAGGGCGAGCCGGGATCGTTCCCGGCAAGATTTTCCACTGAGGAAAAATACGACGATGGTCGGTTAACGTTTGTACCGGGGTGATGTTGTTGATGGTGCGGTTGATGCGACGGCGGGGGAGGCGGATGTGGGTGGGAATGACTCTGGTTCATCTCGTACTGACCGCGCACGACGGCGGCGTTGGCGTCCACCATTTCAGAGTCCAACATGACCATTTTCTGCAGCGATTGCAATGGGTCCGACGGTCCCCCGACCAAGCCGCTGGGCTGAGAGGGGCTGCCCATAGCCGAGACATTTTGAGAGGGTGGCGGGGAGGTTGAACCCGAGGTAGGAGGCGTTTTACAAGACTGTTGTTGTTGTTGTTGTTGTTGCTGATGATGGGTTGTCATGGGCGAAGGGGGCACCCCAACCAGGGGGGAGGCGTGATGATGGTGCGGGGACGGAGTTGCTGAAGCGGGGGGTGGCGAAAAAGGGGTGTGCCCCGGTGATCGTCCGTGGTTGGGTAAGGGAGACGGCGTCGTCCGCGGAGAATGCAACATGGCTCCGCTGGGACTAGGAATCTGACCCGTTTGAGGCCACTGGTGCGGGGAATGGCTAGGCGAGGAATTAGAGGGTGGCATCTGACGATGGTAATGCCCTACCGGAGTCGACATGGATACTGGCGGCGACCTCATCGGTGGAGGCGGCATCGGGGATGACGGGGTGCTGCTACTGAGGTGCGAAGGTGGCGGTAGAGCCCGCGACGCCGATGACTGACCTTGATATAACAAATCTCCGTTGTTACTAGCGTCGTGACCAGGATGCGCCCACGGAGACGACGCTCCCGAGGGTGGCGGTTTCATGGACTGTTGGAGGAGATGAGCGTTGGGACTGGATCCGTAGATAGGCGGCGATCGACCGTGGTACACGTCTTGGTTTGATAGCGGGGAAGGTCCGTAATGTCCTTGAGTGGTTGAGTAGGGGCTAAGTTGATGTCCGGTCGAGTACGATATCGATGGGAGATGCATTTGTCCCGCGCCTGGGGTTCCGCCGTACGGCGACTGATGGTGAGTGGGTGGCGAGACCGGGTGCGGCCGGTAGGGCGACGGAGGCGGCTGGTACGCCGAGTAACTGTTCGTTTGGCAGTGACCACCCTGGAAATTATTAAAACACTATTTTGATGTGTCGTCAAAAAACCCATTCTACAGAAAGAAACGAGAAGCGTAAACTGACCATTTGATTTTCGTAGGCGCGATCGGAGTATCCCATGCTGGACATCACGGAGCCTAAAATGATACGAATTTCAGAAACCAAATTACACCGACTCCACGCGTAGTTCAGTTCAGTTCAGTTCAGTTCTGAGGGACCCAAATGAATTGGAAGCATTTCGAGATAGGGAGGCTCAACATTAGGTAGTTTCTTTTCGCCTGTTCTCGGACTAAGAGTGTACTCTTTTTCCCTAAAAATGTTTTATTCGCCTGTTTCGGGGATAAGAATTACTCCGGCCCATAAATATTTCGCTTGTTCCGGAGTATTAGGAGTAAAAGGAGGTGTAAAGAGAGTAAATCGTATTTTGTCGTCTGCTGAAAAGGTCACAGGCAGCCATATTGGAAAAACGTTTTTACTCCGACTCAAACTATTCGAAATCCCGGAACAAGCGAAAAGACACCAACTACAAACTCTTCAATAAATCAGTAATATTTCCGAGAGCCAGGACCTGCAAGTCAGTGTTTATATAGGGCTTGTTAAAATATTGGATATTTTTCACCTTTACGGCAGCAACAAGCGTTCCCTTTTAACCAGGTAGCTTTTTTGACATATATTAAGGTTTGGCAAATACACAACGTTCTGTTTACAGGTGAAAAGTTTAAATTATTTCCACAAGCACTATATAAACAATACCTTGCGGGCCCTGGCTCTAAGAAATATTACTTCTTGGTGATTTCTTGGGAGGATGATTTATATAAGCATGGACCAAGAATCTGAAGGGAATCACTGTTCAGGCTTTAAAAAGCACGCGTGAATACTGGGAATAGGAAAATCACGGTTCATTTTAGTTCAATGTGGACAAACTTGGCGTCCACGTAGTTTCGTTGAGAAGCTGAGCGAGCACGTTCTATTTGACAAAATGGCGCCGTTGTTGTCGGTTAAATGATGAAGCTTAGTAAGTTTTTGACCTTTTATTTTTAAATTGGGCCTTTAAAGGTTTAAGTAATGGTAATTAACCATTGTGTTAAGTAAAAATAGCCAGTAAGCCGCGTATGGCTAAGGTTTTTTTAATCAAATTAATTAGAATCCATTTCATTTCTAACCTAACTTTATCGCACGTACTGTCTCCGAAGCCCCAACTCGCAGTGATAATTGAACAAATTCTTGAGGCGCTTCAAAGCGGCTGATGTACCTCAGTAAGCCTTCCGATTTAGGCCACGCCTACCGTGTCAAAATATTGGGGAAAGTGAGTCCCCTTAAATTCTTGGTCCATGATTTAAACGCCTTTTGACAACTACGATCAAAATAATTTCCAAAAATTCTAATGACGACAAAACTAGAAACACGAACATAAAGACACAAAGTGAAATGAGATGACGCAAGCTCACTATGATAGTTAGACGTTAAAGAAGTGGCTTGATGCATAGCTGAGACCCCAGTCGCGTTGGCCAGAGCCAGCCCACCCGCAGTACCTGAGGCCACTGAAGAGGGAGGTCCGCTACTGGACACGGCTGCAGCGGCGGCTGCCGCGGCCACAGCCGCTGCGACTGCACTGGCCTGGTAGGCGCTTCCTACACCGCTGCCATAGTCAGGCGCCTGATGGTTACTCGTGGGTTCAGGACTCGAAGCTACACGACCAAAAGAGAAAAAAAAACAATCCTTTGTTAAAAAATCATTCTTATTTAAACATATTTATCGGAATTTTTAGAAAATTCACAAAATATTAAAATACAACAACCTAAAATAAACAATTCAGCTAACAAATCTAATTACTTCAATAAACAAACAATGAAAACTTCCAGCTAACACCACACATTCCAATTAAAATGGGCTATACCACCTAAAAAGGACCTTGATCGTAACAACTCGAACAACAAGCCCCTTCAAAATGCACCTCGAAAACGTAAACAAAGTATCAAAATTCCCGTAAAACAAACGCGTAGACTATATGACAACCACCGACAAACTAACTGGAAAATTTGGAAATTTAATCATCAAAAATAGCTCGAGTCAAGGCCACCAAAAACTGCTATAAAATGGACAAGACATTATTTCAATTACCCCCAATCTGTTAGTTTGTGTCCAATGCTAGTATAAAATCTATATAGTTTCCGTAGTAGGAAGGGTGGGCGGGGAAGTGAACGGAACACGACGCGCCCGCGGGAGGGAGGGAAAGCAGGGATGGTAAGAGGATGCGGGGGGGAGACTTAGATCCTTCATTCCCTTCAACCCCGCATCTAAGGGGCGAGAAGCGGTTGCTATGGAAACACATCGATCTGGAAGCGGGAGAGCGTGGCTGGGAGCTTTCGCAACAATCCGCTAGAGGGAGCGCCGGACCGGGGAGACCGTAGAGGGAGGGCGTGCAGGACGTGGGGGGGGGGGGGGGAAGCAAGCACGTGAACCCAGCACGCTTTAGCGACGAGGTTTTGCCAGCCTAATAGCAGTTCTGGAATGCTACGGGAAGGTTTTTTGGGCTGTGTCAGAACACTATCGACTGTTTCAGCTAGTTTTAAGCCCGAATTTAGACCGTTATGTAACTGAATTCAGTCGATGGAATCTTCGGAAAGGCTCGGGGACCCGCTTAGGTCTTATTATCACGAGGGAAAGGTGGGGCTTGGGAGGAGGGCTACAAAGGTTGATAAAATAACGGTATATATCAAGGCATTACTCGCAAACCCGGTTTTATCGGTCTATTATGGTAACGTCCAAATTAATTACACGCTTGGTAATTATTTGATGACAAGTTATTACGGTGTTCGAAGGGAAAGGGGACTATACGGCGATACGACGCTGTTAGGTTGGTCGAATTTTTGGCGCGTTTCAAGCGAGTGGAATGAAGGGGGAATTTGTTACGTGAACGGTTTTGAAAAAAAAAAGGGTACACCGTTACTGACTCATACTGATAATATTCGTATTTTCCAAAAAAATGTTATAGTAATATAAAAGCTTAATCCATAAGTAACAATAATATTACGTTACTTATGATGGTACTGTAAAATAATTTATACCCTAAGTAATTTGAAGATTAATTATAGATCTTTGATTACGATTTACACAAAACAGTAACCCAAATATTAAGCTTAATAATAAAAATAATATTATGTTATTTATGATACTACTAAAAATAATGGGGTTATACATTATTATATAATTAGATTTTTTGTTAATTTACACAAAACAGAAAACCAATTGTTAAGCTTAGAACCTTACTCAACGCGAAATAAGTTATAAATAACAGGAATCCATACCTATACTTGGAATGCTTATCGCGGCAGATTTTCGTCTCGATGTGGCTGACAGTTTTCTTGACGTCACAATGTTAACTTAACAAACAACAACGTCAGAGGGGAGCGCGCGCAGAGGGGGTTTTTTATCTCTCGTAGGCGGGGCCGAAGCCGTCAGGGTGATCTTACTATACGCGATTCGCCAGGATAAGCATACCATGTAGAGGTATGGATTCCTGTAAATAACTGATAGCTCCACCTGTATCAAACAAAACACCTGTGAAATTCTCAACCGGAAACTATCCTAAAAAAAACGTAAGATGCATATGACTAAAATGACGAAAAATACTAAGGCTGTGCGAGTACTCGGACTGGGACTCGAAAATTTTAATTTTTATTACTCGAGTGGACTTGCGAGCCGTTCACCGAGTCCTAAAAATTACTCGCGAGTCCAATTTTTTTAATACGAGTCCGTTATTTTCCACCGAGTCCGTCATTTTTATTTGTTTATTTTTTTTGTAAAAGTCCCGTATTGGCGCTGCGGTAGCGTTAACGCAGTTTGTTTACAGGGTTGCCACAAAATTTTCAGATTCAAATTCCCTGACTATTCCCTGTTTTCCCTGACCATTTTAAGAGATTTTCCCTGACTTATTAAGGGCAAAATTTTTCTTTTATATTTTACTTTTATCAGAAGTTAATAAATTTGGATGGCCATATATTTAAGTAAAAAGGTTGTTGCAATGTTGAAACATTCAAGGAAATAAATGATAATCGTCGAATTTGTCATACATCTAGAGTTAAATTACCTTCAAAAAGTGCCCAGATAAAATTAAATTCCCTGACTTTTCCCTGAATCTTTACAAATTATTAAAATTCCCTGACATTCCCCTGACTTTTAGGCAGATTTTTAAATTCCCTGACTTTTCCCTGATTTCCCTGTTTTCCCTGACGTGTGGCAACCTTGGTTTAGTCAGAGGTCACATGACTCACATGGATAGTTTGAGCTACGGTTTTAGTTTTGGTTATACTTTTATTTTCGGTCCTGCAGAAGTGGAGGGAAGACAGAGTCAGATCTTTGAAAGAAGTACTCCGGGCTCCCGCTTTAAGTTTATTCTTTATTCAGATTTTCAGTGGAAAATATGAGTAAAACATCGAAGAAGAAACGTTTTAATAATACTTTTCAAGAAGAAATTTTAGCTCCTGATGAATATTCCAATTCTTCTGAAGAAAATTATCAGTCCCAATTTTAAATTGACGTTGAACAACTTCAACTTGACGAAATTGACAATTCTAATGGACTCGTTCCGAAATTTAAGACTCGAATATTGCTCGTGGCTAATTCTTAGGGACTCGAAGACTCGAATGAGTACTCGAAAATGGGACTCGCAAATTGGTGAGTCCAATTTTTTGGGACTCGGACTCGACTCGAAATCCAAAAAAGGGGACTCGCACAGCCCTAAAAAATACCATGATATTCACTTAAAAATAGCCAACGTTCTACAAGAACAAGACTAAACGAAAACCAACCCAACCCCATGGTCTTAAAATAGTGTTGTAAGTCGGAAAATTTCCGTAAAATGACCGAGGCCTTTTTTCCGTATTTTTCCGAAAAAAATAAAACAGTTTCCTTTCCATGATTAGTCTAATATTGTTTGCAAATTTAAATAAAACGGAATTTTCGCCTCATTTTTTCGAATCTAAAAGTAAAACTAAACCTCTAGACTAGTTTAAACTGATTAACAATGTAACACTATTAATGTTTTGTAGTATGTTTACTGTAGTGATGCACCGATATGGGTACAGCCGATATATCGGCTAATCGTGGCCGATAATATCGGCCGATTTTATCGGCCTAGGATAGCCGATATATCGGCCGATATTAACAAAGTTACCTATCACAATATTATGCTTTTTTGTTTACTCTCGTAACCACCTGTTAAAAAATGATATGATCTATGGCTTTTGGAGTCGAAAAACCACTTATGATTCCTGACCGTTTTGGACGCGAATAATTATTTCCTACAACAGCGATCAACTGGCCTTTTTAAAAGGAAATGTAAAGTTGTGGCAATAAATGTTTTCCATTAATTAGTTAGTTGAGTATCGCCTTTTTTTAAAGTTTTTCCTGAAAATATTTTTCTAATACCAGAAGTATCGGCTAATATCGGCCTCGCTTAAGCCGATATTGGCCGATACCGATATTTGAAAAATTAGCCGATATATCGGTTACCGATATATCGGTGCATCCCTAGTTTACTGATACATTTTATATCGATTAAAATTTAAAAGCATTAAAAACCCTTAAAAAGTAATTTATGTTTAAATTTTGAATTTTTCCGATTTGCGAAAAGGGGTCGGACATTTACCAAAATCCCGTACACTTTGTCTAAAATCACAAAATCTTTTAATTCTCTCTATGGTAAATTAACATTGAAATATCAAAATCACTTCAAAAAGTAATGATAAAATCGCCTAAATCTCTACGAAATCCCGAAATCCCGTACAAAATAATGGCAAGTGTCCGACCTCTTGGAAAAGTTTGCGCATTTTATTTTCCGGAAAATTAACAACACGACTGTATACGTATAAGCCGCGACATTTTCGTTCTGGGAGTTGTCTAGGCGGTAAGCCCACGTACAGGTTGAAGATGGTGTTTTCCCCCATCCTTCCTCCCCTTCGCTAAGCCTTGGCAATAGCCATTTTGGTCCCATCGGTTTCGAAGGTAACCAAAATGTTCTATAGCGGGGCGTTATCGTCAAAGTTCGAGAAACGAGGCGCGCAGGCGGGCATGCAGGCCTATATATTTTAAGGGCCGCGAGATTCAAGAATGTCCGGCCCTCCTTCGCCCGAGTTTTATCTAATAATGTCGAGAACAACCGGTAGAGGGGCTCGAATAGGTGACTTTCAGACTGCCGAAGAGTTCATTCGCCCTACGCTTTCCGCCTCTACCTCGCGAACAAACATTCGCCGATAGATTCTCCAAAGCGGACTCGCGGAGGGGGACGTTCATATACGACGTCACGGACGCCATTTGAAGCGAGGGGTCCGACATTCGGGGAAATCTCGTACACTCTAGAGATAAAAAGAATTTTAAAAATCTACAACTCAACTTGAAAATCCCCAAATCTGGACGAAAAACGAAATAACCAAATCACAAAATCAGTTTCCATTTTCGGAAATCATATTGAGATTGATTCAAAATCCCATAAACAAAATTTAGCGACACTGTTTCTGTATTTTTCGTTGTCAATTATTAAATTTGGATTAATTCGATATATTTAACGTTAGCGTAATTATGAAATATACCTTAATATAAATAAATGTCAAATGTCAAATATACCTTAATATAAATAAATATCAAATATACCTTAATATCAATGAATATCAAATATACCTTAATATCAATGAATATCAAATATAAATGAATATCAAATATAAATGAATATCAATATAAATGAATATCAATATAAATGAATATAAAATATAAATGAATATCAAATATAAATGAATATCAAATATAAATGAATATCAAATATAAATGAATATCAAATATAAATGAATATCAAATATAAATGAATATCAATATAAATTAAAATAAATGAATATCAATATAAATTAAAAGAAATGAATATCAATATAAATGAAAATAAATGAATATCAATAAAAATTAAAATAATTTAATATCAATATAAATGAAAATAAATGAATATCAATATAAATTAAAATAAATGAATATCAATAAAAATTAAAATAATTTAATATCAATATAAATTAAAATAATTAATATCAATATAAATTAATTAATATCAATATAAATTAATAAATATCAATATAAATTAATTAATATCAATATAAATTAATTAATATCAATATAAATTAATTAATATCAATATAAATTAAAATAAATTAATATCAAATATTAGAATATATCATTATCCTAACATCTTTCGAAAAGACTCAAATCCCTCCACAATTTCCGAAATCTTTCATTTTGGGCTCTGACGTCATTTCCGTAAAATCCCCCGATCTTCCACCCCCTCAACACAACTAACTCAATACACACGGAGAAAACGAACGGACGGTGGCGCGCAAAACTACTGTTATATTATCGTTTTGTTTACGTTGGAACATTTTCTCGATTAATAAGTAACGAAGCAATTCTAGCCGCGGAAAAGAGTTGTAATTAAAGCCCAAAATGAAAAATACATTCCCTTCTATAAACACAATAGCGGAACAGAACCAGAGAAAATGCCAGGCGAGGGGGGTTGCAGTTGGACCACGGGTAGGGGGGGGGGGCAATCAAATAACTTCTGGGAGACTATTACGCTCTTGCTATGCCGGGAAAGAGTTTGAAAAGGCGGAAAACGCAATTTCATTCTTGAAAACGCCGTGTTTATAGTTTCCACTAATTGATATACTTTATAATGAAATAAAATATAATATATATAATATAATATATAATAATATAATATATAATAATATAATATATAATATAATATAATATAATATAATATATATAATTTATAAAATATAATAATGTATAGTATAATATCATAATGTATAGTATAATATCAATATTATATTAAATCCCCTAGAGTTGTAAAAAAAATAATTCCATGATTAGCCTAATATTGTTCGCAAATTTAATTTTCGCTGTATTTTCGCCTCATTTTGTCGAATACAAAAGTAAAGCTAAACCTCTAGACTAGAATAAAAAACCCTTAACCTCATGAAGTTCTTATGGAAAGGAGAAACCGATGAAATCAGGGAAAACCCCTTTAATTGGTAATCCGTCGAGATAAAAAGTAGTTCACTAATGTTTTCAGACTCTATTAGGGCAAAAACAATAGTGATTAAAAATTACTTCATATACTTTTTAGTAAAATATTTTAATTTTAAAATAAAATTAATCGAATTGCGGGAAAGTTTCCGCAAATCAGAAAAATAAAAAATTTAAAGAAATTAATTTTTAAGGGTTTTTAATGTTAACTTTTAATCGATATCGAATGTCTAATATCAGTAAACATACTACAAAACATTAATAGCGTTACATTGTTAATCAGTTTAAACTGGTCTAGAGGTTTAGTTTTACTTTAAGATTCGAAAAAATGAGGCGAAAATGCCGCTTTATTTAAATTTGCAAACAATAGAGTGTTGTCGTCTGATACGATTTTGAAAACTTGTAACGTCACAGCTGTAGTGTTAATAGTGGCCGCCATGACAGTTTCCGTTTTTTAACAATAGGCAAATTACAATGGTGACGTCGCCGGGTTTCAGACGACAACACTGTATATTAGACTAATCATGGAATGAACACTTTTTTATTTTTTTCGGAAAAATACGGAAATTATTTCGAAAAAAAGGCCTCGGTTATTTTCCAACTTACAACACTAGATTGCATAATTGGCATTATCAAAACGGGACCAAATTCTTAAATCGAAGCATTTAAAGGAATGGAAAATTAAAATTTTAATGCCAATTTAAAAAAAATCATTTCCCTGACATTTAGACAAATATTCTGATTTCATGACTTCCCTGCCGTTTAGAACCATTTTAGGATTCCCGGACCTTTCCAAGTAATGTTGTAACCCAGGCACCCAGCAAGAACACAGATTCAGTCACAATTCTTTCTAACCCTATTTACTTTTGATCATACACCTTAAGAATTATAAACAAAAAATCACTTACGAAATTGTCGAAGAAATTTAACCCTACAACTTTGGCGGAGGTTCGAACTCAGCGTCCCAGCCAAAACCTGCCCACTTAATATCGCGAGACTAAAGTTATCAAGTTAAGCAACACAGTCAACAACGTAACATAGGGTAGACCGATCTATAATAGCTTTTGGAGGCAGCATTTGATAGAGGGGGAAGAATTACACACAGATATAAATATAAACGAGAGAAATTGGCTCGTTAGAATTGACAGAACTGGCAACCAGGTCTTTGGGGTAGGTTTAACGCCCAGTCTACTTGGCATTTATATTTGTAGCGTTGTCCACCTAGATCAATATAAAACGGGCTAAATACGAAAGTTATAAAGACAAGCTTTGGGTGCAATTGCTAGCTAAACCTAGGTCGTAAGATTCAGTGAGTATTTTGCCTATTTAGGTTCAGATTTATTTGAGTGGAATACTTCACCTCTTAGACAACGTTTAGATTTTTATTTTTTCATAGAACCAAGGGGTCGAAGATTCACCAAAAATGTGTCTGGGATTTCACGTTTGATTTGGGATTTCGGAGAATTATCGTGGGATTTCGGAGAATTATCGTGGGATTTCGGAGAATTATCGTGGGATTTCGGAGAATTATCGTGGGATTTCGGAGAATTATCGTGGGATTTCGGAGAATTATCGTGGGATTTCGGAGAATTATCGTGGGATTTCGGAGAATTATCGTGGGATTTCGGAGAATTATCGTGGGATTTCGGAGAATTATCGTGGAACCAACGAAGGGGTCCGACATTTGAATATTTTGAGATTTTGAATCTCTAAGTGGTTTCAGAAATTGGATACTGTTTTGAGATTTCAAATAACGATTTCTCTTTTTTTAGGCTGATTTCAAGATTTTGTAGCTAATTTTCAATATAAAATCGTTTTTTTTCTAGAGTGTACGAGATTTGTACCTGCTACCAACGTTTAACAATGAATTATTAAATATCAAAAACTAATAATATTTATAGCATGGTGACCACAAGAAACTCAAAAAAATCTTATGGGGAAAAATAGGGAATTTTAAGAGATTTTTTTGCAAAATGAAGGAAAATATATGATAAATTACATTAACACCACGGGGAAATCTAGGTTTATTGTACTTCTCAAGTGAAAATACGTGGTTTTTAAAAGGAATTTGGTTTAATAATTATTTAAGTTAAAGAAGATTTCTAATACTTCTAAGATTCTTTCTAATTTTGTAGATTTTGATATCACAATCTACAATTGCAACAAGTAAAGCCCGAAAATGTCCACAAATATATGAAAAATATTAAAATAGTGTAATTATAGAAAGTTATATGAACACATATGATCACCCTATAATAGCCTAAATTAAACAAGAAGTCTTCGCGTTTAAAAATAGACAAGGTTAAGCCTACGTCAGAAAACACGCAAGAGAAACGTGTAGTGCAAACAGTCTGCGCGCAATAAAGCGCGTTATAAAGTGGGCTTAACCGGTCTAATGTCCAATAAAAGGAACAAATGCTAAATAAACAGCATGAAACTAACTTGAAAAAGGGTCGTATAAAAACTCAATTTAAGATCCATTTAGAAAACTATCGCTGTCCAATTTTTAGGGTTGTCGTTAAACAAGACAGTTAAAAATCAATAATAGCTGTTTCAAACTCTTTCCCCCGCTCAGTGCCTTCCCCCCGCGTACTTTTCTTCCTTCGGCGACCCCCGTTTTCTCCCCCCCCCCCTGCGCCGAACAATTTTATATACAGACAAGGATTTTAATATGATTACAATTTAACTTTTATTTACTCTCCCAATTGAAGTTCAGCGCCCCCAAACGACGTTCCCTAGCAACGTTTGCGCCGCCGCCTGGTGGACGATATTAATGGGTAAAGTGTGTTAAATCGGGATGGGTCTTTGCCCAGATTGTTTACAAAACGTATTTACTAGAAATAACAATTGTTTAGCGTATGATGTTGATTTAAACCGTAGCATGTTTTTACCTCTCCGAGGGGACTTTGTACCCTAGGAGGGGTTATGCAACCTCCGTGTCTGTCTGTCTGTCTGTCAGGCCTGAGAACGCGTTCGCATTTTCGGGGCAAAGGGTAATCACTGCGTCCCCAGTTTCTTAGAATCAGTTTTTAATCGGCCGAGATTCGAACCTGAGCCCTCTTACACGACAGGTGAGCGTTCTACCGCAGAACCACGGATTTCTACTTGATAGAGAGATTGACTACGTTGAGATTTTTTTAGAGTTGGATCTACCAAATGGTCTAACAATAAGCTCCTTCTTCCTAAACAAAATCAAATCAGCGCGGTATCTCATTGTTTCCCTAAACATGACGTTTTGCAATAAAAACAGGGTAAAATAGGGACAAAAATTTCCCAAATAGGGACAATTTTTAAGAAAATTTCCAAAATGGGAACCAAATAGGGACAAAAATTTTCCAAAATGGGAACCAAATAGGGACAAAAAATTTCCAAAATTGGAACCAAATAGGGACAAATTTTTCCAAAATTGGAACCAAATAGGGAGAAAAATTTTCAAAAATTGGAACCAAATAGGGACAAAAATTTTCCAAAATTGGAACCAAATAGGGACAAAGAATTTCCAAAATTGGAACCAAATAGGGACAAAGAATTTCCAAAATTGGAACCAAATAGGGACAAAGAATTTCCAAAATTGGAACCAAATAGGGACAAAAAAATTCTAAAATTGGAACCAAATAGGGACAAAAATTTTCCAAAATGGAAACCAAATAGGGACAAAAATTTCCAAAATTGGAACCAAATAGGGACAAGTTTTTCCAAAATTGGAACCAAATAGGGACAAAAATTTTCAAATTTGGAACCAAGTAGGGACACATTTTTTCAAAATTGGAACCAAATACGAACAGAATTTTCCAAATTGGAACCAAACACGGACGAAATTTCCAAATTGGAACCAAATAGGGATGAAATTTATCAAATTGGAACCAAATAGGGATGAAATTTTCAAGATTGGAACCAAAAAGGGACAAATGTAAAACAAAATGTGATATTTTTTTAAACTAAATCCCAAAACTGCCTTGGTATTTATATTTTTTGAAATTTGACAACCTAACAGGGAGGCTCTGTCCTAGAATTTAATCATGTTACCGAGCTTGTGGCGCTACTTTGTGTACTATGTTCGATTTAATTTATCGGTTATCCTCAGATTTGACTATTTTGTAAACAGCCCTTGAGCAGATGTATAAAAATATTTTAAGCCTGCGATGGTTTCCCTGCATTTCATGTAAATAGGGTACTTTAGGGACCAAACCCCGATTTTAGGGTAGATTAGGGACCTTGAAGTAAAATAAGGACATTTGGGTATTTTAGGGACATAGTGGTTGCCCTGCATTTTAATTATAAATTAAATTAAAATGTAGTTTACGTTACCTCTTCGCTTACATTATCAAACAATTTGTCATGACAAAGCTGCATAAAACGTTAAAAAAATCGATAAAATAAAAAACAATAAAACATTCGATGTAAATTATGTAAATCGATTTTTAATTAATGAATTAATAAATTTAAAAATTTAGTCTTTAACAAAAGGGTCTCATGGATAATAAAAAGTGTTATAATATCCAGTGGCGTAGACAAAGGGAGGGAATCCGTGTCCGAACTCCCCTTGGATGTAGCTTTGGCTGTATTAAATTTCACCCCCTTCTCGACCCCTCTCCGGTATTTTACATAGTTTGAACCCTTCCCTTGAAGGATTTCTGGCTACGCCACTGCTAATATCGGTTGTATACTATTGGACTGAATCCCGTTTGACCGAATCCCATTGAACCGAAAAGTATTTTCGTTTATAGCCCAACATGGCGGGATTCAGTTGAATGGGAAATTTAAATCTGGTTCGTTTTCACTTCGGGTAGGTTAGTTCAGGTTGGGTTAGGTTAGGTTAGGTTAGGTTAGTTCAGGTTGGGTTAGGTTGGGTTAGGTTAGTTCGGGTTGGGTTGGGTTAGGTTACGTTAGGTTAGGTTAGATATGGTAGGCAACTATTTCACGTCGGGTCTTATCAAGGTTATTTTCCAAAATTAAACCCGGAAAATATAAAATTTCAAGGGAAAAAGGTCTAAAAATACACGTCGGTACGAAATAATAAATATTGAAGACATAGTTTAGTCCAAATTAGAAATACTATCGTCACGTAACCTACGATATATAAATATGTATCACTAACGGTATATTGAATGAAAACCGGTTTTCGGTCGATTGGAATTCGGTTGAATGGTACATTCGGACGAATGGGATTTCGGTCCAATGGTCTACAATCCTAATATCCATGAAACCCTTTTGTTAAAGACTCAATTTTTAAATATTTTTATACCATAGTTTTAAAATTATTAATTAATAAATTCTTGAGGTACGATGGTATCATTTTAAACTATGTTACCAAAAAATCCGGACCAGTTGCAAAAAGTATAAAAATGAAAATGTGGCCAAATTTGGTCAATAGTGGATAATATTGCTTGTAAAAAAACCTAAAACAATTAGTTTGATTGCAATTTTCAAACTGTTTATTTTATAAACTTCAAATTTCCTTAATTCAACAAAATATATTCAAAAAAAGTTGTCTTTAAACTGAAGTCGATAATTTCGCACATTGGTCAGTGAATTATATTTGGTCCGAGTGCCGCGTTTTAATTTTATCTTCGAAGATGGGTCCGAGTATTTTGTAAGTTTTATCATTACTTTAAATTTCTCAGGGCTAAGCTTTTTTATCCCTTTTTTATTATGGAGCGTTTCTACTGTTTCGCGTATTTCAACTGCATTATAAGTCCATAGGTGGTGTTTATTACCTTAACTTATGGTACAGTGAATTCGTTATAGTCCAGGACGGAAATATTTATACACCATTTCACGTACTATTTGCCACCTGGATTTATTTATTTATTATTAATTTTGTTGGCTTGTTACAGATATAGTTTCCACTAATTTTTCAAAATGATTTACATCATTACTACGCCAAAATTTATAGATAACATATGGTTTAATATAAGTAAAATATCCAATGCACTATAATTGTGGTAATCGACAGGCGTGATGCAGTTTATGCATTATTCACGTGTTGGAACTTGCTCAATATTTCACTTTCATGGCCTATGGAAATTATAGGAACGTTCAGTTGAATTTATAGGAAATTAAAGGAATAATTTTAATAAAGATAAAACAAATGATTTTAAAGGAACTTTGGTTGAATAGAAATATTACATTTAATATGAAAACATCACAGACCTCGTGACAAGATAAATGTATTAAACTGATATTACATTTTCATTTCAAAACAGCAGTCAGCCGTAAAAGCCAACGATATAAGTGTTTTTGCAAAAGGCTGGCTCTTTTTGAACGCCTTCTATCGAACTTTAAAACGAAATTGAAAACAAATTGCAAAGTACGAAAATTATAAAACATAGGAAGTGATGTCACCAGTATACTATATACTTCTGGTTATAGGACAAAGTTCATTATTTTCTTAGAAGAAAAATATTTGGTTATTTTTTATTAAATTTGCTAATTTAGACCTATTTCCATAATAAAATCATCAATAAAGGACTAAATTTTGAAATACTGTAAGCAGAGTTAGTGAATAAAATAAATTTAAATCGATTAGATTTATCTAGTAATAAAATAGTTAACTAATATACTTCTGGTTATACGATAAAGTTAATTATTTACGTAGATATATTAGAAAAAAACTATCTATTAAATTTAAACATATTTCTGAAATAAAATCCTCTTAGTAAAAGATAAAATTTGGAAATAGGTTTATCCAGAAATAAAATAAAATAATTTAACTCTAATAAACTATATTCTTCTGGTTATACGACAAAGTTCATTATTTACAGATATTTAAGAGGAAAAACAATATTAAATTTCAACATATCTCCGAAAGAAAATGTTCTTAGTAAAAGATGAAATTTTGAAATAAAAATAAAATCGTTTAAGTGGAGTGTTATTCATTTATAATGGGCATAAAAGAATTACTTTCGAAAGTACATCTTCGTGGCAAAGTTGAAGTTGATACAAAGGAATATTTGATTTGATAAATTCTAAATATTCCGGACGAAAGTTAACGGATAAAGGGAACTAATTTATTTAAAAGGATACTTGGGAACTTTGGGAAATAAAAAAAATCCAATTCAACGAGATTTAATTATTTCCTACTTAAGTTTAAAAGCGTATTTATTTATTAAATTATAGCTCAGAATAAAACGAAACATCAAAGTAACGTTTTGATAATAGATTTAAATAACGTGAATGAATAATGAATGGGATTTGTTTCCAAAACAGTGGAGGAACAAAGCTCAACAACCAATATTTATTCTAATACTTTAAAACAATACTTGAATTTGAAAGGATTAAATGTACTTAAACTAAAGTATCAATTATTATTCAAAAGCAACCTAGCCTCGACATGGAGCAATGAAATCCCTACAGGGTTGCCACAATATTTTCAGATTCAAATTCCCTGTTTTCACTGACCATTTTAAGCGATTTTCCTTGACTATTTTACTTTTATCAGAAATTTATAAATTGAAATCAACCTACAATTCAGTACAAAAGTATTATTGCAACGTTAAAAAAGTTAGCAAAACTTTAAAGGAACTAAATTATAATCATAGAAATTGTCAGATAACTAGAGTAAAATTACCTTCAACAGAGTTCGTACAAAATTTCATGAATTTAATTCTCTGACATTTACAGGTTTTCCCTGACTAAATTGCCAAATTTCCCTGACCATTTTGGTAGAATAAATTTATGTTTTGAGGTAAAATCTTGAAAAATGTTAATTATGTATTTTTAATACATTTAAAAAATTATTATTTGCCGGATTTGTTTTTGGGGTCATTTTAGAATTCACTTACTATTTTGGACCATTTTAGATTTCCCTGACTATTCCCTGACCATTGGAAAACATTTTCCAATTCCCTGACTTTTCCCTGACCTTTTGGAAACATTTTCAAATTCCCTGACTTTTTCAGGTTTTCCAGGTCGAGTACGAACCCTGTTCAAAAAGTGTCAAGATAAAATTGAATTCCCTGATTTTTTACAAATGCTTAAAATTCCCTGACTTTTAGGGCCCATTTTTAAGTTCCCTGACTTTTCCAGGTCGTGTGGTTACCCTGCCCTAGTTTTCAGTGGTGTTTAGGTACGGTAAACATTAGGTTACTAAAATACAAAAAAAATCATTTTTTAAACTTAGAAATAATTACTATAATCAGCTAGGCTAATACCCTTGGCACCACCTTAGGCCTAAATCATGAAGCGACTTTTAAAGCCATTAATTCAGGTTTCCGGGTTACAATGCGTAAGTGGCAAGCCCTTCATGCCACGCGAGCCAACAGCTCCATACACTCCAACCTTTTTCCTTCCAACAAAAGTATTTTATCCCTCGGGGTTGTCGAGAACGGGCCCGGGCCCCTGGAAAATATTAATTTCGGGCCCCAATATAGCCGTAACTGTTGGAGATTTTTGTTCCAAATCGGGCCCCGAAACTGCACGGGCCCCGCTAATTTGTACCAACTCCCCCCCCCCCCTCACATGTTTAAAAATTATAATTAGCTGATTTTGATACCTTCGAACACGCGCAGTCGCTGTTACGCCTTTTTTACCCGATAGAGGGATAAGAACAGTGTTACGTTATCGCTAAAAGAAATTCAGAGCCACCAAGAAGGCAATAACGTGTAGACGTAACTAACGAGGAGACTACCCGAGGTGATAATCACCGATTTTGTTGAAACTAGGTGGGTACGTAGACCTTATGGTAACAAGAAATTTCACCAAGGGAAAAGTTGCAATGGGCATTAGTTTTGCCATGGCAACCGAAAATGTTTTTGACAACACAGTACGTATATTTTCTCATTGAAAATAGCATGAGAATCTGAGCGCTTCTAAGGCCCTGTGAAAATTTTCAAAACCAAAAAAATAGATCAAAATTGACAAATGAAATTAATTTTATGATATTTTGATGAATTTTGGTCAATTTGATCAAAATTGATCAGAATCAGTAAAAATGGAGAAAAGCGAAATATAAAAATAAAAAGATGTATTTACCAACTAATCGCCAAATCGACGATGATAAATGAATTTGATCAAAATTAATAAAATAGAATTTAGTTGTTTGAATTTGATCAAAATTAATAATTTTAATTAGAATTATTATTATTATTTTTTAGTGCTCATATTCCCATGTCATTTTCAATGGGAAAATATACATACTGTGTTGTCAAAAACATTTTCGGTTGCCATGGCAAAACTAATGCCCATTGCAACTTTTCCCTTGGTGAAATTTCTTGTTACCATAAGGTCTACGTACCCTCCTAGTTTCAACAAAATCGGTGATTATCACCTCGGGTAGTCTCCTCGTTAGTTACGTCTACACGTTATTGCCTTCTTGGTGGCTCTGAATTTCTTTTAGCGATAACGTAACACTGTTCTTATCCCTCTATCGGGTAAAAAAGGCGTAACAGCGACTGCGCGTGTTCGAAGGTATCAAAATCAGCTAATTATAATTTTTAAACATGTAAGGGGGGGGGGAAGTTGGTACAAATTAGCGGGGCCCGTGCAGTTTCGGGGCCCGATAATTAACAACTCTATTTTAATTAGGGCCTATTTTTCTAATATTGGCTTAAGCGAATATTTACTTATGCTACTACCTTCACCATTTAACCTAATTGTTAAAAAAAATTCAATAAAAATGCTATTTCGGGGATAATTTTTCCTAATTGACATACTTATTTCAGTTATGTTTACTTAAGTTATTACTTTCGCCTTTAAACCTTATGGTAAAAAAAATACAATAAAAATGCTATTTGACATACTTATTTTAGTGATGTTTACTTATGCTACTACCTTCGCCTTTAAACCTAATTGAAATACTTATTGTCGTTATATTTACTTACGTTATTACCTTCGCCTTTAAACAATATCGTAAAGAAATGGGATAATTTTTCCTAATTGAAATACTTATTGTCGTTATATTTACTTACGTTATTACCTTCGCCTTTAAACCTTATCGTAAAATAAAAATAACTATAAATTACACTGGTTTAATAATATGGATTTAATATCGCTATTACCTACGCGAAAATAATCTCCCCTCGTATAGAGTTGTCGCGTAAACGGAAGCCGTACAGAGAACAGTATTTAAAGCTGATAATAGTCAATAAACAAACGTCACAGTTCGCTTTCAAGTTAAGCAGACGCGCCTTGAACCGTCCGTCTCCGTTGAAAAGGTTCCGAATAGCCCATTAGTCACTCTTATTTAACTTAACAGTATTTGTAACCTTTGTTCATTGTTAGGCAATAAAACGTGGAGGCGAGACGCGTTCCTTCCTTCCCCCATTCGTGTCTCCCCCCCCCCCTCAATCCCGGCTCATAATGTTTCCCAAAAATTCGATATATAGGAAGAAAAAGAACTTTTTAACTCCACCCCCAAATTTCCCCCCTTTTCATTGGCGTTTTAAAAATGATTGACAAGCGAAACTAGGGAAAGAGAAAGCTAGGCAAGATCCTAAGATAGGAATTATAATGGGAACGGGGAAATGGAAGGGGGGGAGTTCAGAGTTAAAGTTACAACTCCTTTTCCCTATGGCTTGAGGTATATCAAGACATAGGGACAGCGTTGCCAGACGTACGATACAAATTTCGAGATAATTTTTAGGACGTACGATATTTTCATCAATATGCAGCGTTGCCAGACGTACGATATTTTCATCCCTATGCAGCGTTGCCAGACGTACGATATTTTCATCCCTATGCAGCGATGCCAGACGTACGATATTTTCATCCCTATGCAGCGTTGCCAGACGTACGATATTTTCATCCCTATGCAGCGTTGCCAGACGTACGATATTTTCATCCCTATGCAGCGTTGCCAGACGTACGATATTTTCATCCCTATGCAGCGTTGCCAGACGTACGATATTTTCATCCCTATGCAGCGTTGCCAGACGTACGATAATTATCGCACACGTCGAAAATTTCGAGATAATTTTTAGGACGTACGATATTTTCATCCCTATGCAGCGTTGCCAGACGTACGATAATTATCGCACACGTCGAAAATTTCGAGATAATATTTAGGACGTACGATATTTTCATCCCTATCGCTTCAGGTATATGCAGCGTGGCCAGACGTACGATAATTATCGTACACGTCGAAAATATCGAGATAATTTATGGGACGTATGATATTTTCATCCCTATGCAGCGTTGCCAGACGTACGATAATTATCGTACACGTCGATAACTTTGGGACGTACGATATTTTCAATGGCGTACTATATAGTACGTATTTTTCGATAATTCAGCTCACGCGTACGATAATATACGATAAGGTTTTTAATTGGCTGAAATCCACTTAAAAGTAAAACTGCGACTTTTAATGTTTTCATCCGGTCGAACTTTAAGTGTTATTAAAAATTTTGATTTCCCAAGTTTAACGTCACTATTTCACACAATTTAAATCTACCGCCAGTTTTCTGGCATACGATAATTTTTTTCTGAGATCTATAATTTTTTATCTCTGGTACGATAAAAACTGGCAACGCTGGGTATGTAGGTAGTGATGTATTGTATAGCCGATGGGCATGCTAATAAATGAATAGAATTTCGAACTTAGAGAAGATTTGTTGACTTATAGCGGAGATTTTGAGAGAATGATTATTATGGTTTACGGATGAAGAAGTTTTTAAGCTTTAATAGGTATGTTAAGTACGTGAAGGAAAACTTGGTGGTTGAATTTCTTGCTACTTTTCATAACAAAAATAGGAACCAAATCGAGGGGTCGGACATACAACGATATTCCGTACACTTTTTCCAAGAAATCCGAAATCCAGCCTAGATTTTTTTTAAATATCAAAATCCGGAAAGTAATCTAGATCCGGCCAGAAATCCCGAGATCCGGCAAGAAATCCAGAGATCCGGCAAGAAATCCAGAGATCCGGCAAGAAATCCAGAGGTCCGGCAAGAAATCCAGAGGTCCGGCAAGAAATCCAGAGGTCCGGCAAGAAATCCAGAGGTCCGGCAAGAAATCCAGAGGTCCGGCAAGAAATCCAGAGGTCCGGCAAGAAATCCAGAGGTCCGGCAAGAAATCCAGAGGTCCGGCAAGAAATCCAGAGGTCCGGCAAGAAATCCAGAGGTCCGGCAAGAAATCCAGAGGTCCGGCAAGAAATCCAGAGGTCCGGCAAGAAATCCAGAGGTCCGGCAAGAAATCCAGAGGTCCGTCAAGAAATCCAGAGGTCCGGCAAGAAATCCAGAGGTCCGGCAAGAAATCCAGAGGTCCGGCAAGAAATCCAGAGGTCCGGCAAGATATCCAGAGATCCGGCAAGATATCCAGAGATCCGGCAAGAAATCTCGAAATCCGGCAAGATATCCAGAGATCCGGCAAGAAATCTCGAAATCCGGCAAGATATCCAGAAATCCGGCAAGAAATATCGAAATCCGGCAAGATATCATTTCTCGTTAGGTTTCAAGATTTCACGTCGGATTTCGCGATTTTGCTATTTGTCGATTTCTTGTCGGATTTGTGGCAAGATTTAACATCGTATTTCGGGATTTCTCGGATTTCTGGATATCATGCCGGATTTCGAGATTTAAAAAAAATCTAGGCTGGATTTCGGATTTCTTGGAAAAAGTGAAATCCCGTACACATTTTTGGTGAATGTCCAACCCCTCGAACCAAATAGAGACTAGTGTTTAACAAAATGAAATCTTTATTTGAAATAATTTATGGCAAAGCTGAATTAGTTTCTAAATATTGGATCACAAGTAATTATTTAATTTTTAATTATCGCCTTCGATTTGGTCATTTTGTAAACTGCTCTTAAACACAAATATTTTATGTCGGGGATGTTATTCCCCCAATTTATCTAAAACAGGCTACTTTAGGAACCCAAGTTAATTATTTATATATTTTTATTTACAAATTTAAAGAAATTCCCAAAAGCATTCCTTAGGTTACTCGTCGATGTACACTCTGTTTGAAAAGTCTTCGACAGCTGAAATTTTTGCCCTCTTTTTAATTCTGCTAGAAAACTATAATAGATAGCTCGATGAAACCAATTGTAACTTTTATTTATTTTCCAATATCTTTCGTTATTTATCGGTTTCGTCCGCCATAAATTAATAGTTTGGCGGGATCCGTCAAAACTCATTTTTGACAACTTTTTAAATATTGGTTCTACGGCACTGACTCGCGCATTTTTGAATTCACAATGGTCGGTTCATATTTAGAAAGTGGAAAAATTATCCCTCTACAACCAACGGTTGAGAAGTTATCGCGTTTCCAAATTTTCGTCGAAGTTGCGTTATTTATAATCGCTTGATGCATTTTAGGTGTTTCCTAGTTTTGACGAAAGTTTGGAAACTCGATAACTTCTCAATAAAAGTTGCAATTGGTTTCATCGAGATATCTATTATAGTTTTCTAGCAGAATTAAAAAAGAGGGCAAAAATTTCAGCTGTCGAAGACTTATCAAACAGAGTGTACACTATTTTTGTGTTTGTTGCTCCTATAGATTTATAGAAGTGACCTTATTGCGTACTGACTTTTTCCCCTACAGGTGACCCCCCCCCCCAACCTCCACCAAAATATTTCACCTTAAAAGTCAGCATTATTTTGGAACACAAATGATAGCGAAACTAAAAATATTGTGGGCCCCGGACAAAAACTAGCAAAAGCAGCATTTTTAGAGTAACACGCTCAAAAGTGATTATTTCAGATGGTGTTTTAGGGTGGAGGCACTAAGCCTTGATCACTCGTACCGACCCCAAAGAAACAAAGCAATTCAGAATTCCAAAAAAAAACCGAGGAAAAACCAGCGCATGACCAATAATTACAATAATGAGAGGAAACAATTTTATTCCCGGAAAAAAAATCCCCTCTAGTATAGGTTAGAGACTATTCCCCAGAATGGTCGATTGCTAAATATTTTCGTTGAAAATGGGAACATGTTGTAATAGAATTTATCGAGGGGGGTAAAGGCACTGCTTAGGGTCAAATAACAATCTAGCTTCCATGTCAAGTTTCCCAGAAAAAATATTTATACTTGGGACATATAACTACGGCGACTTACCAATTACCGGACAGTTAAGCTAGCGTTTCAAAGACGTAAACTACACCGTCTCCTTCACCTCTGTTCATATTATTAACTGGACTCCGTACTACTACTAATACTAAGTCCTAATAAGTGGGAGTGAAACTGGAAAAACGTTGGGAAAAAAATATCTGGGGCTATTTTTTTTTTCCCTCACTCGGGCCCTGAGGGATTACACGTACTGTTGTATCAAAAACCTACAGAAACCGGAAAACTACGTTTACTCCCGGCTCGCTCTGCAAAATGTCATGACTGAGATACAGCAATATCACATACAGGTACGAGCTTCCAAGCTAAGCTTATACGAATTTCATTCTACATTTTTTGGGCCTCTGTGGAGGGTTAAAACTTCTACGCTGTTGACATTATGGCTTTGGTAACGTAAGGAATAGTTCCAAATTAAAACGATATCACCGAATCAAGAGTGATTTTCCGTACTACAATACTTTATTTAATTATTTGAGAATGTTTATAATAAAAATGTCTTAAACTTTTCTAAACACCGTTTTCTTTAAATTTAAATGCTTTGAATTTGGGACGGCAACGATGCCGGTTCATCTTATGTCGTCATAAGACACCCTGTCCCAGTGCCACAATATTTACAGATTCAAATTCCCTGACCATTTTAAGAAATTTTCCCCGACTTTTTAAGGCCAAAATTATCACATTTTTAAGTTTAAATTTTACTTTTGTCAGAGGTTAGTAAAATTTAAATCAACTTATATTTTAGTAAAGGTTATAGCAACGTTAAAAAAATTGCAAAACTTAGTCATAGATCTACGAGTAAAATCACCTTAACAAATTAATATAAAATTGATTTCCCTGACTTTTTACCAATTATTAAAATTCCCTGACTTTTTAAGCTCATATTTAAATTCCACTATTTCCCTGACGTGTGGCAACCCTGGTTCCAAATCAAACCATTAACACTGAGCAAAGTGTGATTTTCCGTACTAAATTACTTTATTTAACAAAGTTTTTAATAAAAATATTTCTTAACGTTATCTAAACGCAGTTTGTTTTTATTTGAATTTGGGACGGCCACGATTCCGGTTCATCGTATGACGTCATAAGTGGAAAACATCCACATTAGCCCAGTCATCGCTTCGTCAAATAAAAATATCTGCGGCAAATTCCGACCTTTATTTACACTTACTATTATTGCTTTCAATTAATTTGCGATTTAATTATAAAATATATCTACAAACTTATGGTTATCAAACAAATTGTAGTTAAACCAAGCTTCTACATTGTAAGAACCCACTTTCCTAACAATAGAGTAATGGCACTCCGTAGCTTTGTCCATGGCCGCCATTGTGGGCGTGAATTTTTTATGAATAGGAAAAATCATGGGTGACATAGCACTGCCATTACTCTACAGGATAAAGAATGGGTGACGTGCTGTGACGTCACACTGCCATTACTCTATAGATGACGCCAGATGCTCCATAAATTGTATTTTTTAAAACTGCTACACTATTATAGATCTAAATCGGATCATGGTAAACGATGATTGACTGTTTGTTTTTCAAAGTTGGACAGTAGTTCATTCACTAACTTGAGGAGGCCTCTACTGTAGATAAACTATATCATTATTTAATTTAATTTGAATAATATTAATAACTATGGAAATATAAACATTTTCTCAATCAGAAACTCAAATGTTTGTGATACAGTAGAACACTAACATACCACATTTCGAAAGTCCCCTTTAAGAATATGGTCTATACCATAAGTAACATAAGTATGACATTTCTAATTGTTTTTAAGCTAACTTTCTTACCAAACCTTTTTATTTTTCTTGCCCAATTAAGACTAAAACTTACAACCGAAATGAATAGGATATTTTGTAAAGGCTATATTTATACGCTAGGGGGCTCTGAAAATCAGTTTGATGATAATTTTTGCCTATTGTCGTACTTATTGGTATTTGTATTATTTAAGCCTATACTAAAATGCATCAAAACCACTTAGCCTAAACCAGAAAAAATTAAAAACAATATCAGAACTACTTGACTAAACAAAAATTAATTAAAAACCATGTCAGAACAACAAAAATTCAATATTTTAAAACAATATAAATCACAGCGTTATCAGTTAAAATTAGTCCTTCAATCCCTTAAATTCTACTAGGGTACTAGGTCAAACAAAAAACTTAAGATTTACTAGTAAAAAGTTGAAATCAAATTAAAAACGGTATAGCTACTAGTCTTCAAATCATCCAATTTCAATTTACAGAAAAAACCAGGATAAAAACTTCCAAATCCAAGAACCCACACCGTGCCAAATACCAATTTAGGGGCCAGCAATAGGCCAAAAACCTGCTGGAATTCGTATCCCCTTCGCCAAATAAACTCCAATAAAAAAAAACCGATGAAAAATGCTTAAAAAGCACACGTTTTCGAGAAAAAAGCCTACCGTACAACACACACGTGTTAGCGAAAACATTCTTCGACTGTGAGAGGCAAGTTAGCAACCATTTTTCTTTCGATCAGTCAAAACAACGCGATCTGATTGGTTGGGAAACGCGAAAGGAATGGAGAGAGGCGTGGTCAAAAACACGCGAAAAACGCCAAAAATTCCTAAACACAATCGCTTACCTAACTTCGTAAGAGAGGAAAACGAACGGGGGCTCAAAATTATAATTTCTGCTCGTAAATAACAAAGAAAACTGACGCGAAACTAGTTTTTAAAGAGAGTTTCCCGCGCTTTTTTAAGAAATTAGGCTTAACGGGAATAACAGGCAGTACGCGGTATTTAAGATGTACCACGGGGTAGCCATATTTACAGGGGATGAGATGTCTATTTCAAATTTTTCTTAACGCGTGTACATATAATTTATATAAATAAAGAAACTTACCATACCAGGCGGCTAACATAGGGCTCAAAGCCGACATTATAGCCTCAACGGAGAAAATTTTGCCTAACCTGATGGCTGGTAAAATACCAGCGAAATTAACGTTAAATTCACATCACTCATTTCTCGTAATCTAACGGTACGTGTTCGGCGGTTTAGCCTAAGGCTAAAATCACGCACCTATACACCTAAAGATGGAGTATACGTTCCCTTAGAAACTAGTTATCCAAGGGTCAAGACGTTGGCTTGATGCACAAACGCGAAAACCGTAGCGAAAAGTTAGGCTTTCCCGCCGACGACGCAAAAAATCATTAAAAACAAGACGGGCAAAGGCCTAACCTAACCTTTAGCACTGTCGAAAAACGCATTTCCTCAACGAATACAATGTTACGACGCGAGAGAGAGATATATATACACACACATTAAAACCGAAGTATATTAAAGAATTAAGGCCCTGGCTTTAAGCCCGAAAGGACCGACGCAAAAGAATACAAAAAAATCGTGTAGGAGGAGAATTTCTTCAAGGAACCTGCGCACAAATAGGTTATCCAATCCGTCTCGATTGTATTTTTTTATTCCTCAATTATTTCCCCTTTCCGATTTAGCTTTAAATGGAAACGAACTAATTTAACCGTATAACATTTAGATTAAAACTACAACGCGTTTTAAAGACTCATTTGGGTGAATTTTTTTCTCGCTGGCAAGGGACCACGCTCGCCCGCTTGTACCATCGATAAAATGTCATCCTTAGAAAACGGCCAACGCAAAATGCGGCGAAGCTAGCTAAATCCCGGATTGAACAGAACAGCAGGCACACGGCGGAAGCTACACGGAATCCAAGGGATGGTCAATCTCCGCTATCCGGTAGGAAAACACTAGCCAAAAAAAGCGCGATGGGTGTTTTAGTTAAAATTTTCGCCGCGGGGTGGCACCACGCTACAGGAAACGGATTATGGAGTAGGGTGAAGAGGGGTGGGCAACTAAAAATAATAGTGTTTTAACATATTATGGAAATATTTTTATCAATTTTATTTTGTTATAGGGATATAAGGAAAATAAATCTTTAATTTGCATTCATATGTGTATATTTATAATTACGGGTAGTTGGATTTTGAGTTATGAATTTTGGGTAGTATAAAAGATGGTTTTAAATAATTTACGATGGATATTATTATCTTATACAGGCTAGGTTAATGGCAAATTGTTTAAATTATAAATGGGGTAACATTGATAATACATTCCCGGATGAAATGTACATTAAATCTCAAACCTATCAAACTAATACGAAAACATCCATATAAATTAAACGTTTCATCAGATATCTTAGTTCTAAAATTAAAAATACAGATTCCCATCAATAATTTCTAAAAAACGTGCATGATAGTTAATTCAATCATTGAATGACAATGGCTGAACTTGAACTTCAAACCATTCATCTCCATCAAAAATAAAAACTAATATTTACCTGAATCTGACATTCCTAACTCACTTAAATGTGTCTTCCGCACTTGCAGATTCTTTTATCTAAATAAAAGGAACGGGTTTTAAATCGTTAAACAGCGGTATTGAAATAAAATCACGTTTTGAAATTCTGAAAAATATGGCCCACTATTCATTCACCCTAAAATTCGGCTTACCTTTTACACAATTATTAATAGTCTTAAAACTGGGCCTTGGCCTCTAAAATCGTGTTTTCCACTATTTTCCACCTGAAGCTCATCTTAATCGCGAATAAAACACCCACGACTTAATTTTTGTTGCGTAATTAATGTTTTTAAGCCTAATAAGGCCAACAAATGTAAATAATTACTGAAAACCGATATACTTAAACAACTTCACATACGCGACTTTCAAAAACGCGATCTTTGGAAAAGATACTTTTTTTTAGGCGTCTACTTTTAGTTACCTATTTAGCACACCTACCGTAGAAAAATGCAACTACCAATTAAAAATTTATGGTGAATTGAAAACCAATATATTTTTAAGAGAAAGAACTTTATTTAAAATTAAGCAAAAAAATTCCAGAATTATTTCTAGGAGTCTTGATTCTTCCACCTTATAATTTACTTACCAAATAAAGCCTTCAAAATAACAGATTAGCCTTACTGAAAAACTAAATTCTAAACTATTTTCACAAAAAATATCAAGATGTTTTGATTGGATAATTTTGTTTGGATAATTTCACCGCCAAATTCCAAATTCCACTTTTTTTAATTTAAAATTCCTGTCATGGTAGCAAGTAAACAGGAAATAAAATAATGCCCCTCATAAATGGCTTGGCAATTTTTTTTGGCCTACTTTTTTTTGTATTAATTAAAAATAAAACTAAACCCCCCCCCCAGGCAGCAACACAGCAAACTCTGCAACAGCCAATCAGAAATCTGCGCAGCCATGACAGGAGCTAGGACTCCGTAAACAGGACGAGAGACAGGACTGGAACCGCACCAACACCTAATACCAGGAACCAGCTCTCATCCGCCAATTCTCCGCTTTACACAGCCACGCACAGCACACCCGCTTACAGTGCCTGCGTCACAGAACACAAATATAGTTAGCAAACGTTAAAAATAAATCCATTAACAAAAAATATATATCAAGAGCTACAATTTAGGTAAAACTGTTAGTGTTTTTCCTTCAAAGTTTATTCGTTCTTCATCGCGATTATTCCCATTAACGCGTATTAGATGCTAAGTTAATTTTAATCACATTTTAATTTTCTTAAAATCTTAAAGGGGAAAATAAAGCGATTACAAAACTACGACGATAATTAAAGGGGATGTACTCTGTACCCTTCCAAAATAATATTTTTTCATTAAAACAGTTTAAATTTCATAATTGGGCAAATAGCTGGCTTACAAATATACGTCATTAAATTTGTTTTAAGTCACAATTCATAAATTTACGTTTATAACCTTTAATATACGTTATATTTCTAAAAGGGGCTTTGGATTTCCAATTATATTTTGGTGGGAAAACATTATAGGGTTTTTATACAGTTAACCGGTACATTTTGTACTGTAGCCGGGGGAGGCTAAACAAACTATTTCTACAATCACAAAAAGGAAATTTTGTAGGACAAAACTCTTAAAAAGTTCAATTATAACCATTTTATAAGATTTATAAAATAATAAAAAAGAATTATTGATTATTTTTCTTAAATCTAAACCTAACGGCTAAACACAAAAAGAATTAATATGTAGGAAAAGCACAATGGAAGAGAAAAGTTTAACCTTATCCATATGTCAGCGTTTCTCATTCGTCCGTCAATTTCCTCATCAACCACCAAAACACACCATCAGGAAGAGCTAAAAATCTTGTGGAAATATCTCAAAAACAGGGCCCCCAGTGTTTAAAAACTGCGACTTCAGCCGCTGGATTTCGAGCGGGAACGTGACTTGCGTTCATCTTTGGGGCTGATGGAGCGGCTTCTGCTTCGACTATCTCTTGGAGGATGATCATTGACATCTGGACTGTTGCTGTGGCTCCGTCCATTAGTATCTTCTTTATCCACATTGCTAGTGCTGGCTTCAGGTTCTGCAGAACCCTTTCTTTCTTGACTAGCACTTCTTGATCTAGATCTGAGTAAATTAACAAATTAACAATCTTAGCAATGACGGAAATGTGGATTCTTTACAAACCTGGACTCTGATTTATCTCTATGACGGCCTTTGTCCCCATGTTCCGATCCACTACTTTCAGAACGCGAATGTCTTCTTCTATGTCTGTCTCTTGACCTGGACCTTCTTTTAGAAAGGAAATAATTATAATAGGAATGGAGTTAGTATCCAAAATCAGATACTCTCCTAAAAGGGGGTTATTGCTTAAGTCACCTAGATCTGGAACGGGATCTTGAACGAGACCTCCTTCTTCCACGACTTCTTGATCTTGACCTGGACCGTCTCCTATAGCCATAGCGTCTTCCACCAGAGTTACGGTTACTTCTGCCTCTCCAGTCTTCATTAGGACGGCCATAACGTGCCATTTGAACCCTCAACTCCCTTCCATCCAATGTATAACCATCAAGGGCATCCATTGCATCTTCAGCATCTCTTTTATCATAGAAGCGCACAAAGGCGAAACCACGACTATCTTTGCTGAATGGATGACGAGGGATGTAAACGTCACCAACATGACCGTGTTTTTCAAATACCCGCTTTAACTCTTCCGGAGTAGTCCGATAAGTTAAATTGTCTACTTTTAACGATGTCATTCCGTCTATCGTAGGAGGACCTCGTGAATAGCTCATTTTCACAAACGACACCCTGTTAACACTACTAATTCTTAAAATACCATAAAATAAAAGGTATTTTTATTAAAACGAGGCTTAAAAGTACTTACTCGACTTTTTCGGCAAAAAAGCGCGGGAAATGGCGGCAAAAATGACTACAACAATGGCGCCTGACCGGCCGCGTGTTTATCAAAAAAAAAATTAAAAAGAACTACCCTGGAGGTAAAGACGAGCTGCTATTGGTTAACAATCAAAATTGTAGCCAACGACCAATAATTTTCAAGGCCAAAAGATTAGGTCAAAGGTAATTGGTTGCTAGAAACGTTACGTAATAAAAACCATGGATATTTTATTATTGGCGACCAATAGAAGATACCCACGACTAGACTAACATTTTGTCAATTGGAGTAGACAGACGAAATAGACAAAAGCCAATTCGCGGAGTAGATCTACCCCGCAGACTTTTATAAAAGACGAGTTGTATGCAAAATATCCTCCATTTATCCTACGCAACTCACTTTTCCAAATTTATACGTCACCTCCCACCACCCGCGTGCCCACGTCGGCATTTGAAGACTTGAAGTAGAGTCATCGCTTCGCAACAGCTTTTCCTTCACGCTGTCTTACAGGTTGTGGCCGGACGCGTTTTTCATCACTCTGATCTCGGGTTTTTTAAATTCCCTAAAATGCATAAATTAGTTTTAACGAGTTTGTTACTCTCCATTTGTTACTTTACGTACGGACAATGTGACGAAATCAAAAGCGAAGACGGAGTTTTAGTTTTAACCAAGGATAATTTCGAAAAAACCATTGAAGACAACCGGCATATTTTAGTCGAATTTTGTGAGTACGATAACCCCCCCGCAGGTCTTAAATTAGAAGCTTCTGTGAATTAGCGTAACAATATGTAATTTATCAAGACTCATTATGTATTGCTCATAAAATATAAACAATGGAGAAAGGGGGGGTTGAAATTGTCAACGTAACCAGCTAATTTGCATTTTTGTTTATGCTACAGATGCTCCGTGGTGTGGGCATTGCAAAGCATTAGCCCCAGAGTACTCCAAAGCAGCACAACAATTAGCTGAATCTAAATCTGAGATAAAGCTAGCTAAAGTAGATGCGACTGAGCAACCTGAATTAGCCGAAAAGCATGACGTGAGAGGTTACCCAACTATTAAGTTTTTCAAGGATGGAAAACCTGTAGAATACACAGGTAACAGGTTTAAACTTACCTTAAATGACCAGATTAACCACAAAATTGTTTTTAGGTGGACGCACAGCTGAAGATATCATCCGTTGGCTCAATAAGAAGACGGGACCTCCAGCCCAAAACCTAGAATCGGGAGAGCAAGCCAAAACCTTCAAGTCCAGTGCCAATGTTGTTGTTGTTGGATTTTTCAAGGACCAATCCAGCGCTTCTGCCAAGGCGTATTTGGAAGCCGCTTCTCAAACTGATGATTTTGCATTTGCAATCACCTCAAGTGACGAAGTGTACAAAACATTGGAAACTAATAAGGATGGAGTTGTTCTATTTAAATCTGTAAACATTCTTATGACTTCAACAAGTAAGTATGATATTAATATTTTGTCTCGACAGTTTGATGAAGGACGTAATGACTTGGAAGGCGATATCACCACTGAAGCAGTTGTACAATTTGTTAAGGCTAACCATCTACCTCTCATTGTTGAATTTAACCACGAAGTAAGTATTCTAACATTGCACTAGAATAGAATAACTTGCTATCAAACTCTTCCAATTTTTTTCTTTTTAGAGTGCCCAGAAAATTTTTGGTGGTGAAGTTAAAGCGCACAACCTCTTGTTTGTCAATAAAGGACATGATCAGTATGAAAAGTTCTTGGAAGCATTCCGCGCTGTTGCCAAAGAGTACAAAGGAAAAGTTTTATTTGTCACCATTGACACTGATGAGGAAGACCACGAACGTATCTTGGAATTCTTCGGCATGAAGAAGGAAGATATTCCCGACATGCGTCTCATCCAGCTGAAGGAAGAAATGACCAAATTCAGACCGGAGACCAAAGAAATCAATGAGAAGAATATCCGTCAATTTGTTGAGGATGTGATGAATGGAAAGATCAAACAGCATCTGTTGTCGGAAGAAATTCCAGAAGATTGGGACAAGAACCCAGTCAAAGTTTTAGTCAGTAAAAACTTCGATGAAGTTGTTTTTGATAAGTCCAAAGACGTTTTAGTCGAATTCTGTAAGGAAAAGTTTTTATTCTTGTAAAAGTTTGCTCCTTTTTTGGACCACTGTGATTGGCTGCCTAAAAACTAGCAAATTATTGAAAAATGTTGAAAGATATTTTGAACTTTTTGTAATTATTTCCAGATGCACCATGGTGTGGTCATTGCAAGCAATTAGCTCCAATTTACGATCAACTTGGAGAAAAGTACTCCAGCCGCAATGATATTCTCGTTGCCAAGATGGATTCAACAGCAAACGAATTAGAGCACACGCGAGTTCAAAGCTTCCCAACAATTAAACTTTATAAGAAGAACTCTAATGAGGTACAATCTTCTGATATTTACCATAAATGTTGCAGAAATAAGCTTAGTTAATCAAGTTTTACAACGTGTTTATCTAATATACGAATTAGACCTATATTATAATTAGGCTTATGATAATCTTTTACAATCGCAATAACAGGTAGTAGAGTATAACGGGGAGAGAACTTTGGATGGTTTGACGCAATTTATAGATACAGATGGCGAATATGGGAAAGCCGCGCCTGAGGAGGTATATCATCTTTCGTAACTTCCTAATTTTAATTTTTTTTTTTTCGGTTTCCTGCCTTGCCTTTTTTGTTTCCTACCTTTTCTACGTGCTGCCTATTTTTTTCTGTTCATACTACCAAACTGTCAATACGCTATGAGCTGTTAAAATAGGCTGTAGAATTTCATGGTGAAAGGTCACTGGAAGGGCTTAGCCAGTTCTTGGAATCTGGTGGTGATCCTAAAAAAGATTCTGATGAGGTTATATTCTTTTAGCCTTTTTTTTTTATTTCCACTACTAATTTTTTAACTTTTTTCGCTACTAATATCTTAAATCTGGCCCCTTAAACCACTATTAGTGAGGATAAAACTTAATCCATTTATCTTTTATTCAGGAGGTTGAAGAAGAAAAAGACGATGATGAACATAAGAAAGATGAGTTATAAGTCGTCATTTTTCAACGACTGTAAAACTCTTTTACACTTTCAGTTACAGGCCAGAGAAATGATTAACATTTCAAGCCTTACTTGTTATAAACGTCTTACCTTTTTTTGTGTAAAAAAATATTCTCTCTAACCAAAGCTTAATTTAAATATTAAAAACTTCCAAAAAATGTCATCCATGGGACTACTAAACGATTGTATGGCTGTTAATTTCTGCGTGCTTGTAAAAAAGTGTGAATGTAAGCAGCGCGTCTCTTTTGTTCATCTTGGAAAAAGTTTGGTTTATTAACGTTTATAAATAAATATAAAACTTTCTAAACCTTGTTATGCTTAATTTCAATGTTTTAAATCAACATATTATGGGCTAAAATAAATCATCCTCCCAGAAAGTCACCAAGAAGTAATATTTCGGAGAGCCAGGATCCGCAAGGTATGGGAACTTATCACCTGTAAAGTCTGTAACCCTTCAGGTTCATTTTCCCCCGTATACTTATTTTTTTTTACTTTTTCTGTGTTTTATTTACTTTTGTTATTACGTTTTCCCCGCACTCTTGACCCTCTAAATTTACAGTTTTTGTTAAGTATTCGTAAAGCCCCATACATCAAATTTCTTAGAATTCCGAGCTCTATTTAATGAAACTAATCCCCGTGTTAAATATAAATTTAATTTAATGATAAACTAAAAACTTAAATAACTTTTGAACCATACATACAAATTAATTAGTGTTTATAAGCCTTATAGAACTCGATCAAACCCCACGATAAAATATAAAATTAAGATAATTAATTAAACCATTCTCTCAATATAAATTATAAACTAAATCCCTGCCTTCGGCAACGCTAAAATTAATCCCTCGCTAATTAAAGTGTTTTTATTTCGGTCACAAGACCATGGTGCAATACATTAAGCAAACTTTCCCAGCCCAGATTTCCCTAAAACTTTCCGAACTAAACCAGTAAAGCTCCCTCAGCTTACAGCGATCCCATGAAGTCATTTTAAGTCCACAAGCTTCATATTAACTATCAGGTAGCAAGATCCCAAGAAAAGCGGACGTTTTCCAAGGTTGCCGCCATAGGGTCAAGAGGGCGCCCGGACGTTTCCGCTTGGAGACAGAAAATCGGGAACCTCGAGACTCTCTGGCATTTCCCCCCCGCAATCCCAAGCGAACTTTCGTAAATCGGACAACGTCACCACCGCATGACTAGACACGAGTCTTAAATACACCAATGACCTAGGTAAAATGGGAGGTCACCAGTTGCTTTTTGTTTCAACCCCGCCCCCCCATAATCCGAACAAAACCAAGAGACAGGGCCCCAAAGAGAGAAGTTGAGAGAGCTTGAGAGAATGGTACAGAACGGATAGAACTCTGCTTTGGCAGACCTGGACAGAACTTGACAGAACTCTGCTTCTCGGGCAAGAGAAGAACCATGTCGAAATAAATATAAAATAATGTGCGATGAAGTCGCGCTTAAATATTAATTAACCCTCAATGCAAACCACATGATCGGAACAACGCTCCATGATTGCCTAGATGACCCACAGCCAGGACATTCCGATCGGAAGAACATAAGCCAAGCAGTAATGGGTCTGAGAAGCGTAATGCCCTCGACACCCTCGAATCACCTGTTGATCACCCAATATCTAGCCATTCCGAGAGAAGACAGCCAGATGACCGAGACCGATTCCCTAGCCTAGCCGGACATTTCAGACCGAAACCCGAAGTACCTACGCCCCCGTCAGCTTGTGAAGTAAAATAATATAGGAAGAAACCCGCAATCCGGCCGCCAAACCGTAGACGAGTAAATAAAGAGAATTAAAGAAAAGTGTGAATAAAGAAACGCGTAAACAAGCAATCCCCAAAGACGTCCCGTTCTGTGAAGTGCGTGTGTCGGGCATCTTACGTAAACCGAGGAAAGAGAAAACCCGTAAACGGAGAGACGACAACGTAGCGGAGGACACCGAAACCAAGTGATGAGTAGAATTTCCATCATAACCCCCCCCCCCTTGTAGAGTACCCAGGGTCGAAATACGAAGTAGCCAGTGAAAAGTAGAGAAAAAGTTTTAGAAAAGAAAGCTTAATCCCTCGCTATTGTCCGAGAAAAGGATTTAAGACAGGTCCCCTCGAGGTTGAGAGTTCATTCTGCTTCTTGTATTTATACAGTTCGGATTACTTTTTCCGTTCGGGTTGTGCCCTCGCCGTTGTTATTATTTTGAGTTAATTATTGTCATTGTTTAATTGTAGAATCTTTAATTGTAGTATTTAATTGTAGTGTTTATTATTATTTAGTGTAAGTGTATATTTGTTTCTGCCCCCTCCATCCTTTGAAACCAAGATGCCTGAGAGTAGGGATACCGGAACTGATCCCATAGAAAATAGTAAGAGATAGTTTCATTAACAAATTTAAGGTCAAAGAGTGTATTTTTAGTGTTTAAATTCCCCTCTTATATTGGAAAAAGCTAAAAGAACCATAGTAGAGATGGCCTAACCATCACTAGAAGCGAAGTAAGATTATCCCCTCAGTTCCCCCCGCAATTTTGTTCATTGTTTTTGTATTTTAGTGTTATTTATAAATTTGAGTGTTAAATAAAGATTTTGTGATTGATTAACGACAAAGGGTTTCCATTCTGAATTCGAATCTCCCCCTCTTTTTTTATTTTTTTTCCTTTCCCTGTATGTAACCCCCCTCTCTCAGATTTAATTCACTCCACGATAAGGCCACGACTCGCATTTTGTCGCCATCTTCCCCCCGCCTTGGTGAATTAAAATCTATGAGCAAGGGTTAGGAATATTTCCGTCCATAAAATCTATGACGAATTCCTTAAAAACGTTACATAATGGCGCAGCCGGCAGGATTCAGAATAAAGGGACATTTGTCAGTCGGTTGATCACGATATCTCCTTTTTTTTTCACTGTTTTTCCCCCAAGAGTGTATTTATAAGTATTAGCATCCGTAGTGTGTTGCCAGAAGCGTATAATACCCTCCTCGATAAAATCTCTTTAAAGAACGCGATATGGAGTCTCTCAGATTTATCGATATTGTCATGGGATATCCCGCGAGAGACCTTTTAATGCTAGGAGCGCTTTTGTTTTTTTTCCTTACCTTCGTATACCAAAATAAGGCTAGGATAATTAGACCATTTATATATGCAGGAAGAGGGGTAATAATCCTGAGTAGAAAATTGATGTATAGATCTCCTCCCACGCCTCAGATTAACCCGGAGAACAATTTGATCATGCAGATGATTCAGGCGCAAGGTCAGATGATGCAAGAGATGACCCGTGCCCTACTTGATAGGTCCCCACCTTCCCCTCCACCAGATAATCCAGCGACTACCTTGCTCCTCCAAGCGGTCCAAGTCCAAAGTAACCTAGTTGGTGAGCAAGTGGCCGCAATACAAAATCTAGCCCGCACGATGCTCGATAGATCACCCCCGCCCCCAGCCGATAATCCGGCGACTGATTTAATAGTAAGAGCTATCCAGGTACAGGGTGAATTGATAAGAGACCAGGTAGACGCCGCTAGAGGCCAAGCCGATGCAATGAGGGCCTTGTCGGAAAGGATAGGGACCGTCGATGCAGTTATATCAGGCGCGATAACCAGAAATTTAGCGCCGCAAAACACCTCGACCCCCATTAGTGGAATTCAAGGGCCACCCCAAAATTCTGTTACAGTAAACGAGAACGATCCCTCTCTTTCGCGCCTCTATCAAAATCCCGTTAAGGTACCGCCCCAAAATCCGGGGACAAGTCAAGAGACCCCTCATAACCCTGGTCATTTCCGGTCACAGAATATGTCTTTTCGCCGTGGACCTAAGATTCCCCCCATAAAAGCCCGATTTAGAGGCGATGACAAAGTGAACCCCCTCAATTTCATTTTCCAATTAAAGGAATATGCCCGCGCCTCCGAAATTGATTTAAACGAGATGTTGCCCCTTATACCATTGACCCTCGAAGACCAAGCTAGTGATTGGTTTCGCGATAATTCAGGAACAATTCAAGATTGGGATAGCTTCGTTAACCAATTTAAATTAGCATATCTTGGGGTTGATTATGAGGACCGGATATGGGATCAAATTCAAACATGTAAACAGGAACTTAATGAGGAGCCCGAGGCCTATATTCGCCGATTAAAAGTGTTTTATGCCCGCCTGCTATGTAGACCTAGCGAAACCACCGTCTTACGCCAAATGAAAGCCGGCATGTTACCAGAGTTTGCCGCCCTGCTCCATCTTAAGAAATTTTCCTCGGTCGACGAATTGTTGCATGTTGTCACTCAATTAAAGCCGGTAATAGGTGTTTTCCAGAAGAACAATAGTCCTCCGGTACAAGCTCCCGCTCACCCCTGGTCTAGCTATTGCCACCTTTGTAAAAGGTCTGGCCATACCGCGAGCGTTTGCCGGACCCAAAGATCCTATCAGCCCAATAATTATAGACAGGAAATCATTCCTACCCCCATAGCACCCCCGCCCCCGCAACCTCCTTACGAAAACCGTTGTTTCCATTGTTCTCAGACGGGACATTTTGCCCGCGAATGCCCCAATCGTCCGCCTTCGCCCCCGCAATTACATGGATATTTTGACTCCACCACTACCATCCCTAAACAAGTAGTGGAATTACCCCCAAATAATGTTAATTTGATTTAACATTTTACGCCGGGTACCCACAAACTATGGTAACGACCATCAGATTATTTTTTTTCTGTGCAGTATTTTCTTTATATATATATTATTGAGTTATAGTGTTTGGTTTTTTTTTGCGGTCATCCAACAATCGAGTGTTTTTTTTTTATATCTCAGTGTTTTTTTTTCATCTAACAATTCAAGTGTCGTGCTTCTTTCATCTGACAATTGGTGTCGTGTATATATACATATTTTTAATGTCGTCCCCCTAAAAGGTTTTTAAGATACTAGCGACACCTTACTTATTGTATAATTGAACTTTTGCGATGTCCGAGACGGACACTAACGAAGGGGAGGGATATGTAACCCTTCAGGTTCATTTTCCCCCGTATACTTATTTTTTTTTACTTTTTCTGTGTTTTATTTACTTTTGTTATTACGTTTTCCCCGCACTCTTGACCCTCTAAATTTACAGTTTTTGTTAAGTATTCGTAAAGCCCCATACATCAAATTTCTTAGAATTCCGAGCTCTATTTAATGAAACTAATCCCCGTGTTAAATATAAATTTAATTTAATGATAAACTAAAAACTTAAATAACTTTTGAACCATACATACAAATTAATTAGTGTTTATAAGCCTTATAGAACTCGATCAAACCCCACGATAAAATATAAAATTAAGATAATTAATTAAACCATTCTCTCAATATAAATTATAAACTAAATCCCTGCCTTCGGCAACGCTAAAATTAATCCCTCGCTAATTAAAGTGTTTTTATTTCGGTCACAAGACCATGGTGCAATACATTAAGCAAACTTTCCCAGCCCAGATTTCCCTAAAACTTTCCGAACTAAACCAGTAAAGCTCCCTCAGCTTACAGCGATCCCATGAAGTCATTTTAAGTCCACAAGCTTCATATTAACTATCAGGTAGCAAGATCCCAAGAAAAGCGGACGTTTTCCAAGGTTGCCGCCATAGGGTCAAGAGGGCGCCCGGACGTTTCCGCTTGGAGACAGAAAATCGGGAACCTCGAGACTCTCTGGCATTTCCCCCCCGCAATCCCAAGCGAACTTTCGTAAATCGGACAACGTCACCACCGCATGACTAGACACGAGTCTTAAATACACCAATGACCTAGGTAAAATGGGAGGTCACCAGTTGCTTTTTGTTTCAACCCCGCCCCCCCATAATCCGAACAAAACCAAGAGACAGGGCCCCAAAGAGAGAAGTTGAGAGAGCTTGAGAGAATGGTACAGAACGGATAGAACTCTGCTTTGGCAGACCTGGACAGAACTTGACAGAACTCTGCTTCTCGGGCAAGAGAAGAACCATGTCGAAATAAATATAAAATAATGTGCGATGAAGTCGCGCTTAAATATTAATTAACCCTCAATGCAAACCACATGATCGGAACAACGCTCCATGATTGCCTAGATGACCCACAGCCAGGACATTCCGATCGGAAGAACATAAGCCAAGCAGTAATGGGTCTGAGAAGCGTAATGCCCTCGACACCCTCGAATCACCTGTTGATCACCCAATATCTAGCCATTCCGAGAGAAGACAGCCAGATGACCGAGACCGATTCCCTAGCCTAGCCGGACATTTCAGACCGAAACCCGAAGTACCTACGCCCCCGTCAGCTTGTGAAGTAAAATAATATAGGAAGAAACCCGCAATCCGGCCGCCAAACCGTAGACGAGTAAATAAAGAGAATTAAAGAAAAGTGTGAATAAAGAAACGCGTAAACAAGCAATCCCCAAAGACGTCCCGTTCTGTGAAGTGCGTGTGTCGGGCATCTTACGTAAACCGAGGAAAGAGAAAACCCGTAAACGGAGAGACGACAACGTAGCGGAGGACACCGAAACCAAGTGATGAGTAGAATTTCCATCATAACCCCCCCCCCCTTGTAGAGTACCCAGGGTCGAAATACGAAGTAGCCAGTGAAAAGTAGAGAAAAAGTTTTAGAAAAGAAAGCTTAATCCCTCGCTATTGTCCGAGAAAAGGATTTAAGACAGGTCCCCTCGAGGTTGAGAGTTCATTCTGCTTCTTGTATTTATACAGTTCGGATTACTTTTTCCGTTCGGGTTGTGCCCTCGCCGTTGTTATTATTTTGAGTTAATTATTGTCATTGTTTAATTGTAGAATCTTTAATTGTAGTATTTAATTGTAGTGTTTATTATTATTTAGTGTAAGTGTATATTTGTTTCTGCCCCCTCCATCCTTTGAAACCAAGATGCCTGAGAGTAGGGATACCGGAACTGATCCCATAGAAAATAGTAAGAGATAGTTTCATTAACAAATTTAAGGTCAAAGAGTGTATTTTTAGTGTTTAAATTCCCCTCTTATATTGGAAAAAGCTAAAAGAACCATAGTAGAGATGGCCTAACCATCACTAGAAGCGAAGTAAGATTATCCCCTCAGTTCCCCCCGCAATTTTGTTCATTGTTTTTGTATTTTAGTGTTATTTATAAATTTGAGTGTTAAATAAAGATTTTGTGATTGATTAACGACAAAGGGTTTCCATTCTGAATTCGAATCTCCCCCTCTTTTTTTATTTTTTTTCCTTTCCCTGTATGTAACCCCCCTCTCTCAGATTTAATTCACTCCACGATAAGGCCACGACTCGCATTTTGTCGCCATCTTCCCCCCGCCTTGGTGAATTAAAATCTATGAGCAAGGGTTAGGAATATTTCCGTCCATAAAATCTATGACGAATTCCTTAAAAACCTTACAAGTCGTTTTTGCCAAATGAACGGGAGAATGCTTGTTGCTGCGGTAAAGGTTAAGTACTTAAATTCCATTATTTTAATGGAATTTTAACCAGTGACTTGCAGGTCCTGGCTCTCTGAAATATTACTTATTGGCGATTTCCTGGGAGGATAATTTATAGAAAGGTCTATTGGTGTTTTTATAAATTAAAGTGGCTTAGTTGTTTGAATGTAGCTACTACGCCACAACTCTAACTTTGGCACCCTCGGTATTATTACCATTCTAATAAAGCTATGACATCGTGACATAAGAGCAACATAAAAACAAGTTTGGCAAGTGTATCTGAATTTTTAAAAAACCATTAAATGCTACAAACGATTTAGAAAAAGGTGTTGTGCATCCAACCAGAGCATCTATAACTATAAGTCTAAAAGTTTGTCCTTTTATTTATTTGTATGTCATTTATTTCCTAAAAACTCGAGAACGGAAATTTTAACTCAGGCCCTGATTTTCAACTAAACGCGCCTAATTCCAAATACCTGACATGATTATTAATCTAATTCAATTTTATTTTACTTGACTTTGGACTTCCTCCTCTCTTGTGTTCCTTGCGCCCGTCCCGACCTTTAAACTTTTTTACGGGTTAGTGTGAGCTTTACGTGTGTTACGTTTTTGCTACGCGTGTTGCGTTTTTGCTACAGCGTTTACCTTTCTTACGTAAAGTCCCCGGGTGAAGCTGGGTATTAAAGCTAGTTTTAAATATTTTCTTAAATTGGATGTGTTTCATTAAAGTACAGTGACTGTAAAGGCATGTCTATGATATAATGATTAAAAATTATTGGTTCAGCAATTTCTAAATTTCTTCAGCATAAACTGCATAATATTTACTTAGCGGTTTAGAATTTCTATTCAAAGTCCAAAGTGGAATAATGCCCCTACATTATCAAAAAACTACTGGTACATGAAAAATCCTTTGGTTACAGCGTTGCCAGACGTACGATAATTATCGCACAGTGCGATAATTTAATCAAAATTTTTAGGGCGTACTATAATTTTCATGGCGTACGATATCGTACCATTATTTCGATAATTCTGCCTCAACGTACTATAATGTACGATAATCTTTAGATTTTTTTACAAACCTACGAACGATTTATATTTTATTATAAATTTATATAACTTTTCTACTTAAAATGAATGATATACATTTTCTGTACGCGTAGTCCAGAGTGTGAGTTTATTACTCCTAGCTATTACCGCATTTTTTAAAACATTTTTAAACATATTAAGTTCAGTTAATAATGATAATAGACATTTTGTTTATTTCCCTGAATTAAAATTCCTGTAGTGCTTTAAAAAATCATCTAAATTCGACGCATTTATGTATGAATTAAAATTTATCGCCAAAAAGAAATGTACGATAATTTTCCAGGAAAATCGATAATTTTTTGGCTTAGATACGATAATTTCAGATTTTCGATCTGGCAACGCTGTTTGGTTAATAATTTTTTATACATACTGTACATGTGAAAAATCTCTTTAGAGCACCATCCAGTGTTTCCACTTTGCGGCGAAAAAGGGCGTTTGCGGCGAAAATTGTCTCGGTGGGCACCATAATTTTTAAAACCGGCGAAAACCATTGAAAACGGCGCAAATTGCGGCGAAAATATTTTTCGATATTTTCAGTAAGAAAAATTAAAAAATCGTCGTCTCTGTAGTCCCTCTACTCTGCCCCCTATGTCCGCCCATTCAATTTTTATATATTCCAATAAAAAATGTATAACATTTGACGAAATAAAATGTATTTTTTTTATATAAAAAAATATTGCCCAAATCTAAGATTGGAAATAAAGAGAAGTAAAATATGCAGTGACACTCACTAAAAAAATTAAGGTAAATCTTATGGGGGGAAATTGCGGCGAAAACGGCGGCGAAAATCGACTATAGAACCGGCGAAAACTGGTAAAATTTCCCCTAAAATAGGCGAAAATCTCTACCGCAGAGTGGAAACACTGGCACCATCTATATCTAAAATTTGTTATACTGAACTGAATTTATCGAAACATGTCATTACACATGGCTATTCGGTCAGAAACTATATTATTTATAAAGAAATATTATTTAAGTACTGGGAAACCTGTAAAAAATGTATTTGTAAAATTATTAGAACACAAAAATGTAAAAATTTCAAACTTATACTCTTTTGAAATCAATTTATTTATAATATCTCTTTCAAGGTTTTAAACAAAGAAACTCAGCTTAACATTCTACAAGAAACAGTATTACACCCAACTGCTGTTAAATATCCAAATAAATCATATGCCTTACAGTTTTTGAAATTTTTTATAAATTTGGTAAAAATCCAATTTTTTTTATATTTTGCTAGATTTACAATTCTGTCTTTTCTGATGTAAAATCAAATTAGATAGAAGACTCGAGTTTTGAAATATGTGAAGAGGTGTATGAGATGTACAGTGATCTTGTATCGAAACCTATACCTGAAAATGAACTAAGGTTTCATTCCTATTTATTAGTACGAACAAGTATTGGTTTAAAATTTGTGTTGAAAATATATATTAATATATTTTATTTATTTAAGACTGATAATAATTGCATAACGCTAGAAGAATCGACTTTTTTGATAGGTGAAAACACCACAGGTTTACATACGTGGGAGGTACAGATTTTAATTTAGTACGAAAATTAGTATTGACAAAAAGTTTACAACTAAAATAACTTTTTTCTGACTGTCACACATAGGCCGGGAAACAACTGGCTGAATGGTGTTCCATAAATGCCAATCTTTTTGACGGAAAGTATGTGTTACATAAAATTAGAAAATTTGTGATTTGTATAGTGTTAGTAATAATTTTTCAGATTGGGGTTTTTATCCTGTAAACCAAAAAATTGTTGAAGTAACACTTAAAAAGAGAGTGGTACTTCAAAATAAAGTTTCTTCTGAGATGTTCCAATAATAGTTTGTTTTGAGTGTCTTTCACAGTCACAAAGTCAATTCTCATAAGGTTGACGTTTATTATAGTTTTCGATAAAGGTTTAAAGAAATTAGCCAAGGTTTACAGAGTAAAAACATCAAAGGTTGTTAAAGTAAACCAAATATTTAAAAAAGCTTAAGAAATTGAACATGGGTCTAAAAACAGGTTGTCTATTTTATGGTAGATTAAAAAGTTTCCTTACTTGTCAGTTAATAAGATAAATAGGCGCATTTTAGAATTCAGTAGTGGTATTAGACTGAGCGGTATTACTTTTGCCTATTTTATGATAGAAGTTTTGTAGTTTCCCTACAAAATTGCCTTGTCAGTTAATAAGATATCAAATCACCCCGTACATTAACAGGTGCATTTTGGAATTGGGAAGTGGAGTTGGACTGAGCGGTATTACTGTTGCTGTAACATGCAATCCAAGGAAATATATTTTCACAGACTGCAACGAACATGTGCTTCAATTATTAGATAAAAATCTCAAATTGAATCGCAACCTATTAGATCTGTCACTAATAGAGTTGAAAAAGCTACACTGGGGAAATACAAATGATATCAAACCAATCCACGATGTGGATTTTGTTATAGCTGCTGGTATGAAATAAAAATTTATAGAAATTATACAAAAAGGCTCAGTAATTTCAATTAATGATTTTTCTAGATGTGATATATGACCCTAATGACCACCAAGTGCTATGCTCTACGATTAAACAAATTAAACCCAAACATGGAACATTTATGGCCGTGAAAGAAAGAGACCCAGAAACAAGGTTCAAGTTTGAAAGATGCTTAAAAGAAACAGGTTTATTGTTTGAAGAAATAGAACCAGCAAAAGAAAGATTATTTATAAATCCTAAAGATGACATATTTTTCCTATATAAAATTATAGGTTAAACTTAATAAGGAAATTGAAGATTTTTTTTGTTATTAAGTTAAAAGAAAATGTGCTCAATTCTGGCCCTGTTTACTAAATTCTTACAAGCACACAATTTTTTGCTTCTGATTCTATTCTGCAGAAATGCTAAATTTACCAAATATTACAAATAGCCACTACAACTTTGTAAAAATAAACTTACTAATAAATTATTTATATATTTTATTATTGAATTTTATTAATGACAACTAAACTAGAACATTTAAGTGCATATCTTAACTGCTTTAATTTTTACTATAAAGTTTCAAAATCAATCTTTCTTTTGGGCTAATTCACGAATAACATTTATCACTTCAAGTCTAAGTTCCTTAGCACTATTACAGTTATTAGCTTGACTAGGCAAAACTGTAGGACTTATTTTGGTTATGAAATCATAGAGAACCAGGTTGGCATTAAGCATAACGTAAACACCACAATCATAGCTGTTTTTCTGTTCCTGACACATTTGCTCACTGATTTTAATAGGGGTTTTACATTTAATTAAACCACTGAGAGAGTTAGCTACCATTCTAGCGTGTTCTAAATTTCCACTATTTGTCATAGAATCATAATGTTGAAAACCAAAGTGTGGAGTATAGGATAGTAAACTCCAATGAGTTCCACCTGGTGAGATTTCAGATTCACAATCATTTATGGGTAGCAAAATCAGATCTTTAAGCGATAGTTCCAAATCAGAAAGTAAGGCTCCAACTTCATCCTTATCGCTCATTTTAATGAGATGAACAACTTGGGGGCTTAGACACGCAATTGGTAAATTGTTTCCAGAGAAATTATAGCGTTCATGCTCAAGAAACTCCAACCAAAACACAATAATGTTATCATTCAACCACTGTGGTTCATCGAGTAATGCAATGTCCGACTCTCGTAACAAAGAATCATGATAACTTAACACAATTTTATCAACAGACGGCATTTCAAATAAATTTGGTGACAGTTTCACAACTAAAGGTGCAACCGAATTAAACCTAAATCTAAATTTACAACAGAGGCCTTTAAAACAACTTATATTACCTTATTTATCTCACAACCCGAGTTCTTTCATAGAAGGATATCTCCAGGCATCATTTTTCAATCTTTCGGCGACTTGACGTAATGTTTCCAATCTTTTTTGATGAAGTTCGAACTCTTTTTCCAAACTTTTCATAGTGGCTTCCAAATCAGAATCAAATTGCATCTTGGAGTTATTGCCAACACATTCTGATTCTAGGCCTATTTTCATTAGAACGCGTCCTAAGCGTTCACGCATTTTACTTATTTTCGGATATTAGTAATTTCCATAAAACTTATTAACTTAATTAAATTTTCCGGGGAAGTTTAAACTACGAAATGTCAAGTGTCAAAAGTCTCAGCCTGACGCAAAAGAGGAAGCAGACGACAGCGAAAAAAATCTTGAAATCGACTACATACCGCCACCTATTCTTGAACTTATAGCGTTTTCCATTGGGAACTTCGAAAATAGTTCCATAGCACTCTTCTCATTGAATTGGGAATAATACTGCTAGAATTACCATGAATTACAATTACGATTTCAGTTGCCATGGTTACGCGGGACCTGGGTGCCTATTCTGTAGATATTCGAAATCCAATTTTCGATCGAAAACTAGATTTCGAACTTCGAGATCTCGACGAATGGTATTTGGTAAAGATTTCGAATAAGCATAAATCAATGCAAATTGTCGAAGTCGATTTTGACATGGTATAGGGTATCGAGGTCGAATTCCCATTCGATTTTTTACAGAATCGCCCCCCAGTTCTGATAAGACTGTATGAAATTCATCTTTATAATTAGGCGGTAGCGCCATCTATAATTTGTAAAGTTACATGACTAAAAATAAATAATTATTAGCTAACTCATCGTAACTTGAGTTAAAAGGGATCGTGTTTACAGAATAAAATTATTTTTTAACAACTTCAAAGGTTTGTTTGTTACGAGAAATCATACATTTCAATAACGGTTAAAAACGCCGCCGATCAGTTTAGTAAAATATTTTCGTCGGCGTAATCGTTGACCATTTTCGTTATGGAGATGTAGGCCGGAAGGCAGGCAAGGCTGCCAAATTTCGATAGACCGAAAACAGCCAACTCCCTCAAATGTTTTCGTTTTCAAAACGAAAATTTTGCGGCGTAGCTATCGACTAAAGGCCAGTGGTGGGCAAAACACATAAAAGCTTAAAAACCAGTAATCGCGCTCATTGAATAAGAAACAAATGACCTGTTTTTCGCACGATTATTCACAAAAAAAGCGAAAGAAAATATAGTATCGTCCGCTCTATCAGAGAGAGACACACGAATCAGTTGAAAGTTCACAAAATTTGGTCTGGACAACCCATACGTGAGCGTGCTCACTCTGAGCGAGAGACATATAGCTCGGGCAAAATTATATCCGCCCACAGAGAGCAAACTCCCTCTAAGCAAGTACGTGCCACGTTCTCCGGCAGCTGCTCACGGCGGAGAGAACGAAGTTCATCCCGAACGAAAGCGGATCTTGTTCGTTGTCATCGTTCTCAGCGCAGAGTTCAAAGGCAGCTGCTCACAGAGGACGAGTGATTTTATCCCGAACGAAAAGGGTTCTTGTTCTTTTTCATTGTTCTTAGCGTCACGTTCAGTGTCGTTTGCTCACAGAGAACAAGTGATTTTATCCCGAGCGAAAAGGGGTCTTGTTCTTTTTCATTGATATTAGCGTCGCGTTCCGTGCCGTTTTCTCACAGAGGACGAGCTATTTTATGCCGAACAAAAAGGGGTTTTGTTCGTTGTCATTGTTCTCAACGCCGCGTTCAGTGGCGTTTGTTTACTGAGGACTAGCTATTTTACCCCAAACGTTTTCATCGCTCTCAGCGCCCAGAAAAACAGGTTTAGAGCATTCTTGCATCGCATTCGGGGGCAGTAGCTAACGGCGCGACGAACAAACTAATCTTTTAGACTTAATAATGATAAAATCGTTTCTTTATAAATTTAAAAAGGACGTTACCCGTTATTACTGTCGAAGCCCCTAGAGGTCACGCCTTGACTTGGTGGGGGTGGAGGGCTTGCGTGCGTTGGGGGCCTGCGGTTGGTACGCCCGGTTACAGGTTCGTTTAATGGTTCGTTTGTTGAACCAAGGATACTGTATTATCCTTGGTTGAACGAACGCCCGGTGCCCGTCTTCACGCCAGAGTAAATGTGACCAGACCACCATTGTCCTGAACTGGGGGGCCCCTGGGGTCACTGGGTCCTTTGATCCACACTCTACATTTCTTAACCTCCCGGTGACGGTAGTTGCAATGGTTGAGATATCCTACTCTAGTCCTCAGCTGTGCGGGGGCAGGTTTGGTAGCCCGTGGTCCCGCCTTTTGACGGGCCGTGATGAGGGGTCTATTGCAGCCATCTGTGTGGTATTCTCTCTATGGGTGCCTTATAGTAGGCCACGCGTTTCGCTTTAGTGCATACCTGTCCCGGCTTGATTAGTCACATGTGCCGAAGTAATGCCTAGCGAAACAGCGGGGTATAAATTTATAGAACAATATGTCACATATAGCTAACAAACGCCCTCATCATGGCCAACAAAAGGCGACACCATGGTCTGCCCGGAACCCACCCTCGCACAGCTGAGGACTAGAGTGACTTATTGTTCCACGTCTTAGCCCTCCCCGAAAGGTTATAGAATGTCGAGTATGGATTGCACCTGGGGATCCAGTGACCCCATTAAGGACAGTTCAGATAGGGATAGTAGGCTTAGACGTCGGATTATAGTATTTCTATACCCCAGTTCCGATAGGCACTACTGTTGGTACCACAAATTATACAAATTAATTTGTATCTTATCACATTATCCATCATCACGCATCCCACTTTCTCTTTTTAATTAAAAAGGTTAAAACCACTGCACAATGTACATATATAAAAATACTGAAAAAAGGGTAAAAGGTTAAACAGAACTAAAATGGCAAGGTAGAATTAAAAGCGATAAAAATAACCAGCAATCAATCCGGACAGACATCCTCGAAGTTGCTGGTTATGAAGCGCATGATTTTTTCGAAAACAATCATCAAGATCAAGCTTCATACCTCCAAGGTTGCCTCTAGGGACCATATGGAGAGTGAGGGGACAATTAACTAAATAATGCTCAGAATCACCTGTGTCTGACCCACAAACACAGGCAGGACTGAGCACATGTCCTAAACTATGCAAGTAGCTAGGAAACTTGCCGTGACCACTGAGAACTTGCGTTGAGAAGTGGTTAGGGTCGATCGCATTTTCGTCTACGTTAGGAATAAAATTCTTTGTAACATTGCCTTTATTGCTGTCGCTCCAAGTACTCTGCCAATGCCTCTTGGTTATGCCCCTCAAAATATTTTTAATGCTACCCTTATCACGTTTTACAGATTGGATCACCTGATTCGTTAAAGCGCTCTTGGCCAGCGCATCCGCTCTGTCGTTACCTACAATACCACTGTGTGCTTTAACCCAGTTAAGGGCGATTCCAGCGCCATGATTTAAAATCAAATCCCTAATGTTAGCACACATTCTTCGATAGCGAACCATCGGAGTAGATCTCTAAACCTGCATTAGTGGGAAGAGCGTCTCCACTGGAAATCTCTAAACGAGGCTGGGTGCCTTGCCCAAGGGTCACCAGGGTAAAGAAAATTTCCACCTATTACATTGTAATCACAGTGTTTAGCGCACATCTGTTGGTAAAAAGACCTAAAGATGGTTGCTTCCTCACTTACAATGTTTTCTATCGGGATTAAGTTGGTTATTACCAATAACGCATCGGTAGAAATTGTACGATACGCACAGCAGACTCTAAGAGCCGCTATTCGTTGAATTGACCTGAGCTTTCGAACCATTACGCAGGGGCGGCTGAAGGGCCGGGCAACCCGGGCAACTGCCCGGGGCGCTGAAATTGAGTTGCGCGCCTTTTGGTTTTTACCAAGAATTGGATTTGTTTATAAAAATTTTAATGAAAGCATAACATAATTCGAAAAATCTTTAGCTGATTAGAAATACAAATCGCTTTCCCAACGAAAATGTCCAACATCGTCGATGAACGTTTTTTCTCTACTATTTACTTTACAATAGTAAATAATCCATAAAATTACGGTGGATAGTTCTGACGGATAAAGCATTTTCCTGGTATTTTCATTATAAACCAGGGTATTTAATATGAAGAAGAAAAAGTGGTTGGGAGATACTACAAGAATAGAAGGAAGCCCAAAGGAATACAGTACTTCAATTTACTTGCTTGCTATTTCGTTGTCGTTTATCCAGCTTTATGCTAAAAACTAGCAGGCCATCTTCAAGAATTCTATTTGTTTCTTAGGCTATTATGAACCGGCATTCAATCTTCTAAAATGCATTTAAATCGTTTTCGATGGCTAGTTCCAAAGCAGTCTATCGGTACGATTTAATCTGTCGTGTGTCCGTGGTTACAGTTAGTCTCTTCAAGAGCACGCGCAGAAAGCCATTTATTAGTTTTAGTTTAATAGTTTTAGTTAGATAGATATTAATTTGAATTAATTGAATTAAGATGTCCGAGAAAAAGAAGCATTCTGGTTCTTTTTATAAAAAAAAAGGAAATGAAGTGAAGCCGTTGAAGCAGAAAAGCAAGCGACGCTGCGACAGCTTTAAAAAAGTCCATAAGTGTAGGCCTTAAAAAATCCCGCAAAATAGTGTTTTAATTAAGTTGTTAAAGCAATTAATGTAAGGAATAAAATAATTAAGTTTACTAAGAACAACCCGTGAGTTAAAAATAAAAATATGCATTATTATTATCTTTAACTCACGGGTTCTTCGTAAACTTCTTTTATTTCACATATATTAAAGTTCTAAAGTTCTAAAGTATTTTAATTCCGACAAAAGGCGATGCTCTTCACGTCAGAGTAAAAGAGAAGGTCAGCTTAGAGCTGACCTAGATATTTCACGTGTGAAGTTTACGCGGTTTGGCAGCCCTGACTTCAGGTGGTCCGGGACAGAGTTCCAGTCCTTGAGAACTCGGTGGGCCCTAGAGACAGTCATAGAAACGTGGATATCCCAGGAGAGCGTGGCAGTTAAAGTAACATCGAGATACTTGAACTCTTAAACGTGATCGATGGCCGTGCCTTCAACTTGGTACCCGAAGGAGGTGGATTTAAACCCTGGGCGTTGAAGGCTTAGCACTTCGCATTTTTTGGAGATTAGTTTCAGCTTCCAGTGGCCGCTCCAGAGCATGATTTGGTCGAGGTCTAGCTGCAGGGTGTCGTGATCGCCAGGGCAGCAAATTGCTCGAGACAGGGCGACGTCGTCGGCGTAAATGGACAAACGAGAGAATACACCAGAGCCTACGTCATTCACATAAATTGTGCAGAGAAGAGGGCCAAGTACTGAGCCCTGTGGTACGCCTGAAGTGACGGGATACCAATCTGACTCGACACCAGGAAGGACTACACGGAACTCACGCCCCTCCAGAGTGGGGCCGCGTACGCCGTAGCTATGTAGTTTCGAAATAAGAAGCTGATGAGGCACCGTGTCAAATGCATTTCTGAAGTCTAGGAAGACCACATCCACTTGGGGGGCGGTCTCCAGACCGGTGACCAAGCGTCCACGCTCGAGAGGAGCTGGGTTTCGGTACTGTAACCGCGGCGGAAGCCGTGCTGGGCTGGAGTAATGGCATTATAGAGCTCCAAGTGGATGGTGACGGAGGAGGTGATAACGTGCTCAGCAAGCTTTCGGAGTTGGGCCAACAGGGAGATTTGTCTGTATTCCTCAGGATCATCTGGGGGCCCTCCCTTTGGAATCGGCGTTACATTGGCGCGCTTCCAGTCCTGGGGGAGTGTGGCTGTGGAGAGTTAGCCAGCAATCATGTCCGCCAGCGGTCCCACGCAACGTTTCAGGATTGCTGGGTGAAGTCCATCGGGCCCTGGCGCTTTATGGGGATTAAGCTGCTGAAGAAGCTTTAGGATACCCGTGCTTGAGATTGTGATATTTTCCATAGGGGGGCAGACCGGGGGAGGAGGGGGACACCAAATCTGGATGAGATGTTGCGTGAGGGGTGTGACGTAAGACCGCCTCAGAGAGGGTAGCCTTAAAAGTGTCCCACTTGTCACACATATCCTGGTTTGGGAGGCACAGTAACTGGAGTTCAGCGGAGATAGCTTCAGTATCAGCTTTGCCGATCACTAGGCAGGTGCGGGGGGGGGCAGTCTAGGTGGTGAGGGGAGAGCCGGCTGAGGGAATTGAAGGAAGTCGTGGTCCCCGAGACCTGGCTGGGCGGTGTATCACGTCACCAACAACTCCTGAGGGAGACGAGAGCGCTAAGTCGAGAATGCTTTCACAGGAAGACGTAGTTCGGGTAGAACTAAGAACGTCCTGCGTGTAGTGGCACGAGAGCACAGTGCACAAGAACTTCGAATCGAGAGTTAAAGGGGTTTGTAACAGATCCCAGTCTATGGATTTATAGTTGAAATCGCAAACTACTAGGATATCAGAGACACCCTGGGACAGCTTTTCAAGTAAGGCGTTGACCCGGGCGGAATACGACTTATTGGACGAGGGAGGACGATAAACACAAGCGACCCTCAGACATTTGGAGCCCATAGTAAGTCGCACCACAACCGCCTTAACGGTATCCTCGGAGCGCACTGGATAAGATTTTATGCTATTGGCGACCGCGATCAGGACACCACCACCGTGTCGATTTCGGTCGTGACGGTATACGGCAAAGTTCAAGCCAAATATTTCCGAGGAATTTATCGAGGAGTCCAGTTTTGTCTCAGTAAACGCGACAATAGCAGGGCGGAGAGTTGAGAGGTAACCTTGGAAGGCTGGGATCTTATTGCAGAGCGATTCCATGTTGGCGTAGAGGATAATCAGTGGAGACCGTTGCCCGGGTGAAAAAAATTACTCGCGCCACCCTGCGCCAGCATCGTAGGTGACAATACGCTCAATACAACCTTTGTATACCACTCTCAAGGCTCTATAATCCCGGCCCCACTCGACCTTTGCAAAGCAGACAATGGACTGAACGAGACGAGTTACCTTATTCTTAACCTCCTCCAAGTGAGGCAAGAAACACAAAGTTTGGTTTTGACATTAAGGATTATCTTATTACTAAGAGAAAAAATTGGAAGCCGATTCATCACCTTTGTTTTAGCAAAGGTGATTGCAACGGTCTTCCTAGCGCAGAATTTCAATTAATAAATTGAACTCCACTCATTGAAAGTATCCAGAACTTCGTTACCGAGAACCTCAAGGCCACTCCTCGAGGAACTCCAGACAATCGCCTGTAGGTCATCCGCAAAGGCCTGAATAGCACTCGCAGCCGGGTAAACCCGACTTAGAGCGCCATCCATGACTAAATTGAAGAGTAGAGGCCCGCTACAAGAACCCTGCGGACACCGCTTGGTAAGTGACTTACTAAGAACACTACCACCTACACTCTTAGAAAAATTCGTCCATTATTGTATAAAACATGATCCAAATTGTTGTCACTGATACCGTACGTATTTTTGTCCAAAATTGCACAAAAACAATACGTGCAACGTTGGACTCTATGTGGATCCAATATTGCACATTATTACGGGATAAATTGGTAGTTAATTTGTCCATTATTGTACAATATAGCATCAAATATATTTTAATTTTGGGACTCAAATTGTCCAAAATTGGGAGGTGATTCGTCCGATATTGGAGTTTAATTCGTGTAATATTAATTATTTATTTGTCCAATTTTGAAAGTTGTTATGTTCAACACTGGGAAGTTATTTGTCCGATATTGAAGTTTAATTCGTGTAATATTAACTATTTATTTGTCCAATTTTGAAAGTTGTTATGTTCAAAATTGGGAGGTTATTTGTCTGATATTGGATTTCAATTCGTGTGATATAAGCTATTGCTTTGTCTAATTTTTAAAGTTTTTTGGTCCTGTTCGATAGTGAACACTAAATCCATCAACATCAATTTCTAAATTGTGTGATTTTGGAGCTGAAAATATTCGATATAATTGAGCAATAACTTGAATAATAACGAATGAACAAACGTTGAATATTAACGGTTCAATAGATTTATTTCTTTTGGTAATACCGTCCAATAGAGTAGTAGCACTCCGCAGCTTCGGCCATGGCCGACATTGTGTGCGCGAATTTTTTATGAATAGGAAAAAGCATGGGTGACGTTGTGTGACTTTAGACAATGAACTGTTAGAGCACCTTATTTCCTTATTTTGATTTCAAGTTACGCTATTAAATTAAATATTCACTACAGGGTCTTAAATTAGTGTTACAATTATGTTTCAAGGTATAATTGAAAGAATAAGTGAAGTAATAATTTTATTTATAATAATAACTGGTTAACAATGTGTTCCATTTAATTCGATAGTTTAGAGGCATTGAGTTGGGAATAAATAGAGGTACAACTAAATCTGACTGGCTCAAGACCAATAGTTCTTTTTATAAAATAACATTGGCCATCTTGTTGAAATGTTGCCTCCCCGCTTCAGCTGTGGATCCGTTTTCTCTCCCACTAAAGAGTTTATGAACTCATTCTTAGGCATTGGCTGAACTATTCCAGGGCAACATTTCGACAAGCTGGGCAAGCGTTAAGACATTTTTTAAAATCAACTATTTCGTTCATTAAGGAGACTTTATGAACTTTATCGTTCTAACGTGGTAGCATCTGTCTCTAGTGGTAGCAACTATATTTCAATTGAATTTTTTCGCGAATCTGATGCGAAATTGAAATGTATGATTACTCGTAACAAACAAATCTTTGAAGTTGTTTAAAAATAATTTTATTCTGTCAACACGATCCTTTTTAACTCAAGTTACGGTGAGTTAGCTAATAATTATTTATTTTTAGCCATTTAACTTTACAAAATATAGATGGCGCTACCGCCTAATTATAAAGATGAATTTACATATATACATGCATACACCCACACTTACATACACCCATACACGCATACATAAAAGGACAAGCTTCAAGACATAGAGTAACCCACTCGCATGAGTGGAAAGCCCTATGGAAGCACATGAAACATCCATCCTAACGGGTCAACTTGTTTTCGAGGCGTGAATAAATATAGTCCGAAGAGCGATGGTGTTGGTTTTACATTTTTTAGAGTATAAACTTACTTTTTTATCTACATATTGTACATTACCTTTAGGCCAACTTGTTTATTTCACGCCTCGGAATCAAGACGTTGCATACGAACAGTGTTAACAAGTTTCGCTGATGCTTCCACTCTATGTGAGTGGTTTACTCTAGGCTTCAAGACTTATAGTTATAGATACGGAAGTTTATATTTTTAGAAAGTAATAATTTATAATGAATTTTAAAAAACATTCGATAAAATGTTTGAAAATCACATCGATTCTATATTAGATGGCACTATTTAAAGGACCAATATTAACTCTGTAAAAACTACATAACGAAATCGCTCTGTAAAAATATCAAGAAAAAGGTAATGCACGTTTCGACCTATTAATTTTGAAATATTTAAACGATTATGTTTTGAAGTGTTAAAAATTAACATTATACTAAATATATTTAAACCTAATTAAGATATGAAGACAATTTTTTAAAAAAATAGGCAACGTTATCAATCGTAAACAATAAAAACTTCGAGATTTTCAAAATAATAGATGGCGCATAAAACTTAAAATTTAATTTCAGTTAAAGTTTGTCAAGTTATATTTAAATTACGATACGTTATATTTACAACTTTTAAAAATCATGTTATCGTATGTTTAATTAGCTTCAATTTTAATTTTGAGGAAATCCATAAAACCGAACCCGTGGAATAGTTCTTTTTATAAAGTAACGTGGCCTTCTTGTTGAAATGTTGCTCTTACGTCACAGTCTCTTACTTTGACAAGCCTACGAGCGCGCGCTACAGTCGCGAGGAATATAGCTTTTTCTAGAGCGCGTGCAAATCGCTCGTGCGAGGAATACACTAATAAAGCTGGGTCTTGTGACGTAAGAGCAACATTTTAACAAGTTGGGCAAGACCACTTTTTATTTTATAAAATCAACTATTAAACCAAATAGAAACTATATTATTTTTGTGAATTTTAAACAATTTGGGTCAAGACCCCGTTTATATTAGCAAACCAAAGACTATATTAGCTATGGCTTCAAAGAATGGCGTGTTCTGCGGAGAAAAGGTTGCCCAAGCATCAGCACCATCAAGTAGTCGCGGAAGGAGTTTTTCGTTAAAAAAACCGCTCCCGACGCCGGTAGGATAGTCTCAAAGACTATATCAGCTATAGCTATATTAACCCATTTCAAGTTCTATAAACCAAAGATAGATGGCAGAGAAGTGCAACTCTTTTAGTTCCTGCCGCGAATACTACGTGGCGCTAGGTGTTAAATTGTCAACCTTTCTACGACACAGAGAAACTGTAAAACACCTTCCATGCGGTCCCTACTTTCTCCTCTAAAAACCAGTTTTCTTGAGAAATCAGACAATACATTTCGGGCGTAAAAGTATCGCCTCCTCCTGTATTGGGTTGGGGTAATGACGGGGGTTAACTCTCAGCTGCGTATATTGGACGCTTCCGAAAACGATTGAACACAATTTTACCCAAAATCGTGTAGAGATAAAAATTTGGATTACTGGTTCCCAAATTGAACAAATTTGTAAATATCGTCCTATGTTGGCACACTGTGTGCAATTTTCTACTTGGTTTGGAACCTTTTTTCTAAGAGTGTACATCAATCGAAGCAATTATGTTGCTTAAAAAACTTTTGTATAAATAATACAAGTTTCTTGAGCAAGCAACTTTGCTGGAGTCTTGACAGGACCCCCGGAACCCAGACATTGTCAAAGGCCCCCTCTATGTCAAGTAGGCTTACCGTAATAACGTGTAAGGTCTATTTCAAGTTTAGAAATAAAACGAATTTTAGTATTTTTAATCCTAAAAGATTGGTTTGTTCATCGCGCCGTTAGCCACTGCCCCGAATGCGATGCGGCAATGCTCTAAGGCGGTTTTCTGGGCGCTGAGAACGATGAAAACGTTTAAGGTAAAATAGCTAGTCCTCAGTAAACAAAACCCCTTTTTGTTCGGCATAAAATAGCTCGTCCTCTGTGAGAAAACGGCACGGAACGCGACGCTAATATCAATTAAAAAGAACAAGACCCCTTTCTTTTCGCTCGGGATAAAATCACTTGTTCTCTGTGAGCAAACGACACTGAACGTGACGCTAATATCAATGAAAAAGAACAAGACCCCTTTTCGCTCGGGATAAAATCACTCGTCCTCTGTGAGCAGCTGCCATTGAACTCTGCGCTGAGAACGATGACAACGAACAAGATCCGCTTTCGTTCGGGACAAGGGCGTATCCAGGATTTTATTTCAGGGGGGGTTTTGAGGGAAAATATCAAGGGGGGGGGTGCTGACGGAAGTTTCACTGATTTTTATTAGGCACCCCCCCCCCCCCAAGTCAATCAGCATTTCGGGGGGGGGTTTGAACCCCCAAACTCCCCCCTTAAATACACCCTTGGTTCGGGATGAACTTCGTTCTCCCCGCCGTGAGCAGCTGCCGGAGAACGCGGCACGTCCTTGCTTAGAGGGAGTTTGCTCTCTGTGGGCGGAGAGAATTTTGCCCGAGCTATATGTCTCTCGCTCAGAGTGAGGACGCTCACGTATTACCGGTCAGAGTTGCTGAATATCTTTGATAACTCACTCAAAAATAAAGTTCATTTTTTAACTCTGAACACTCATTTCTGAACATTGAAATATGAGAATGCCCACCTCTGCTAAAGGCATAGAAATCTCATAGGTAACTAGAATGCTGCCGTGAAACTGACAAATGGGCCAAACGCCGTGGCAGACGATAGCCAGATCTCAGCCAATCAGAGCTCAAAGAGTGGTTCTGTCAAGAATTTAATGTCACCAGAGAGAATGACGTCACCTATCTCCCGCTCAGCCTTGGAAATAACGGTGGTCAGGTGGTCAAAGACCAGTTAATTAATTGCTCAGACCAGTTTATTTATTCAAAATTTGGGGGGTCACCGGTCACAGTGTCCAGTTTATTAATTCGAAATAATAACAAAAAAACAGAAGGTGACCAGTTTAATAATTCCAAATAATAGGAGATGAATTTAAGGTTTATATCAATTTTGATTTCCCTATTCACTGGATTTCTATGTACAGCGACTCCGCTTATTATACCGCCGCGGCCGCACGTCGAGGTTTTATGTAGAGTCCCTTCGCTCGCATCCCTCGAACGAGTCGAACTGTCTAACCCCCCTCTGGCGTCAAACCCTCAATCTTCTAGTCTCGCTTTAACCCGAGTACGGTAGGCCTAGGAGGATTCAAGTGTACCTGGAGAAGAATCCGGGGGGCCACGGGAGAGGCTGCTCAAAGCCTCAAACCCTTGGACATAAAACTACAACGGAGCCATCTAGTGGGGAAAATGTGAACTATGACTACGTGTTTGGTTTATGAACTGGATAAAAAATTATATTTTTATGGCACCTAGAATCGCTACGACAGTTGTCAAAGCAACAATATTTCCCCATAATTAAATTTAAAACTTAACATTCATTGCAACTTTCTTTGAAATTATATAGTTTTCGGACAAATTTCTTCGACGTGGCCTAAGCTAAAAACCGTTAAAGTTCGAAATACTGTCTAGCAGACGAATGTTTTGGTAACTCCTAGGTTACTCTGAAGCTTTGTAGGTGGCGCTAAAAACGTTATGTCCAAGTATTTGACACACCAGGCGACAGCTGTAGCCGAGCCGCGAGGCATTGGTCGGGGATAATACAAATTTCTTCTCCAGGTACACTGGAATCCTCCTAGGGTAGGCTACCTGGCTACGCGGTAACGAACCGGGGACTCTGGAGTTACGGGGCCTAGAGAAAGATAGATAATACGGTAAATTACGAGGGTCTTCTAGGTAGTAGTCTTAGGTGATTTGGTACTATATTGTACTATTCTTGTGGTACTCATAAAATAAAGTTAACTATTGTGAATACGTGTAAAGTTATTGTTACCAACATAATTTAACTTCTAAACATGTAGTATAGGTTTTTTTAGGCTTATAAAGGACATTAGAACATTTTATATAAGACCAGTTTAATAATTCATAGGCTAGGGGGTCACTGGTCACAGGGACCAGTTTAATAATTCATATGCTAGGGGGTCACTGGTCATAAGGACCAGTTTTTAAAAAAAACTTATTTCCAAGGCTGCTCCCGCTATAGTAGCGGATCCAAGGACTCAAGCTCGGCTGTAGGCGGCAGCATTCTAGTTACCTATGAGATTTCTATGACTAAAGGTGGATGCACACATAGCCTTCGCGCGTATGTGTGTTTGGGCGTAGCCTCCGTTATTAACATAGAGGAATAGCCCTGGAGTGGTATTGATAGTTCTGATTGGGCTAAGCACTGACATTCCTCTTCAGAAATCGCGTAAAGGGGATATGTAGAAACGGGGGGGGGGTATGTCGAGGTAGACTTTTACCTATTCATACATTCCAACAAAGGCAGCGCGATCATGGCGCGATCTACCGGTTAGGGTTTGAATTCTTTAAAAAGTCTACCTTGACTTTCCCCTCCTTTTTCCCCGCCTCGAACTGGCACTACGCTGTCGGATTTAGCGCCTTCTTTCCTTTCCCCTCCTCTACTATTCCTCCATGGTTATTAATAACGGAGGCTACGGTTTGGGCCTTAAGACTATTTCGCATCAGATTCGCCAAAAAATTCAATTGCAATATAGTTTCCACCACTAGAGACAGATGCCGCCACGGTAGAACGATAAAATTGGTCCTGCGCCAGCCAGATTTAGTTGTACCTCTTAGCCTCTATTTATTCCCAACTCAATGAATCTTCTTTAATAATAATTTTATTACGGAACGGAGAGAGTTGAAAGACCACAAATATTCGGCGGGAAAATTCAAAGAGACTATTTAAATGTCGTCAGAACCTGAAGAAATATTTCTATCAGATGTTCACATAAATATCCCCGAAAAAATTGCTGAAAATAGCAGCTATGTATCTCGATTTCAGTTTGTAATCTCAGAGCTGTTAACTATGGAAAATAAGCCTGTTTATGACGATGATGACGATTTAATAACGAATAGAGAAAGATATGAAGTTGTTGAAATAGGTTTGAAAATAATGATATAACTCAATTGCTTTAAGATTAAAACTGAATACTTGCAATTCAATAGAGCATTATATGGCTACGCCAATTTCTAACGTTGGTTTGCAAGTTTGGAGAGGAGCTCTACTACTGTCGGATTTTATTCTATCAAATTCCGATTTGTTTTGGGATGAAACAGTATTAGAACTTGGTGCAGGAACAGGGTTGTGTAGCATCATCACATCACGTTACGCTAAAAGGATCATAGTAACAGGTTATACTGCTCTTCTCAATAATATTGAAAAACGTTACTAAAAATGCGCTAATAACTTCATAGATTATGATGATAAAATTAATGAATTATGCATAAGGAATATAGTGAGAAATAGTGATATGATTAAAGCAACTACAACTATTCAAAATTTAGATTGGTTCAAACATGGTGAAGTAGTAATAATAGTAATTTATAAACTTTATGATCTCAAATTTTTCATGAAATGGTTATTTTTTAGAGTTTCAATGGGACTTAAGTAAAGAAAACTTTAAATTATTAGAGGGAACTTCTGTGATAATAGCAGCCGATGGTAAGATTAGCTTTAATGCTTAGCCCTCAAGACGTTGAATTCATATGAACTATAATTTCCCTAGTTATATACAATGACAACTTAACAGATGCATTTTTTAAAACTTTGGAACGTTTGATTGAACTTTTACCTATAAAATCAATTTATCTCTCAATGGAAAAAAGATTGAACTTCACAATAGAAGATCTAAATGTGTCATGTCCAGCTTACAATCATTTTAAAAGCCATATAACCTCAGAAAAGTGGAAAAGTATCACATCAAATGAAATGATTAACTTCAAACAAGCATTTGATTATGATAGAGTCCCTCAACTTGTAAGATTTTTAAAAAAAATTAAGAAAAAAAGTTTTTTAAATTAATTTTTTTTAATAGGAACTGTGGACAATCAAACCACAAAACGTCACACTAAACATTTAACTTTTTTAATGACTATTTTAGATCTTGGTCATTATTCCACATTTACTAAACCCAATTGAGGATAATTTTTTAATGTTTCTTGGGGGGTTTTTTTTTTTAAATACAGTGTAACAAAAGAAAAGAGGGAAGAAACATTTTAACGGAAAGTTAAAATTCATTTCTTTCCGAATATTACCTGTCATAATTAAATGTTCATGGCAGTGAATTTCTGTTGTTTCATACATATCCAATATACGCTAATGCTACGACTCCTTTAGTTACGATCCCTCAGCATTTTTTTTATTTTGCTTGTACTCTGATACTAATTTTTGAAGCTGACAAACGGTGTTGAAGACTACGGAAGCACCAATTAAGCCAAAATCAAATAGATTGGTCAGGTGCAATACAAAGTTTCGACAAAGGCTGTTTTGTATGAGATGTTCCCCATGTTGTTCTATAAACATACTGCAAGCCAATGGAATTTGGCAATCACCAACGAATCTGAAATTTTTGTTTCCAATATAAAATCAATGGATTTGGATAGAAGCAAAAGATTTGTGTATGTTGTGATATTTAGTCATAGAAAGGACTTTGGAAAGCCTTGTAAGTCTTCATTTGTAACAATATAAGTAAAACCCATATATCTCACCCAAACTTCATTATATGTAAATTCCACAACTTCATCAGTTCTTTTTCACCTTCATTTACATCAGTGAACTCGTCAATCATCTATTGTAAACAAAATTGGACAAGAACAAAATTTCAAACTAAGACTAATTCTACTTTGGCCAAACTTACAAGTTGCGTTTTAACTCGCAACCGTCTATTTAAACAAAATGCAAAAAATTAGGCATGTGAGAGTACTTGATTTCATTCAAATACTCGGCTAGAAAAGCCTTAGTTGAAAAGCTCAAAAATGATTCGAGAACTCAAAACTATTATTATTACCAAAGCACTACTCGCGAGCATTTAAAAATGACGGAAAAGCTACTACAGTCCTTGCTGTTTCTGATTGGTCACTAATTTTAAAAATAGAAAATGAAAACGAAACCATAAGTTACATAATGTAGGGTACCCTAGCTGTTTATTGGCAGTTGTTTGGCCACTATTTTCTTGTTGTAATCCCTTGTATGGACAGTTATTAATTTAAACTTCACAAATATGGCTTCAAATAGATGTAAAAACTCTAGCAGTAAATATTCTTTTAATCAAGAAATAGTAAAACCTAGTGATGAAAGTGAAGATTCTAGTTTAAATGATTCCTCATCTGATGCAAGTACAAGTTCTGATGAAATCTAGCCCAGTGGCTAATTATTCCAGTACTTGAAACCCCCTATTTAAGCTAAGTCTAATTATTAGAGTACTCTAAACCACTTTTTAAGCTAAGCCCGATTATTTGAGTACTCTAAACCACTTTCTAAGCTAAGCCTAAAAGCTCGATAAAATTTTAAAGCTTGGCTAGATACTCGAAAAACTGAAATTTTTCACACTCGAAGCTTGGCTCGAAAACCAAAAATCAAGGCCCACACATGCCTACCAAAAATCCTTCAAAAAAATAAGAAGCTACAAACACCCTCTTACGTGTTGAGTTTTGACCCTCAACCACATTGGGTCATTCTCTCCCTCACTATCAATATCTATCTCCTGAGGTTGTATCGGTTGGCAGGTCCACGTGTGATAATACAGGCGATTATGTCCAAAGACTGCGTAAGGCCTCGAAACTAGCAAGTCAGTGTCATCAGGTTCCAAGAATTCCGATAGACTAGGAATAGGGTTATGTTTTGGCCTAGAGTAAAGTTAAACCCAGGATTTATACCTAGAACATTTGATTGGCAGTATAAGCTTTGGTTATTACCTGCAAACCATAATCTCTGTTACAGGCATTCGACGAACGGGTCCTAATCTACTGAAGGCAAAACCAGTGTGTGCGTGAAGTTCCTGAGGGTTTCCCGCATAGCTGCCATCATAACACTCGTTAATAGACACATCAATCCTAGCTCCCCTTGGATGAGGCTATAAATCACCAAAGTTAATAAACAACCAAAAATGATCAAATGTACAATATATCCCAAACCAAACAGACCACGTAGGTGAAAGTAAATCGTCCGTGACAAAGCTTCAAATGCTTGAGCAAGGAGTAAAGGCGATGGCAGTTGAGAGAGCACCAAGGACAGTGTAGGTCATCTCTCGCTTCTGTCTGTTGTCTTGTGTTGTTATTGTACAGAAATTGATAGAAAATACGTTGTCTTCTTTTCTGGTTGCCATTCCCCTTTTCCAAATCACAGTTTAAGCCATTTTTATGAGCATTTCCATCTCTCATTTTGCAAACAGTCAATGATTCGTTTATCAGAGATTTGGGTGGAGAAACTGGTCCACTTTGAATGGTACTACTCCAAGATAAGTGAAACGTTACGAGTGGACCATTTTTAAACACGTCAAATGGTCCACCAGCTTGTTCTTCCTTAAAAATCGAAATTAAGTTTCAGACAAACTTGTCGTTTATCACCTGTTGATGTAAATGATCATTACCGTCCTACTATCGAAAAATGTTTCCCACGAAGACATTTTTCTAGTTGGTGTTGTGGTATAATCCCGCAGAATCAACTGATATTCACCATCGGTTAAAAGACATCTTTGCAATTTATCATAGACGACGAGTTCAGCTCCATATGTAGGACCATCTACCTTAGTTTTCTTCTTTTTGGCTGGGGGTTCCTCTGTTTGATAAACATTTCATGTTAATCTTGGAGGTTAAGTGTCCAATTGTAATTGAAATTACCAGAGCTTGTAGTTTGATCAAATACCGTAATGAGCAGAATGTATGATTTGACTAGGTGGCCATTGGACAGGGTAAAGTTATCATTTGGAATGGATAAAGCCATAACTGTATTTGGAGGGCTTTCTGGATTTTTAGGTACTTCGCATTTGCCCACTGACATTTGTAGCACAGGTGACAACGCATCTTTTCTTTTCTTATGGCATATTTTTAATAAAATAGCTTCAACAGTCACAGATCCATTTGATTCTAAATGTTTGCAAATAATTATATATCTTCACACTCAAAAATACAAATAGGAAATGCTACCTTTGACTGAATTATCGAAATAACCAGTAAATGTTAATGTCATATGTCCGGATGGCCTGCTAAAGATATTTACGTTATATTCACAAATACAACAAGAATTTTCCCAATAATCCATAACCTCTCAAACTCTGCAACTTTAGCTAGTTGGGCTTCCATTTTTGGAAGGAGATCGGATGTTTTAAAGTTTTTTCGTTTTGCATTATTTCGAGACATTCTGTGTTTCATATATGTTAAATTACGATTTAAAAAAATTGGCTGAAAAGTGAAACTATGAATTAAATTTCATACTTAAATATCCTGATAAATTGGTTTTAAATCTTACAGAAACTAAATGCCTCGTCCGTAGATAACGGTAAATTTGTGTAGGTTCTGCAAAATGTAATGAGGTAATATAAATATTTCATTATACTAATTAAGAGCGGAATGAACAAAGAGATAAAATAATAGGCATAGGCCTAACATTTTCATTTTGTGCATTATTTTAATGAGACAAGTGTTAGACTTTTGGCGCATTGTTTTAATGAGACAAGTGTTAGACTTTTGCAAACCGCCAAGGCCCACTAACTTTCAAATGCTTGCAGAAAGAGCTCATGGTCGCAAATTTGATCACATCTTTGAACTTTTTGATCCATGGAATCTCTTTTCTTGGGAGGCATTTTTTTAAAGTTTCTGTTAATTAGTTTATAGTAAATTAATAACTAAATTAAAAATAATAAAAACCCGAAACACACGCGTTTCAGGAGCCATTCATTTCCAAATAGACGCCGCTTAAAATTTTCGCGGGAAACAAAACTCACTCTGAAAACTTTTTCGAAGTGTAACGCCGTTTCATTTCTTCCAAAGACTGGTTTAGGAACGACTAACCTTCACTTCACCGTCAACCAAGCAAAATAATGAACTGTTCAGAATTTTTTAATAACCGTTCCTAAACTAAATTACAAGTAGATCTATTTTGTTTACTTTACACCCATTTCTCTACAAACCTTGCTTTACACCTACATTAAAAAAACCAGCGTGGGTAGTTTTGAATGTCGCGTTTCCCGTTATTTCTTTTGTCTTGTTTTAATAAATGTGCAATAAAATGAATGAACAAAACGTAGTTAAACTAAGGAAAATGCATTCCAAATTGATCAAAGAAGTTAAAACTAGAGACATTCTCCCAACTTTAGTTGAAAATGGGCACATAAACTCAGACGATTTCAACTCCATCAAAAGATTATCAGCTGAAAGCGATCGAATGGAAGCTTTGTTATTTTTATTAACTGATAACAAAAATGATGAAGCTTTTAACTCATTTTCTAGCGCTCTTAAAGATAGTTATTCGTGGTTAGACGAGGAATTACAAAACATAACTGTCACACCTGCAGATATAACTAAATACACTGATGACTGGAAAAAACAATGCATGTTATTAGTACCTTTTTTTTAAAGCATGATTGTTTCAGTATAAACCTAACTTTATTTCTTTTTTAGGTATTAAGCCTGAAATGATAGACTTAATGAGAAACAACACAAATCTTGTGAGAAAGTGGCAAACTTTAGCACATGCCTTGGGTTTAACAACTCATTGTCCATCTATAATGATGCAAGCTACTTTTTACATGCAAGATTTGGATGAATGTCTTCGCCATGTTATCATGAAATGGTCCTCAACTCTCGGTGATAAAGCTACTATTGGTGCCTTACTTAATGCCTTGCGCAAAGAACAATTCAATGACATTGCAGGTAGTAGAAACCCTAAATTTCTAAAATGTATATTCTATTAAAAAAATTTATCTTTAGATCAACTGGAAAATTCTTACAAAAACTTTTAAAAAACCTTCAGTTATACATTTTTAACTTTTTAATTTTTTTAATAAGTACTTTTTGTACTAAACCATTCATTTCATTCATTAACATCAACATAAAAAAGTTACAATCAGTATTTTATGTATTTTTAAAGTTTATAATAATAAATGTTGAAAACAATTTTTGACTAGCAACGTCAGAACGTCACCTATTTTTGGCAAATCCATATTTCATTGGTATTTAAATTGATATTTTTTTCATTTTGGCAAACTAGGGCATTGTAGCCTTACAACTCCGTGTGACAAATTGGGGATTTGGAAATATAGAGTATATATATATATATAAAGATATAATAATCAAACCGAATAATGTTTTCTTAAATGTGACAAACTGGACAATACTAGTAGCTCCAATCAATAAATAGGTATAAAGTTTAATATAAAAATTTGAACTGCGGAATGTTGGTAGTACTGCTCAAATGGAAAAAAATTCATGTCGTCACTTAATTTCACTGGTCATAAACATCATAAAAATTGGTTAAGTCTTAATGCATTATCCGAAATCAATTAGGCCTTGGTTTAACCCTTAGTAAATCGATTAAGCCTTGGTATAATTAACCTGAGACCTGTCAACTGTCAGTTAAAACTGGGAATAAATCATTAATTGTAATGTATTTCAAGTATAAGAGAAATTTCAAATAACAGTTTCAAAGAATGTAGTTGGCACAAATTAAAAATTTTAAAAGTTCAGGAAGATTTAAATTGGTTGTGTAAAAACTTTGGTCTGTTGATATTACACATTGGTATGTGTAATTATACAATAACCTTGTGACTTGTTTAAAAAAATTGATTAAAACTATAAAGACATCTTAATAGCGATCATCAGAATTATTGACACTACTTTTTGGAACACCATTTTTAGCATCCAATTGGTCTTCATTTTGTTCCAGTACTTTACGATGAGCCTTCCACTCAACTTGGAAGAAAGCCAGAGTACCGATCGTCCCCAAAATAACCATTACTAGCAAATGATACGGAAGAATTATTTGATCTGAATAGAAGAAGGCAACAGCAGCTGCTAAAGACTGTTCAAACATGAAATATATTCAGTTTTTTTGTAAAGAAATTTCCAATGCATGCAGTAGAATTCGTTCTAATAAAAGCAATAAACTATTAATTACCTGTACAAATTTGAACAGCGCAAAAGCAGGAGCACTATCTTCGGAATAAACTGTACCCAAAATGGAATACAGTTGAGTGTTGAAACAAGAATCCCCAAATCCAAGGAAGAAACTACAAACCAACGCTAAATAGATACTGAAACAGAAAGGAGTACCACTATTTACAAACACAACCATAATAAACAAAATGAACAAATGCAAACGCATATTACTTGCTAGGCCTGATATAAGTATTTTGCAGAGTATCAATAATAGGTGATGAATCGGGTAGATTTAAGAATATTAGGAAGAAAGCCACAATATGGAAAATGTATCCTAAAAGAACAATAGGATCTCGACCATATCTGATAGTTTTTTTTCCCAAGAGGCCAAATACAGCTCCGCCTTCAAAATATTTAGATTTTTAGCTATCATCTTGAAAATATGGTGATAATAATAATTCTTACCCAAGATTTCGCCACAACCTATCAACATTCCAGAAATACCAGCGTATTTGCTTGAATCGGAACCTAGTTGTTTGGAATGACCTAAACACGCCCCATACACACCGCTGAAGAATGACAACTCAACACCTAAGCAAAAAGGCAGTTATATATTACAATTCTTGGAAAATTATGTTCATTAATCTTATAAAATACAAACCTGTATACGCAAACGTCAAACTAAGTAGAAGCATTTCTTTAGTTTTGAATAATTTGATTGCATTTACTGTAAAAAAAGTAGAAATTCATAATAACAGATCAAATCACCCATTGGTGACATAAGTTCGTGATAGATTCCCACTTAGTAACAAAGATTTAAGGAAACTTTTAGGCTTAGGTTTAGGTTTCTTAAAATCATTTTATTTAAAAATAACTTACAAAATGCAGTTTTAGGACTTGGTGCTATGGAACTGTGAAAAAGAGAATTTTCATTAATAAAACAGTTAAGATAACAGTATATTAATTATCCACTATAAATGCATGCGATAACATATGACAGGCAAAAATACCTTCGTATAAGGGGAGTAAGAGTTTCAACCTCAATGCTGCTTGAAAGTTTTAAAGTATAAACATATAATTTAGCCACCTTCACCAAACAAAACAAAGACGATTAAACGTGAAAAGGCAGAAACTTGAAAAGTCGATTTAACAGTTTTTTTTAAGAAGTTAGAAATGATAAAGCAAAACTTACTCTTCATCTATTACATCACGTCCCCCGCCTCGTAAAATTAAAAGGCAGAGCAGTCCCACTATGCCAACTCCCAATAAGACTCCAAAAACCATTAACCTCGTCTCTGAATGAATTTTTGTTAGGCCTTCAAATTTGAAGTAAACAAACAAATTTCCAAATAGTAAACTATTTAGGAGTCAAAAAAACTAGTTGTCAAATTATTACTGAAATGAGTAATTATTATTATAGAGATATTCAAAAATGGTTGGATAAAAAGCTTGATCGCCGACAGTCAACCAAACATATCAGACTTTAACTTATGGAGATTCAAAAATAAATTGTTACTCCATTATGTAAATAAGATAAGATGAGCGTTTAAACTTAAAAAATTAATTAGGTTATTAGAGCTGCAAGTTATTATCCAACCAATATATATAATCCTTCCAGTTCATACCTGCACTGTAACATGGCCCAAAAAATACCACTATTTCGTGCCATGGTGTCAGAATCAGAATTTACTGTTAAAAATGTCCCTTGACCAGTCCATATTACTAAATATCAATTTATCTTAACTTTAATAAATAAAAAATGAACTAAAAAATATTTTATCTTACAAGCTGCTCCTAATCCAATAATAACAGATCCCAAGTAAAGACCCCATACCATAGGATACAGAAAGTTTGCGATAAAAATTGCGTACGTTATACCGCCAATAAACATGGCCAATTTTGGTCCCGTGTAGACCAAAACTGATGGGGATAGCCAATTGGCAATACCCAAAACTGCATATATGATAGCCAGACTATAAATTGATGAAAACAAATTATTAATTTTAAAGATTTGAATAGGTTAAATTTAATTAAAAATGTATTTCATTTCATTGGAATATTTCGCGGCTAAAATACAAATAGGTAGATTTCTCATCAAGTTACCGAAGTATTTGTGAATCAACAACCACTTCGACAGGGTTCGTACAAAATTTCCGGAATTAAATTCCCTGACATTTCCAGGTTTTACCCGACTAAATTGCCAAATTTCCCTGACCGTTTTTGTAGAATAAATGTATGTTTTGAGGTATAATCTTAAAAAATGTTAATTATGTATTTTTAATACATTATTCAAAAATTTGCTTTTGGGGTCATTTTAAAATTCCTTTGCTATTTCGGACCATTTTAAATTTCCCTGACTATTCCCTGACCATTGGGAACATTTTCAAATTCCCTGACTTTTCCAGGTTTTCCAGGTCGTGTACGAACCCTGTTCGATGAAATTTCTTGTAAATGCATAGCAAAATTCAATAAATATGAACTAACCAAATTACAAATATAGAGTTTAAAGAATATTTAAATTCAGTGCTTGGGAAATTGATAATGCTTAATAAATTGACCTATTTTAATTATGCCATTTTATTCCTGTTATCATATTGCAACCCACAAAAAAACCCCAGTCTAGTTTGTTAAAAGAGAATGTTTAGGTCAATTGGGTGTTATCAGTGGTATTTTTATGAAACAAAGTTGTGAAGAGGTTCTGAGAGTGAAAAGTTTTTATCTAAAACACTTTTGGGTGTAAAGAAATCGGACATAACAGTGTCAATCAATGAAACGAGATAACGTTTTAATCAAATGTGTCACATTTTGTAAATATACAGACAAAAACTCCCCTGATATAGGCATTGCCTGTATAGCTAGGATCTTCATCTTTGATTCCATCAAGAACTAAATTCTTTGAAACAAATTAAAATGCAATCAATATTTTTTACAGAAAAAAAAAGATCCACATAGACACCTGTCAAACTTGTTACTATAACTGGGCTGTAGTTTCTTTTTAATAAAAAAATTTGAGGTTTAAATAGGTCACCTAAGCTGGTTACCATTATACAAAAAAAACTAGACTTATGTTACATTATCCCTCAAATAAGAAGTGCTTAAATAGAGCAAATTAAAAATCTCAAATCAGGTATCATATTTTATAAAAACTGGTTTTCTTCCATGAAATTTGCGTACTGATTAATATATATTAACACGCATTTAATGTTTGCCCATTTACGTAAAACCAAAACCATAGGTCATACCACAATCATAGTATTATTGATAAGATTATCTTAAAAATAAGGGCAAAAGTTAGCAATATCATGCAATCTGCACCCAATTATCTATAACGTGCTATTGATATTTCCTTCTCTAATAATTAATCAATCTCTTGCTTAGAGAAATAATTACATTAGTAGGTAAAAGTAAAATACAATAGCAGCTGTAGCTGCTTTTACCCATAATAGAAAATTACAACAGCTGTGATTAACAAACCATGGAAGGGTAATGTGAAATATAAATATAAATGTCTTCTACTGTCAAATTCAAATAAAATCACACTTACTTCTATTATTCCGCACGTTTGAAAGGCAGTAAATATCAACATAAATGATAGTCCCAGGAACAGCACATTAAACAATTTTTTATCAAACATATTTAAGTTTTGACCCGCAAAACTTATTTAAAATTATATATTAAAACAAAATAAAACAAATTGACTAACCAAGGCTTAAAATTAAACTTATTAACTTTTTCGTGGTTGTAATTAAAGGAACTTGAAACTTTTCGCATAACAAAAACGCTGAAATTAGTAAATTACTACATAAAAACTTTTGAAAAGATACAAACGAAAACGATTTAAAACGCGGGCATGCGGAAAAACACGTTTTGGTAAACCGCCCCCAAGACAAATAAAATCGACTGAAACGAGCAGACACCCCAGAATGAATGTTCACCAATCACGTTTTTCGAGAACCACACCACGCCTCCCAGTCGTCCCAAACTTTACGTAATTTTACTGACATCTCGCGGCTGAAGCTGAAAGTTTTACTTTTGAAAATAATTCCATCTAGCAGCAGCTACGGCCAACCAATTCGTAGAAGTTTCTATGTTAACCTACGAGCAAAAGATATCTATATGAGTTGAGCGCAAATATCGGTTTATTTTTTTTAGAATAGTTTTTGCATTGAAACCAATTTAAAAAACAGTATGAGTTCAGCGCCACGATCGTTATACCAGGAAAATCCTTGTTCGCTGAATTTCGGCGAATGGTTTGGCCGCTATGGCGCGATATCAAAGTTAGCCGTGCTGCAGCTAACTTGGTAACCTTAAAAATTTTAGATATAAAATGAATACTTTCAAGCATTGAAGTTAATGCACATAATTTATAAATTTATTATGTAACGGAACTTTTTAATTTAAAACAAGTGGATTTGAAACGCGGAATATTAGGGGGAGCATTGTTAATAGATTAATGAAAAAATCTTCGGATACTCCCTTAGGGACAATAAACTGAACAGTTCTAGTTTCTTCTCCAGTTAAAGAAGCCATTTCTATCATAAAACCTTTGATACATTTAAATACAAGCTCAGCTCTTTTTAGACACCAAGGAATCGTCATTTCCTGCAGAAAAATTAAAAAGATACCAATTAATGTTAAATGGATAAAAGATCATAAAACCTAAAAATTATATGAAAATACCTCTGCCATTTCTTGCGCCAGCAACAAAGGCAAAGATATAGCGCAAACATCCCATTCATGAGCTACTCGTAATATTTGTCTTAGACCCAATATTACAGGGTGCCTTGAGTTTATATCTGATGAAAGTAACGAATCATCCGACACCAAATGAAATACAACATGCACTTCTGCTAAATTAGAATGTCGGGTGATGTAAAAATCACCGGGTTTTAAGAAAGTAGAGCTTTTTCCTCCTCGCTCCGCTTCTTTTTTCTTGGCCCTTGAAGATTGACTAGCTAATGTTTCAATGTGACTCATTTGTTCTTCTAAATCGGGAAAATGAAGCTCTGTGGATTGTTGACACACTTTAGCAAACTCCCTTTTAATCCCCGTGTATGAATTGATTCGATTATCCACTAACAGCACTAAACCAGTTAATGAGTTAGAGTAAAGCGACATAGCTGTCTGCACTCTCTGAGGTTGCAAAACTAAGTTTCTGCAACAAATGAAAAAATTATTACTTACAAGGTATTAAGAACTAAGCAAATAATAAACCTACTCTGAGAAAGATTTATGTCTACAGAAATCAAGTACATCAGCAGAAAGGAGTCTTAAATTATGAGTTACTTTTAACTGGGATCCTGAAAAGGTTTATTAGAATGTTAATCACAAACTTAATTTTTCGGAGTAACACTATACCTAAATGAATTGTGAACGATTCTTCTAATTTTTTTTGCTGTGGTATCCAGGCATCTTCAAGAGTTTGTCGCTCTGAATACTCAGACTGGTATGACCTCAAGTGTTAATAACACAAAAACGAGTTAGTTCTGCACAAAAACAAAAGAATAACTTCAAGAAATTACAATTGTAAAGAACCACTCTTGTAATCTTCATAAACTTTTGTAACCCATTCATGAAACTCTTTCTTTTGAAGTTTTTTCAAGTCTCCAATTTTAACATTCCAGCCTTCAAGTACTTTCTGAAATCAGTAATAGGTGGTTTTCATGCACTGTACCTATTGAGAGCGGTTATTCCATCTGTTGCTTACCTGTGATTCTTGAAAATGCATAGCTGCCAGATCATTTATTTCCTTATCTGTTACACTGATGCTGACTTTGGCTACAGCTTCTTCCATTTCATCAGATTGTCTTTTCTGTATTTCAGCTAAAGCTTCGTCACGTTCCCTCACTAGTTCTTCAATAAATAAGGCTCTTGTGCGCTCTAAATTCAACATGGTTTCCAAGGCCGGCGAGTGAATTAAACTGTGGTACATGCCAGCAAACGATGGAGTTATATCATCTTCTGGGACATCAGTTTGGTTGTATGCGGCCCATTCCTCCTCGAATTTTTCACTCCACATTTCAATAAGTTGATCTTCAGTTAAATCAGATTGAAAATTTTCATCGTCATTATAGTATTTTTCTGTTTCTGCCTCGCAAAATTCACGTAATTGCTGGAAAACATCTATATCAAAATATATGTAGGGGGTGGTTTCTGGTTTGACATCCTTAAGTACCAAGGCTTAATTAAAAAAAATTTAAAACCTTACCTATCCTAGAGTAAAAAGGTATCCTATTTTGTTTAATTATTCGACAAGCGATTTCATTAGTATGTTCTGTTACCGGAATTTTAACATCTGCAGTTACAGCTAAATTATTTTTACCAGTAAACTTAAAATTTACATCAGTCATGATTTATTTGGAGGAAAGATAAAAATCGTCTGCTGCATTTGACGGATTTTGAAATGGCGTTTTAGCGCGTGACACTTGTTCAAAGGTTCAAAGGTTTTTTATTCGCTCGTACTCTGCTCGTACAAAGTACACCCTTTTGTAACAGGGCGGCTCCAATGGGAGCTCAGCATTAATTATACAATAATACACTAGTAATAAAAATAAAAGGTAATGGTAATGGAAAATTAACCAGGAAAACGTAAACAGGAAAAAGTAATATACAACGTTATGTAATAAATTTTAGGGGGAAGTACTATGTAGACCGGGAAACAGAGAAGTTAGGGTAGTCAAATAAGTTAATTTTTCTTCTTCTGCCAAGTCTCTAACACCTTTTGGATCACCTCGAAGTCCCAAACATCCCCTGCAAGACCAAGAATATTTTCCAAGGGGCACCCAAAATGCTCTGCCCACCAGCTGTTACACGCTTGGTCAATTTCCGTTTCTGGGCATTCTAGGAGAACATGGTAAACATCCTCATTCACTTGACCACATAGCTTACAAAGCGGGGATAAGGCTTCGGAACCCAATAATTCCACTTGACGTTCCCTGGTTAGTAGGGCACCCGTTCGAGCTTGAAAGAGTAAACCGCTGCCCCACGACCCAGTATAACATGCCTCTTTCATCGGTTTTTCTTTAGCTTTGTAATAGCCGAGGCTTGTTTTCTGACGTACTTGGGACTTCCATGATATCAGTGCGGCTTCCTGTACCTCTTTCTCCACACATGTTACCCATTCCTTATAAGAGGTAGCCTTGTCTCTCTTTGAGCTCAGACATAATTGCCGGTCCACTCTTTCTATTGCTCGAGACCAGTCCGTTTTAGAGCCATTGTCTCGAATGTATGTGTATACTTTCTTAGCTATCCTTCTAGCATCCATAAATTTGAGGCGTCCGAGAAATTTCAATTTGCTGCGAGCTTCTCTGGTTGCCATTGTACTCCATCCCATCTCACCATCTATAGCGGCATTAGCCGCAAATGGGCCTGCATTTAGAGCCGTTCTGCCTACCGCTCTCTGGCATCTCTCCAGCCTCTCCCTAGTCATGGCTGAATAACAAATGACCTCGTTTGCATACGTCATTGCTGGTACGGCTACACTCTTCCAAAGTGTACGGCTGACCGAGTATTTGTTGTAGGACTGCTCGGCTAGGTTACGAACTACCCACCGCATCGCGTTTCCCTTTCCAGCCACTATCTTTTCCGTGGTACTCAAAAAAGGACCAGTACTATCAATGGTAATGCCCAGGTATTTGTACTTGTTCACCTTCTCCATTGGCTTCCCGTCGAGAAGGTACGACCACTCATCAACAGGCTGTGTAGAAAAGGACATTGTATTTGACTTATCCATGCTAAATAGTAAGTTCCTACACTTGGCAAAGGCCGAACAAATGTCAAGTAGCTTCTGCAGGTCGTCAGGGTGTTTTGCGAAGAGTACAATGTCGTCCGCATAAAAAAGGCAAGACACACAGAGGTCCTTATTTTTTGGAGGATACCCAGGAAGTTTAGCTCCATACCCAGAAACTTGTAGTGACTGGGCTAGGTCATCAAGGTATACTGTGAACAGGGTGGGAGATAACGGGCAGCCTTGGCGTAAACCAACCCTACTCGATAATTCAGTCGTCGCAATCCCCTCCAGATAGTATGTGTAGTTACATTCCTTGTACAGACTCTCAATTTCTGATCTCAGGGTAATAGGAATAGCCTTGGAGGAAAGACATTCCCACAGTTTAGACCTATCGACGCTGTCATAAGCTTTCCTCAGATCCACGAAAGCAATTTCCAGGCGTAGAGCCATTTTCATGGTCAATTCAATTAATTGCATGATGACAAACAAATGATCGCCTATTCGTCGGTCCTTTGGAAAACCTCCTTGGGGCTCACAAATTAAATTATTTTCCTCCAGAAAGTTAGTAAGGCGATTCTTCAGTAACATTGCATACACCTTATACATTACTGAGGTGACAGCAATGGGGCGGTAGGAGTCGAGCTCCAGAGCATTTTTGCCTTTCCCTTTATAGATTAGAGTCACTCGTGCACAAAGCCAGGATAGTGGTGCCACTTTACTTCTCTTAATAGAATTCAATATACTACACAGAGACAGGCGAGCGTTAGGACCAAGAGCTTTCAGACTTTCAGAGTAGACTCCGTCCGGGCCTGCTGCCTTCCCCGTTTTTAAAGTACCAAGCACCTTATTTAATTCCATAACTGAGAATTCATCGTCACAAAGGGGATCTTTCGCTTCAGTGCCCGAGCAGCTAGTTGAGAGGGATGGAGTGGTGGGACCGACTGTGGGGCTGAGTAGTTCATTCTCTAGATCTTTGATATACTCTGTGATTCTCAGAGCCACCGCCTGTTAAATCACATCTCATTTCAACATATATAATTTTTGTTATTTTACTAATTCAAATAATTACCCTTTACGCGTTTGTATATTCGAAATTGAGCGCGCGAATTCACATAAAATATGGGACGCGAGCTGCAAGGAAAAAATAACGCGCGCCATGTAAACCGCGAACGATTTTATTTTGAAATCAAATAAAAGTCAGTTGCATTTTTATTGTGAAGGAGAGTAGAATGTTATTTAATTTGGTGCCTGTCTCCGCCCATTGTAACCAACTATTTTCGATCGTTTATTGTAGAAATTAATCGCGGCTACTAATTGTACGAACCCTTCCCGGTTGTTTCACCCCTTTTTTAGATAAATTCAGTTTTATATTTAATTTCGCGTTCTCGCTGTAACATAGTGGTGCCGAAACCCGGGAGAGTTGGTAACGCTTTTTTTTTACTACATTGAACGAGCTCTACGATTTACGAGTAAGAACCCATAAAACTTCACAATGGATGAATTTACTCGCTTAAAGTCTAAGAGAACCGCTACGAAAAAATCCGCTACACGGACGAAGAATAACTTGGAATTGGAGCTGATGAAACCTTCGCCAGACTTCGCCGCCATCGAGGGCTACGTAAAAATCCTTCAAGCCAAGGAAAATCTACTGGTCAGTTTAAACGAATCTATTGAACCCCTTTTCACCACGGAAAAAGAATTGGAGGATGATCAGCAAATCGCTCAAGATTATATCGACGATCTTATTGCCTCTATATTTCGAGGGAAGAAAGCTTTCGAGCTCGCTACGCAAGCCGCATCGCTAGCGGCAAATCTCGCATCGTCCACGGCGATTTCAATGTCACAAGGTTTAGTCGCAAATTCTAGGCCACTTGGGAACTCTTCCACGCTTAACAATTTAAGCCAGCCTGTTCACACACAGACGGGAGTCCCTAACTCGGGACCCATCCCACCATCGCAATCGGTCACCGGCGTAGCACCGAGCGTAAGGTTACCAAAATTGGAAATCCACCGCTTTACCGGAAAAATCAGTGAATGGCAGAATTTTTGGGCACGCTTCGCAACAGCTATTCACGATAATCCTAACCTCAGCAAAACCGATAAGTACAGTTATTTGTTATCATACATAGACGGCGCCGCACTAAAGGCCATAGACGGATTACCGATGTCAGACGCTAATTACGACTCCGCCATCAGTACGCTAACTACAAGATTTGGACGTAAAGAAATCATAATTAGTGAACATATGAACAACCTACTCTGCCTTCCCGCCGTGAGAAAATCAAGCGACGTAGTAGGCCTCAGAAGATTGCACGATTCCTGTATGACGCAACTCAGAAGTTTAGAAGGCTTAAACGTAATTGATCAAAACTATGGAAGTCTCCTTTGTCCAATCATCACGCAACGCCTCCCGGAAGACATCACGCTAGCTTTCAGCCGAGAATATGCCGCGGTACAAGAATTGAAAATTACAGATTTAATGTTTTTTCTTCAAAAAGAAATCGCTAGCCGAGAACGTGCTTCCGTCTTAGGAAGGGCTACGGACTCGGACCGCAAAGACGCCGATCAAGATCGCGGAACATCGGAGAGACAGTCGCATTCGCGGGATTCTCGTCACAATAATCGCGGATCTAAACCGCCTTATGGAGCCGCCGCACTCGCCGTTAATGCCGACGCTAGGTCTTGCCTATATTGCGAGAAGAATGACCACACTACCACGCAGTGCAGACAACTTACGGTAGACGAGAAAAAAGCCCTACTTATTCGAAAAAAACGTTGCTTCATCTGTTTGAGAGATCGCCATCAAGCGCGTGATTGTACTTCAAAATATCGTACCTGTAAAAATTGTAACAACCGACATCACACCAGCATTTGCGATCAACTTGGAAACCGAAACGACAAAGGGGCTGCGGAAAACTCGAACGGAGTCGCTCAAATGGCAGCCGGGGTTCCGAGGAACCAAACGGGGGCCGTTTACCTCCAGACCGCCTTAGCGGTGGCCCAACGTCCCGTGGGCCGACAAAAAAAACCAGTCCGGTGTCTCCTCGACAACGGGAGTCACGTGACGTTTATCAAAGAAAAGTTATCACGAGAACTTGGTCTACAAGTGTTATACGAAGAGGTCCTAGAAACCAATAGTTTCGGAAATTCAAAACCGGAACGAATGCTAAGACGAAGGGTTCGCGTCGAACTTAGAAGTCGCCATAAACCCGAAAAGAACGTAGTCATCGACGCCTACGAAACCCCCGAAATCTGCGGTTCGGTATTCGCTGTACCGGGCGCCGACCTCGCCAAGGAATTCGAGAAACGGAAACTTCCAATGGCCGATTGTCCCGAATTCGAAATCGCAAATCGAGATTCGAGAGCAGTTGACATACTCATCGGCGCCGATTATCTATGGGCCGTTACTTTGAGTGGAAAAACTGAACGCTTCAGTCCGACCCTTACCGCCGTGGAAACAATCTTCGGATGGACACTTCAAGGCCCCGTTACAACGACATCACGTAACGTTGGTACACTCGCCGTCTCACTAATACACACCGGTTCACGCGTTTTTCAAGACGATGAAGACCTCTCAACCCAACTACGCAGCTTCTGGAATTTGGAATATATCGGAGTGTACGACAATGATCAAGACACCGAATCTGGTAACCGAATTTTAGATAAATTCGCGCAAACAACTGTGTTTGAAGGCGGTCGCTACACCGTCGGTTTACCGTTCAAGACGAGCAATTTTAATTTGGGGGACAACTACGCTGTCGCAGCCAAACGCACATCAAACCTGGTTTTCAAACTTCGCAAAGATCCGGCTATTTTCAACGAATACAATGACATCATCAAAGATCAAGTCACCACGGGCATCGTCGAAAAGGTTGATCCTGCTCGGAAAACTGGAAAAGTACTCTACTATTTACCGCATCGCGCCGTGATACGAGAATCCAGCACGTCTACGCGAACTCGTATCGTTTATGACGCGTCTTCACACGCAACCGGAGTGTCAAGCCTCAACTCCTGCCTGGAAACAGGTCCTAAACTTAACCCCGAACTATTTGATATATTGCTTCGTTTTCGAGAAAGGAAAATCGCTTTCACCGGTGATATTACCAAAGCGTTTTTGCAAATCGGAATCCACGAGGAAGATCGGGACGCTTTGAGATTCCTCTGGTTAGACGTTGATAAGCCCTACGGAAGTCACACACTCCAAACCTACCGGATGACACGTGTTCCATTCGGCGCCACTTCCAGCCCTTTTCTACTGGTCGCTACGATCCGCCTTCATTCCAAGAAGTATCAAGAGGTCAAACCCAGAGTGAGCAAACTGATCAACGACTCGTTTTACGTCGACGATTTAATCTCCGGCGCCGATTCAGACGAAGAAGCACTGGAGATAATCTCCGAAGTGAACGAAATCATGCGAAACGCAGGCATGACGCTCGCCAAATGGCAAAGTAACTCGCCCCGGCTGAGACACGTATTGGCCACCAAAAATCAAGATGGGAAGCCCACAATTACCCAAACAGACTTCGCCACAACTAAAGTTCTTGGTCTCACATGGGACAGTTCGAGAGACATTCTGACTTTTGAGATCAAGGATTTACTACAATTCGTTCAGAGCCGAGAAAGTACCAAGAGATGGGTCCTAAAATCTGTCGCGAAGATTTTCGACCCCTTGGGATTTCTTTCACCTTTCACCATTCGAGCCAAGCTACTTTTCCAGCGACTTTGGGAAAATGGCTTACCTTGGGACGAGCCACTTCCAGCGGATTTAGCCGAAATATTCGAATCATGGTGCTGTGAACTACGAGATCTGAGAAAGGTCGTCATTCCTCGGTATTACTTTCAAGGAACCAACAAACTGGACGAGGAAAGCCTCGAAGTCCACTGCTTTTCAGACGCCAGCCAAAAAGCCTATGCCGCTGTAGCGTATATCCGGTTCCGAAGCAAAGGAGGAAACATTGCAACCAATCTCATTACCTCTAAATCGAGAGTGGCTCCGCTCAAAAAGCTAACTCTACCCAGACTCGAGCTGATGGGAGCGCTCTTAGCTGCCAGACTCGTAAAACACCTGCTGGCGAAACTGGAGCTAAAACCAAAGAAAATTTTCATGTGGAGCGATTCAAATGTAACCCTAGGATGGATCAAAGGAACAGCTGATCGTTGGAAACCCTTCATCGCGAACCGAGTAAGAGAAATCCAATCTATTTCCAATCCTATGTTTTGGAACCACTGCAAAGGTACCGAAAATCCCGCCGATCTTCCGACACGCGGATGCCATGTGTTAAACTTAGCCCAAGACCAATTCTGGTGGCACGGCCCAAGTTGGCTTAAAGAAACCGCTAACCTTAAAGACGCCTCGTCTAGTGAAGAAACCTTCGAAGAGGTGGAAGAGGAGCTACGCAACAGGGTGCTCACGCTAACCATTTCCGCAACGAATGACGAATCGCCGATTAACATTCGCACATTCAACTCCTTAAAAAATCTCTATCGCCATACTGGCTGGATTCGCCGCTACCTACACAACCTTCGCTTTAAAGATCAACGCATTACAGGGGAGCTTTCCGCCGAAGAAATAAGCCTCGCTGAAATCTACTGGGTTCGCACTACCCAAAAAGAACAGTTCCCGCAAGAAATCGAACGCCTCGCCAAAAACTCGAGTATCGACAAGAATTCTAAAATCCTGACTCTTCACCCACACCTCGACTCGGACGGACTTCTGCGCTTAGGAGGACGACTGAGAGGAAGCGGACTCTCACACTCAGAAAGACATCCTTGGATTCTTGCGCCAAATCATCCTTACACCGACCTTCTAGTTCGAAACGCGCACGAGAGGGTAATGCACGCTGGAGTCGTTATTACCACCGTTTCGTTACGCGATAAATTTTGGATCATCAAGTCACGTAATTTCGTAAAATCGGTTTTGAAAGGTTGCAACGTTTGCAAATATTTTCGTGCCAAACCTTCGGACGCGTTGATGGCACCCCTCCCAGAGTTCCGGACAACCCAAACCCCAGTTTTCGAAAGCTGCGGATTGGATTTTGCAGGACCTCTCTACGCGAGAGACGGAAGCAAAAGTTACGTTGCTTTATTCACGTGTGCTGTCAAACGCATCTATTCCGACAACGCAAAAACTTTCAAACGCGCCAAAACCGACCTCAGTTAACTTTTGCAAAACGTAGATAGCCCAGAAGTCAGGCGTTATTTTGGAAACCTCCAAATCTCTTGGACTTACATCGCGGATCGCGCCGCCTGGTGGGGTGGCTTTTGGGAGCGACTAGTGGGCTCCGTTAAAAACGCTCTTCGCAAAACAATCGGAACCGCCAAACTCTCTTTCGAAGAAATTTCCACTATACTCGCGGAAGCAGAAGCGGCGATCAACTCGCGTCCAATCACCTTCGTCTCCGAGGATCCCAACGAGCCAGCGCCATTAACTCCAAATCACTTTCTCATCGGGGACCGAACAGCCAGTTTACCGTCTAGAACCTACCCCAAGCTCATAAATCTTCCCGTCAACCAAGTGAAACTCACTCGCCGGTTGAAGTACCGCCAAACCCTCATCGAGAGTTTCTGGAAACGTTGGAGGTCTGAGTATCTCCTACAACTCAGGTCCGCTCACCATCGAACCGCAAACCAATCTACAACCCCTCTTCAAGCCGGAGACGTCGTGCTCATCGGAGAAGAGAAAATGCCACGCCTCAGCTGGAAACTAGGCATCATAGACGAGACTTTTAAAGGTCGCGACGGACATATCAGATCTTGCATGGTGAGATTACCGGACAGAACTAAGCTACGCAGACCGATCCAGCTTCTCTACCATTTAGAACTTTAACATGGACCTTTTTAAAATTATTGAACAAAAAAAATAGTTCAATCGCGGGGAGAATGTTAAATCACATCTCATTTCAACATATATAATTTTTGTTATTTTACTAATTCAAATAATTACCCTTTACGCGTTTGTATATTCGAAATTGAGCGCGCGAATTCACATAAAATATGGGACGCGAGCTGCAAGGAAAAAATAACGCGCGCCATGTAAACCGCGAACGATTTTATTTTGAAATCAAATAAAAGTCAGTTGCATTTTTATTGTGAAGGAGAGTAGAATGTTATTTAATTTGGTGCCTGTCTCCGCCCATTGTAACCAACTATTTTCGATCGTTTATTGTAGAAATTAATCGCGGCTACTAATTGTACGAACCCTTCCCGGTTGTTTCACCCCTTTTTTAGATAAATTCAGTTTTATATTTAATTTCGCGTTCTCGCTGTAACACCGCCTTCTTTTCCCACAAGAGGGACCCATTCTTCGCTCTAACTCCTTTAAAAGCCTTTTCTACCACCACCCCCTGCTTCCTCAATTTTTTCACGTAACGCCAGAACTTCTTTCCTTTGTCTTTGGCCGCCTTTTCGATATCCCGTTCCATTTTTAAGTTCACCAGTCTAATTTCACGTGATACTACGTATTTCGCGTTGGCTTTTGCGGCTTTATAGGCAAACCAGAGGTCTCGTAAAGAGTTAGTATCTGCTCCTCTAGCAACAGCTAGTCTGTGGGTCTTTGCTGCCCTTTTTCTAAGTTTTATTGCTTCCCCAACTGACTTGTTCCACCACTTCTTTGGCAGTATCTTATTCTTAATGAGCGGGGCTGGCTGTCTCTTTTTTAACGTGCCTTCCATTGACTTTAGCATTAATTGAACGAAATTTTCATACGACTGATCACTCGTTCCCATAGCCTCTTCCATGGCCAACTGGAATAGTTTCATATTTTCTTCATTATCCAATTCCCAAAAAGTCCCTGGGTTGGGTTCCAGGGCGAGGCAATTGGGTTTTGTAACTTCAACTTGTGGTGACTCACAAATTGCCTCCAAAAATAGACTGTTATGGTCGCTACCAAAACTCTTTACACCAAGCTCATCGATTTCCATTTTCGTAAAGAAATTTACTAATTCTTCGCTATAGAGAAAGTAGTCTACTGTTGTACGATATGCCTCATTGTGCCATGTATACATTCCACTACAAATTGGAGCCAAGTTACCCATTATTAGGCCGAAACTTTCAGCAAACAGCTTCACCTGCCGGCCCTTTGAATCTTCCTTCCCACACTCCGCAATACGGGCATTGAAATCGCCCATTATACAGACTTTGTAACCGTTCATGACTGCTTCTGTGACGTCCCTACTGAGGCATTCATAGATAAGACTGTTCAACGTTTTGGCTGCTGTAGAAATTCCCACAGCAAAATACACTAGAGCAAAAAGAATATTTGGCAAATTTTCAAAGTAGAACCACATGTGGTCTGTGCAAGTTTTGTGTAGCGTAAGGGGCACAGAAACAGGGGCCATAATGCCAATCCCTCCACCTTTCTTCTCACGGTCCTGGCGGTTATTTCCTAGCCATTGCACACCTTTGGGTAAGTTAGGATTGGCTCCGTCCCGTAGATGTGTTTCTGCTAGCGCAAAGAAAGTCAGCTTATCTCCTGATATAATAGATGATAGCTCCTGCATCTTTTGTTCCGATGCCCCACCCTGTATATTCAGATAGCCAAAACGGAAGAAAAGGAATGTTTTTGTTTTCTGGCTGCGCCTTTTCCCTCTCTTCCTAATTTTTCTCTGAACCATTTTTTTTGCTACAGGAACTTCAGCACTATGATCTCGGTCCACAGGGTCATTCACAGACATATTAACATTTCCGAAAGAGCTATTTACATATTTACACATTGTTTCCCTTGCCCTAAGTTCAAAACTTGTGCGCGACTTATCTTCGTGTTGAAAGATATATCGTCTAGGGCATCCTCCTGCACTCTCATTGGTTGCTGGGAAGAGTCTTTTCCTTGTCCGTGGGTGACATCACCGGAAGGGCCTGATTCCCAGAATTCAGGCCCACCTTCAAGTTTTTTTTAGCATTGGAACCCTTAGCAGTAGATTTTGGTAAAGCCCTCCACTTTTTCCACATAAGCATTCGAGAAAACATCCTCTGCTCCAAGGATCGATCGGGGGCCAGCTGAACTTTACTGAATTCTAAGACTTGATTAGTCTTCAACTTAGGAGCTGCTTGTAGTATGACCTGTCGAGATTCGTGGCTATCCAAACAAATAAGTACCGGTTTCTCCTTTCTTTCTGTGCCTCTGCCCAAGCGCGTGCTGGTTTTGACGGTAAAAGAGAAAGTCTCCTCTAGTTCCAGATTCTTTCTTAGCCAGTTTTCTGCCCCTTCTGGCGTGTCCATGTCGTCAAAATCCACTCCGAAGGCCACTAAGTTTTCTACTGGGGCCTCATTTAGTTTTTGGCCAGCAATCTCCAGACTTGACTTGTGTTGCAGAGTAGCAATCAATTTATTTTGTTCTTCAACCTTTACCTGAAGGGAATCCAGCTTACTAGCCAGAAGTCGAGCGTTCTGTTTCTGGCCTACGGCCTCTACTTTACATAGGTTATGTTCTTTTTCAATATCTTTAAAACGCTTATCAAATGCCACATCTCTGGCCTCCAGGTCTCGAATAATGCCCTCCCGCATATTAGCTACAAAGCTCCGCATATTCTGAGATGATAAACGATTAGCTTCGTCCAATAAATCCAGTCTTTCCATGATCTTAGATTGTTGAGTGCAGATCTGTCGGGCAACGACCAAATCTAAGGCTGTCATAAGACTGTCAAAAGTTAGATCTGTTGGGAGACCACGCTTAGTTTCCACCTCCAAAGAGGTATCCTTCACCCCCACAAGTTCAAGAGAAGCCACGGTTATATTGTGTAAATTGGCGCGTGCTTGCTCGGAAGGGATAATCTTATTGGCTAAGACCAGAAATACATGAACCGAAATTATCAGCGAACAAATTTTTCTCGGGCGGCAATTTCCCCGTGTGACAGGGGAGGGTTAAATAGGGAGGCCTTGTTAATTTTCCGCCTCCCGCGACTACAGAGAAAATTTCGAATGCACCACGGGTAACTAGACCGCCATCTAGTGAGGCTAAGATAAATTATTTCATCGAAGAAAATCGTCAGCAACTCAGCAACGTGGTCTGCAAACCTAGGCTTAGCCGTGTTTTGTTTTTGATAGAGGTCAGTGGAACTGTGGAACGCGGTAGCTGCAGCTAAAAGTAAATAAATTTAAACCTTTTTAACTATTCTTACCAGACGATTTATGTATGAAAGAACAGAGAAATACTTAAGTTTTATTAGAATTAGAAAATATACAAATTACTTAATGGAGCTACTTAAGATATATGAAACCCAGATAAAAATATTTAGGCCTGCAGTAGTAAAGAATATGGGAAGACCAAAGAAACAGAAGGCTACGGAAGAAGAAGAAACTGAAATAAACCACGAGAAAAGAGCTAGTAGAAATAAGAAATAAAAATGATGATTTCGTTTACGAGTAAGGCTACATTTACGTTGCTATTCAGTTTTATATTTCAAATAAAACAAGTACAATTATTTTAACAAAATAATACAAATATTTATTGTTTATAATTCTTAACGTAGTCAAGTTAGTCTAGTTTTTATTAGTCGTTAACTGGGCTTCATTAATTAATAACAACTGATTACGATGATATTTGTTTGAACTATTCTTTCCTTGGACGTTGCTTCTTCCATTGACACTTCTAATTTTTCCCCAGCAGCATATTTCATTTATTTGTTTTTCGAGAAAGTTTCGCTAGGCAGGTAGCGTATTCAAACCTTCGCCGCGGAGGTGGGGAGGTTCGCTTTTCGAGGAGGGGAAGATGACACGCGGCCACTAAGGTGGGGAAAAACGGGGAACTTGCCTCCCGTGTTAGAGGAATAGGACGCTGATAATTTCGGTTCATGTATTTCTGCTAAGACAAATGCGGATAAATATTGCTAAGCCCACGTGATTCTATTTTATTATCAGAATAAATAATTACACGTGCGACGAAAAAATGGGCGATATCATCGAGATTCACGCGTTTTTAATTTAAAAACCCTTCCTTTTGACGGTTTTTATTTTGGAGTGAATAATTTCTTTTAGCGTCTATTGAGTTGAGAATAATATAGAAGAAATTCTGGGCTTAACATCCCAGAATCGGAGCCCGGAGAGGATCCAGAGTATACTTGGGAAATAGACAAAAGAAAAGTGTAAAATAAGGGCTCAAATGCAAATTTAATGTAAAATGGAAAACGACCCCTTTAGCAGTCTCAAAGCATTATGTGTGATGTGTAAATTCCTAGTGAAATAAGGGTCAAATATAAAATATAAACAAAACGTAAAATGCAAAATGTTTCCTAAATAGGGTAAAAGCAATGTTAGTGATATATGAAATCTTGGTAAAATATGAGCTTAAAATTTAAACAAAATTTAAAATGTATAAGTAAGGTTTTGGTGGTAAGTAAGGGTAGGGGGCCCGAATTTAAATGAAACTTAAAAAAACGTAAATTGCCCCTTTAAGTATTGTAAATCATTATTATTATAATATATATATATATATATATATATATATATATATATATATATATATATATATATATATATATATGTATATATATAAGCGTGTGCAAGCATCTCGTAGAAAAATAATACGTGATGATAGTTTAAAGTATAAAGTTTAATAAAAGTTAAGGTTACATTTGTTAGCGGTTATTCCGCGCGTTATCAGCGGTCGGAGTCGTAGAACACTATGCTCGTATCCCGACCCTCTCGACGAGCGGGTCTCTCTACCCCCTTCCGTGGGGTATCGAGGGGGCAAAAAATAATAAAGAAAAGGGCAGTGATCAGGTATATGGATAAGGTATCGCCATCTACCTACTCGTTATTATATTGGCGCTTACAATCGACCATCCTGATTACATAAAACTCCTGATTTACCGTAGTTACAAAAATATACTATTTTACCCTGTGATACTTTTGAACGTTAAAGGGCAACGCAAGCTCTGTGGCAAAAAAATAAAAAGCACCGTGCTTTTTAACCCCCTAAATCCCCACTCGGTACTGGCGAGACCACGTTGAGTTTACCGTAAATTTCGCACTTTGCATACATAGTCACACAAATGCCAGCTCACTTGCGTTGCCCTTTAATTACATTTAAATCGGATTAAACTGAAATAGATTTATACTTTTCTAGAAATTATAATTAATTACGAAACAAAAACCATAATACACTATTCAGTATCATACAAACTAGATCCATTATTTAGACTTAAATTTCGCGGCATACATTGAAACTTATTTAGTTACATAGTCCTTTAAGTAAGCAGGTAACTTCTTGGATCGTTTCTCACGTGTTGGCTTCTCCCTGTCTGCTTCGTCGTCTTCGTCAGGTACTGGATCTACTTCGTTGGTGGTAGGATCGGCGTCGACAGTTAGCGTGTCCTCGACATCTACATCCTCCAGAACAGACTTGGAAATAGTGATATTTTTTACGGGGGCCCTGCGGGCCCCCGACCCCCCTTAAGTTTATTTTTATTGAGAGCCACTGGCCCAAGCGGGGGGGATTGGGGAAAAAAATTAAAATTAGGTAGGGAAAATAGGAAAATAAAAATTGGTTACGTTACTTACTTAACATTTATTAACTTTAAAACAAGCAAGTATATTATAATATCACACATAATCATTTGTAACGCTAGATCCCGCTCTCGTATAGGGTAGGAAAACAGAGTTTCAAAAACGGCGTACAAATCAATATGTTCCAGAAATTTCCGTAAAATGTTTAATAAATATTTTTTAATTAAATTGAGAGCCCCGGTGGCCCGCAACCCCCGTTCGAATGATTTATTTTAAGAGCCCACTGATTTTTATTAAGAGCCATTGGCCCCAAGACTCCCGCTAATTCCAAGTCTGCTCCAGAACGTCTGTGTCGTCGTCGTTGTCAACGATCAGGAACCGTTTGAGTTTATCGACTGGAGCAGTGTTCCGGTAGAATTTGTTGGATCGCTGATTTTCCGGTAAATCTTCAATCATATATCTGTCGTAATTCAGTTTCTTCGTTATCATGTAGGGGCCTCTGTATTTAGCTGCCATCTTGAGAGATTGACCGGTTGCTGTCGCTTGTCTCTCAAATACAACTAGATCACCTGGTTCGTAGACAGTGGCCTTTGCTCTTTTGGCGTTATAATGCTGTCGCTGTTTTTCCTGGTTATTCCGGATCGCTTCAATCGCTCCCTCGCGTCGTTTCTGAATTTCTTCGTCGACATTCAGTGACTCTTCTAAAGTGTCTCGTACCACATCACGATTGGGGTTACGCGATTTAAAATTAAAGAGTAGCGAGAACGGGGTGTTTTTCGTCGTCGTGTGGTAAGTGTTGTTGAAACCCCATTGGATTTCGTATAGGTGGGTATCCCAATCTCGTTCATCCTCCCTCGTACACATGCTGGCGATTGCGGGCGTTAGTTGTCGGTTGACTCGTTCAATTTGTCCGTTTCCGCGGGGCGTTGCAGTAGCGTTGATGATATGTTTGATATTAGATTTACGGCAAAGTTCATTTATGGCTCTTCCCGTATATGATGTCCCTTGGTCAGTAATTAACCTGACCGCAGCTCCGACTAATCCGATAATTTCTTCTAGGAAGCGTTTGGTCGCGTTCATACCCGTGTCTCTGGCTGTTTTTAGAATTGTGTATTTTGTGAAACCATCTATAGCTGCGATCACATAGGTGTTTCCTTTGATGCTGCGTACGAAGGGACCCAGGTGATCCATGTGCATCGTGTGGAATGGTATTCCAACCTTTTCGATGGGATGTAACATCCCTTACTGTTTTCCTGCGGGTCGCTTATGATAGAGGCATTCCAGGCATGCCGACACGTACCGACGAATATATCGGCGTAATCGTGGAAACCAGAACGTCTCCGATACCTTTTTGTAGGTTTTATCTATGCCGACATGACCAATGTCATCGTGATATTTTTTTATGATCCTCCATCGAGCCGCGTCGGGTACAACCCATACCAGTTTCGGTTCTTCGTCCGGATCAGTGTGAATCTTCCGAAACACTCTTCCTTGTTTAAGAGCGTATTCTTCGTGGATACGTTTTTCTTCCTTCGTTTGTGTCTCTGGCAACATCAATAGTTCTTTTTATAAAGTAACGTGGCCTTCTTGTTGAAATGTTGCTCTTACGTCACAGTCTCTTACTTTGACAAGCCTACGAGCGCGCGCTACAGTCGCGAGGAATATAGCTTTTTCTAGAGCGCGTGCAAATCGCTCGTGCGAGGAATACACTAATAAAGCTGGGTCTTGTGACGTAAGAGCAACATTTTAACAAGTTGGGCAAGACCACTTTTTATTTTATAAAATCAACTATTGATCCTTTATGTGAAGTAATTTTGGGTCGCTGAATTGGGCTGCGGTGAGCCAATCGTCCGTACGAACTTCCGTATGCATTATGGTAAGCCCCTGGGCGATTTCCATGTCTTCTGGGTCATCGAAAGGTGCTCTGCTAAGGGCGTCTGCGTGTGCCATTCGTACTCCGGGTCGGTGCGTTACCTCGAAGTTATATTCTTGGATTCGTAGCCACCAGCGTCCTATTCGCGGTACTAGGTGCTTCTTTTACAGCGTAGATCTTACGGAGCTACAATCTGTAACCACCATGAACTTGATTCCTATGAGAAAGACTCTAAACTTCTCTAGACCCCATACAACAGCTAGAGTTTCCAACTCGCTGGAATGATAGCGTGACTCTTCTCTTGTGGTCTTCCTACTTTCGTAGCAAACGGGGTGCATGAGACTATCTTCGGCGTTGTCTCTATGTACTTCGGTGACCGCTTGATGATTGTACGGTGCCAATACGGGGCGTTCTGTCAAAAGTCGTTTGATGGTTTTGAAAGACGTTTCTTGTTCCCTTCCCCAATTCCACTCGACATCATTGCGTATAAGTCTGGACAACGGTTCAGCTTCAGCAGCAAATCCTTTTACGAACCGCCTGAAGTAATTAACTTGCCAATCCCAGGAATCGTCGGACGTCGTGTACGTTCTGGGGTTGTGAAAAGTTCTCAACACAATTAATCTTCTGTTTCCCAGGTCGGATTCCTTCTGCGCTTATGTCAAATCCGAGGTAATCGATATTACGTTGTAGGAAGTGAAATTTTTTTAAGTTTAAGGTAAGGTTGGCAAGTCGAAAAACCTTTAATACCTCTTCTAGGTACTCCAGACCTTGATCTTCGTCGATAGATGGGATAAGTACGTCGTCCAGATACGTAAGGGCGATCGCGTACCTGAGCGGACCGATAACAGCGTTCATCATCCGTTGGAAGACTGCTGGTCCGTTGGACAGTCCGAAGGGCAGGCGCAAAAACTCGTTATGCCCATCGGGCGTGCAAAATGCCGTTTTCGCTTGTGAATCCTTAGATACCGGAATTTGATAATAGCCGGAGGTTAGATCGAGGCTCGTGAAAAACTTGTTCCCACGTGGGGTATCGAGGGGGCAAAATATAATAAAGAAAAGGGCAGTGATCAGGTATATGGATAAGGTATAAATATATATATATAATAAATAATAATAATTATAATAAACAGCTAGGCTAATACCCAAGGCACCACCTTAGGCCTAAGTCATCATGCGACTTTTGAAGCCCTTAATTCAGGTGGCCGGGTTACAATGCGTAGGAGGGTGGTGGCAAGCCCTGCATGCCACGAGATCGAGCCAACAGCTCCCTACACTAACTATTACCGTTAACGTAGACAAGTTTTTATGGAAGGGGAAACCGAAGAACTCGGGGGAAAACCCCTTAAACCAGTGGGGAGAGAACTTGCCTTATATAAAAAAAGTAAAAAAGTAAATAGTTAATAGTCTAAAAGCAATGCTGGTGATATGTGAACTCTAGTAAAATAAGGACTCACAACATACACAATGTAAAATATAAAAGCAAGACTGGTGATGATGTCAGCATAATGGCTCAATGACAGTTTTATGAGCAATTTTTGTGACATGTAAATTTTCAATTTCTGTGTTTTCTCTCAGACTATTTTATGTATTTTTACCTGATACAAAAGGGTGTATCCTATATACGGCAAAAAATAAAACCTTTAAGCCTTTAATATAGAGCCTCAGACCCAAGGTTTATCTACTATACGCTAAACTTTCCGTTATAAAAGTACGCCTGGTGCCTTCTGTTGACAATATTACAAAGCATTAAAGTATCGTGGACTTGCATGCACGTGCAGTCTGGCGCGAGACGAGAATGCATTGTAGAAGGTATATGATAAAGTTCCTTGATATTCAGTCCCGTTGCCACTAATGGTAAGCTTAAAGCCTATGGAGAAAATGCGGTCTGGGGCTCTATATTATTCTCAACTCAATGTCCAGAGCCACGATCACGTCCACATAGAAATCTCATAGGTAACTAGAATGCTGCCGCCTACGGCCGAGCTTGTCGCCAGTTCGTTTTGAACCTTCAGCCAATGAGAGGCCGTAGAGTGGTTCCGCCAAGGAGGATAATAATCCTACTTGGTTCCGCTACTATTGTGGGAGCTAGGTGACGTCATTCTCTCTGGTGACATTAAATTCTTGGCAGAACCACTCTTTGAGCTCTGATTGGCTGAGATCTGGCTATCGTCTGCCACGGCATTTGGTCCATTTGTAAGTTACACGGCAGCATTCTAGTTACCTGTGAGTCTCACAGGTAACTAGAAATCTCACAGTGTGAGATTTCTATGCACGTCCATCACGGAAAGTTTAGAGATACACGTCGTGGTCCATTGAGTTGGGGAAAATTTTATTATCAACGATCACAGTTATCATAAGTTGGTGGCGTTACCTATCTTAAATTACTATAACCGCTGCCTTGCGGTCAGCGGTAGATGACTGCACCGACTAATGATAACTTTCAGTTCGTACAAGATTTCAAGAAACTGCCCTAGGCCATCAAATATAAATTTTGTCTCTAAAAGTACTATATTCCCAACCAATAGCCTCACGATAGACCGGCGTGATTTATCTCTCAAAGGGTAAAGCTCATCGACTAAATACCGTGTTTTCCTAAAATTGTAACCATAGAAATCTCATAGGTAACTAGAATGCTGCCGTGTAACTGGCAAATGGGCCAAACGCCGTGGCAGACCATAGCCAGATCTCAGCCAATCAGAGCTCAAAGAGTGGTTCTGCCAAGAATTTAATGTCACCAGAGAGAATGACGTCACCTATCTCCCGCTATAGTAGCGGATCCAAGGAGGATTATTAACCACTCTACGGCCTCTCATTGGCTGAAGGTTCAAGGCGAACTGGCGTCAAGCTCAGCCGTAGGCGGCAGCATTCTAGTTACCTATGAGATTTCTATGATTGTAAACGCTGAGCTTTGACGTCATATTGACGTAGTATATTTTTGAATGCATTTCATTATTTTTCAACATGGCGGTCAATAATTTTCCTTCTGCCAACGCGATTTACGTCACGATAACTCAAAGACCGGCTCTTCCATCCGATGACTACGATAGCTCATCGTTGAGCATCGTGACGTCAAAACCGGAAACCTAGTAAAGCCAAAAGTGTTTATGTCTGTTTACTTTTGATAAAGCGTACAGTAGAAAATCGATTTCAGCCCTTACTTGACGGTGTCATCGCTGGAAATAGTACTTCTTGGCAATTTCCTTGAAGATGATTTACCATTGAATTGGGAATAGTACCGCTAGAATTACAGTTTCAATCTGCCTTCCGCGAAACAAATTTCTCAAAATTGAGAACTCCTATCACTCTATTGTCGCGGCGCAATCCAATATTCTATCTTGAAAGGGATAGAGTGCGCTGACTCGAAATATCAGAAAATGTTTCTCGAAACTACGACTTCCGTACGTGCGAAAAAGAGAGATTCTCTCTGGTGCTCAATTCATGTGTTTTACCACGGACTATATATAATATAGTTCGTGGTTTTACCAAAATAAAAAACACGAAAAAATTTCTGCCTTTCTGGCTACACTGAATGTTTTGGCGGGAATCCTAAGACTAATAACTGAATATTCGTGTATAAACAATCTACCTTTAACCTTTTATTTGCGAGCTAATATTACCAAAATTGATCTTGAAAATTTTTATCTTCACATATTTCACAATGGAGAATAATTTAAATTTTTTTAAAATAACTGGTAAATATGCCTACGAATGTGAAAGACTGGAATCCTTCAAAGATTGGCCCTTTATGGAAAATTGCAACTGTTTACCCCAAGCAGTAAGTTCCAAGTTTCAATTTAGCCTCAGCTATTTATTAGTTCCATGGCCTCAGTGAAGTTACAGTTGTATTTACGTAATTCAAACCTATATCGTTTAATTTTTTAGTTGGCTGAGGCAGGTTTTTATCACTGCCATTCTGATAATGAGCCTGATCTAGTTCGTTGCTTCGTTTGTTTTAAAGAACTTGATGGATGGGAACCAGAGGACAAACCATGGGACGAACATCGCGCCCACACCACAAACTGCCCATTTGTTAAACTAGGTAAAAAAGAAGAGGACCAAACGCTGCGCGAATGGATGTCCATGAATTTACAAAATCAAATTAACTCTCAGGTAGAATGGGGATAATCGGGAAAACATAACTATTATTTCCTTTTCAAAATTATTTTTTGTAGAAAATGAAAAAGGAAAAGGCTTTAAACACCCTTAAAAACATAAAGGAGGAATACATAAAGCAACTTAGGATTACCATGAAGGAGGTTTAAGAGAATAGCTGTGTTAAATAAGACTAGGTCTATTATTTTAAACATTATTTTATTGCATCGTTCAATTTGTATTTTATGTACTACTTAAATTTCTTTTAAAGAAAAATTTACTTTGGTTTTTTCTTGTCACCCCATTTGACAGTTGTATTATCATCATGCATTAACTCTTCCTTTAATTTCTGCAACATCTTAGGTGTAATTAAACCTTGATCTAACAAACGCTGACTTAAACTACCTAACTTAGATTTAGTGTGTTTCAAATCTATGTGTTGTTGCATATTGAAGGTGTTCTTTTTATTTTTCATCATAAAATCATCTTCATCCACTTTACTCATGGCTGAGCTAACCTTGTTTTCAGTATTCTTTAACAATGTAGTTATATTAAAAACACCCATTTGTATAGTGGCATCTAACTCCCGCTGCATTTCCTTAACTAATTTAGTTTCAGGGAACAAGTCTATAAACCTATAACTAAGCCATAAATAAAGATCCAAAATATCAAAAACTCCTTCTAAATGAACTAAATCCATTATCGTCTTGGGAGGGGAGAACGGCCAGCCAATGTTTTGGCACAACCAATTAAAAGTAATTGGTTGATTTCTGCTATACTGTCGCGCTATACGCAAAAACATGGAGCAGACAAATGGCATTTGACGGCTGATTGGGGCACAGCAAAACACGTATCTGGCACGTAGAGGCAAAGGAACATGTTGAATCATATCAGCTAGAAATTTGAAATCATCAATGTTGCACATAAAGTAATTGGAGGAATCCATTTGGCATATGCTAACAAAGACATCAATTAAATTGGATAAGGTTGCTTCTGGTAGATGATAGGCAAATAATTCAATTTGATCCGCTGTGGGGTGTAAACCTGCTGCTTCAATAGGATCAATAGTCCGTGATAATATGGTTTTCAAGACATTCAAATCTTCACTCTTAAATGTTGTAACAAACCCTTTATCAAATTTAGTGCCAAATCTACCTGCTCTTCCCGCAATTTGCAAAGCTTGGGATGTTGGTATTGTATCAATTTCTTTTTCTCCCTTTTCATTGATGGTAGGTTTCATTAAAGAATTAAAAATTATTCTCCGAATGCTTAAATTTAAACCCATTCCAATGGCATCAGTTGCCACTAGAATTTTACAAGGATGATTAGGATCATTGAATTTCTGAGATTGGGCAATTTTGGTACCCGGTGGTAAGCCACCATAAATAACTGCACACTCAATTCCCCGCTGCTCTAGTTGCAAACTCACACTATAAATATCATTCTTACTGAAACAAACAATACAATCTCCTGGTTGAACTTTATCCAGTGAGATAAGAGCTTCGTCTTCTATCGTTAAATCAGTCAAACGTTTGTAACGTCTAACTTCAACTTCTTCACCCACGGATGTAACCAATTCTCTAACAATGTCCAAAGCAGCCTCCTCTCCGCATAAATGAACTTCTTCAGCGGGAACTCCGAGTAATGCCCTGGTCCATGCCCATCCTCTGCCAATATCACGAACCATTTGTATTTCATCAATAACTGCTACTTCAAAAGGGGTGTTTACTGAAGTCATCTCAACCGTGCAAGCTACGTGATTTGACGGACTACCATCCTCTTTAGCATATTTTTGTTCTTCCCCAGTTATGAGATCACACATTGTTCCTTTACTGTTAGTTTTATGATAAACTTCAGTCGCTAATAGTTTCAACGGTCCGCAATATATTCCAGTTTTAGAATTGGTATAGCGTTCTAAGGCATGGAATGTTTTGCCACTGTTTGTAGGGCCAGCATGAAATATAATTTTTCTGTTAATAGCTCTTGCTTCTGGATACCAGTTTGCAGGTAAACGTAAATCACTGATTTTCTGGAGTTCTTCCATGCAGTTGAGGTGAGGGAAAACTTGTCGAGCGTGTTGTAAGAAAAATGGGAATAGATCATCGACATGACCGGCTCCTTGAAGTAAGTCACTAAAGACAATATGAAGGTCAACAGGTAAAGCTTCAGCTTCAATACAAAAGTTACGAAAGCTAATAAAAGCTTGCTGAAAGAGTTTGTTATCCAAACCATTTTCCTCACTCAGACGATTAACGCCTGGGCGTTTAGAAAATTGATTAAGTAGTTTAATAATGTCATCCTTGGCAAGTTTACAAGACATTTCTTCTCCAATATTAATGTCGTCAGGATTTGAAGTTGCTCGTACAGGAACTGGCATGACTAAGTTTGATAATTTAGTCCCATTTCCGCTACCTTTGGTGGTTTTGTGTCGAAAAACGTTTGAATTTGTTAGGAAATAAGGTAAACACTGTTCAGTTTTGTTAAAAGAATGATGAGAGATAACGTTGCGAAACGAGCCCAACAGCCTTTTAGAGCAGGAAGAAAAGCCGAGGCTTAACTGTGACATGGTTTTGAAATTTACGTTAATGCTAAAGAATCATGAAAAGCTATATAAATGTCAATACTTCAGTTTATACGAACCACGATTCTTCACGGGTCTATAACTAATAGCTAAATATCATTATCTAAAATTAAAGGTTACAAAGAAAAAAAATAACTAATTTAAATCAAAGGATGGGTGCATTTTAGGCCTAAAATTTACTAACCTTGGGGTGCATCAAGGATTTTGTCATTGAGTTGGGAATAAATAGAGGTATAACTAAATCTGGCTGGCGCGGGACCAATTTCTTTCCATTAGGAGACTTTATCAACTTTATCGCTCTACCGTTGCGGCATCTGTCTCTAGCGATGGAAACTACATTGCAATTGAATGTTTTCGCGAATCTGATGCGAAATGGAAATGTATGATTTCTCGCAACAAACAAACCTTTGAAGTTGTTTAAAAATAATTTTATTCTGTCAACACGATCCTTTTTAACTCAAGTTACGGTGAGTTAGCTAATAAATATTTATTTTTAGCCATATGACTTTACAAAATATAGATGGCGCTACCGCCTAATTATAAAGATAAATTTCATACAGTCTTATCAGAACAGGTCCCGCGTAACCATGGCAACCGAAATCGCAATTGTAATTCTAGCAGTATTATTCCCAATTCAACAGATTTTGTATATACAAAATCCTTGGGTGCACGATTCCACGAAGCAAATTATATTCTTTGTATGAAGTCGACAAGAAATCCTGCAAGATGAAGGTAGTAAATTAGGGGTGTGCAAAATATTTGGTGAGAACAAATAATTCGATCGAATACCAAATCGAATATTCGATTCGTCGAATTGAATAGCGCTTGGAAAAGTTCGCGAATATTCGTTTTTCCTGATCAAATAGTCGAATATTCGGTATAGGAGGGGAAAAGTATTTGGTATTTTCAAATAGTTAGCAAAGTGGTCGAATAACCGCGGGTCTTTTTCTAATTTGTTGAGTTTTAAGGCCATCAAATTCTGCCCATCTCCGCTTTCATCATAGATATAGGAAACGTATATAAAGGTCTAGATAAAATATTTCAAAGGGAGTGAATACGCAAGGTTGGTAAAATACTGCCCTCTCTATTTCTTTTCTATCTCTATGGCTCCACCCATTGAGTTGGGAATATTAATCTAGAGGAGGTCCAATCAAAACGTCGGATTTCAGTATTTCGCGAAACAAGTTTTTAAAAAATAAGAATACTGCCGTCTGCTCCCAAACATAGAAATCTCATAGGTAACTAGAATGCTGCCGCCTACGGCCGAGCTTGACGCCAGTTCATTTTGAACCTTCAGCCAATGAGAGGCCGTAGAGTGGTTCCGCCAAGGAGGATAATAATCCTTCTTGATTCTGCTACTATAGTGGGCGATGGGTGACGTCATTCTCTCTGGTGACATTAAATTCTTGGCAGAACCACTCTTTGAGCTCTGATTGGCTGAGATCTGACTATCGTCTGCCACGGCGTTTGGTCCATTTGCCAGTTACACGGCAGCATTCTAGTTAACTATGAGATTTCTATGCTCCCAAATGACGAGAAAACTTTATCATTCTACCCGTGGCGCTGTCTATCTCTCAATGGTTCGTTCAAATAAGACGCGTTTTCCGGCAAAAACCTTTTTTTTTTCAAAAATAATGGATGGAGCCACGGGTGATATGATAACGTTTTCTCGTAATTTTAGACACATTCGTAATTTTCAAAAACTTGTTTCGCGGGGAGCAGATTTGATTGGATCTCTAGATTAATATTCTCAACTCAATGGGCTCCACCCTTCTTTAAAATTGACAAACTGTTTACATTTTTTTAAAAATGACAAGTAGGCTTAGCGAATTCATTGAGCCATTTACTGTTATTGGATTTAACGGTAAAAATCAATACAAAAGCACTATAAAATGCAAATTAGGCACTTCTTTATTTTAAAAATACTAATGAAATGAAGTAACTTGCTAAAATACAATAGGTCATCAACGAAATGGGGTACGAATACATAATTCTGATGAGAGGTACATATTTAGCTATGGACGAACGCTAGCAATGAAAAAACTTGAACTTAACTCGAAAACTACACTTTTACATGGGCATAAAAATGATATATCAACTATTCAAATATCACATGATGGAAAATACATTGCTACAGGTGAAAAGACCAACATGGGGTTTAAAGTCAGTTATGAACTATACACATCTTTCAAATTGACACTAAAATAGCATTTCTATACACAGACATTCATTAATATATGGGAATATGGAACAGATAATTTATATGGTAGCCATGACCTTCATAAAGCAAATGTGGAAGCTATTTCATTTACTTCTGATGATAAATATGTAATATCATTGGGTGGGGATGAATTTGAAAAGGGGTAAATTAATGCAGCTGTAAATTCACTGTCACAACCATACTAACATTAATTACCCTAAATCCAGGGTTTTGGTATGGAGCATGGAGATTCAAGAAGTTCTTTGCGGTTGCCAGGCATCACAAGGGATTGAGGGAATAGTACATTGTTTGACATCAGCCAATACAATAGCTAATATGTTTGTAACAGCGGGTGAAAGAACTATCCGCGTCTGGAAGTTACACGAAGAAAGGCGTCAAATCACAAGTGACTGTGTCTCTACTGGCCATCTCAAACGTGATATACGAGTTTTGAAAGTAATGAGCATATAAGAGTTTGAATATGGAAAACAAAGTTTCTAATAAATTTGGGATTTTAACAGATTGACAAAGATGATTTATATTTTTACGGTGGGACAACATCAGGTGATATTGTTAAAATAAGACTTGACCTTGCGAATTGTAATGCCGCAAACTGGATTCCAATTTTTGTTTGCGATTTGACTAAACTCATTGGAGCCAGAACGCATACTATCAATGCTTACTTCAGCAATGGTGTTACTGCTTTGGATTTCACCTCCAAAGAAGAGGAACTAATTATTGGAACTGGAAACGGGATGCTGTACTTAATGGACCAAATCCTTACAAAAAGAAGTGATAAAATTAAAATGAACAAAACAGTTTCTGAAATAAAACTTTCAAGGAAAAGGTATCCGAGCATTGATTATATTACTCTGCAATTTTTATTTGGTAATTTTCCATCATTTACTTCAAACTTTCTTACTAACAAAAATGTTTACCTTTAAAAGGGAGATTCAGTTGAAAGGAGTAATAACTTCGATAATATTCCATGAAATATCAAATGAAATATATGTTGGAAGTGATGATGGAGTTATATCAAAAGTTAATTATGTTACATTCAGTGTCAAAGATATCCTAACGGCACATAAATACTCCATTACTGATATCACTTTTCCAAGGTAAATTGAAGTTAGGGCTTGTTTTCTTAACCATAGAGGTGGCTGTTCAGTCACTAGGGCAATTTTCAAAAATTAAATTTTTTTTTCTAAAGCTTTTCCTCAAAGATATTTGTTACATCATCCAAGGAGGAAATTAGAATTTGGGGATTGGATCCCGTCAACTTAGAAGAAATACTGCTAATTCGTAGAATATCATTTGCGCAAGCTATATGCTCATCAGTTCATTGTATGGCTAATGGGAGCAGTATCGTTAGCGGTTGGAGTGATGGTACCATTAGAATTTTTGGTCCCGAATCAGGAAAACTTCTCTATTCAATAGCAGACAGCCACCGTAGCACTAAAATAGCAAATGAAGACACTACAAACGAAGGAGTGACAGTCGTAACTGGCACCAGCGACTCAAAATTGATAATTAGTGGAGGGGGTGATGGTCAAATCAGAGTCTGGAACTCTAGCCCTAAGAAACAAGACTTAATTGCCAGTATGAAAGAACACAAAGGTCCCGTTTGTTGTATAAGAATGCATTCGAGTGATCTTGAATGTGTTTCAGCCAGTTTAGACGGAACTAGCATCATATGGGACCTAAAAAGATTTGCTCGAAAGCAGGTACTAACAGATCAAGACTTTTGTAGGCATTTAAATATTGTTTTGTATGTTTTTTCCAGGTAGTTTTTGCAAATACAATATTTAGAACAGTCAGCTATGGCCTTGAAGAATGTCAATTGTTAACTGGTGGAAGTGATAACAATGTTTCATATTGGGAAGTTCACAATGGAGCTTTAATACGTCATGTTAAGGCAGGTGCGAGAACTGAATCAATACAGGATATAGATTTAATGTCAGTTGGAGGTCGTATTGTATCTGGTAGCAGCGATGGTCTATTGAGAATCTGGCTGTATCATAAAGGTACTTTAGAGCTAACTGGGAAAGGGCACGGCGCCGCAATTGATAAAGTTAGGGTTTCACCTGATAACCAAAGTGTTATTAGTGTAGCAAAGGATGGGAGTATAATCAGATGGAAATTACCTCTAAATGATTAACGTGACACATAATTATAGTGTTTTTATAGAAATTTGCATGGGAATGAAACATATTTACAAAATTATGTGACACATAATTATAGTGTTTTTATAGAAATTTGCATGTGAATGAAACATATTTACAAAATTATATACAAGATTTACAAATATTGATCCCACCAATTTTTGAGGGCATATTAGCCCCAGGCTTGAGATTTAGCGTAATAGAATACTAATTTTCCATCAGAACCAAAGCACTGTCATTTGAAAACGGAACTTAATAAAAAGTATGTCAAATAAAATTGTGTTTATAATTGTACATAAATTTCAATTACCTCATAAAGATTGCTAAGAGTTTGATCAGGAGATGGTGAAAAAGCTTGGTTCACATAAAGAAACTGTGTTATAAAACACGAATTAATTGAAGCCAAAACAGAAATAATCGGTTAACAGATAAACAATCTTACTAAAGAATCGGATGGGTCTAATTTCAAATACTGCCTCATAAATTGAACTATCCAAGCCACATTTTGAGTTACGGAAACAGACCACTTTTTCTTTTTCATTATTGGGGCATCCCCCGTTGGTTTTAATAAAATATCAACTACATGAAATATTGTACATTAATGATCGCTGCGCTCGATTGAGTTGATTCTAATCGGTGCCTCCGATATTTTTAGAATTACGGAGGCACCGTTATAATCATCATCCTTGCTCAGGCTTAATAGTAACCTCTGAAGAAATAAACTTACTCTTTGTTATCTTAACGCTGTCATCTGATGTTTGTTCATTTACATATATTTCGGCAGGTTTGTTGACCTCTATGTTCTCAGAAATATTACTATTGTTTTCTGGAAAAACCTTTTGAACCTCTTCTTCGACAATAGAATCTACGTTATTTTCAGCTTCGTCCATTTTCTTTTCTAATATTTCAGTTCAGTTCGTTTTTCCCACCCCAGGGTAGATCACTTTTCAATCAACGCTGAGGGGGGGCACGGCCCACTGCGCATGCGCTCGCGTTCTCTCGCCCCACGCGAGCGCATGCGCAGTGGGCCGTGGGGGGGGGGGCACCAGTATTAAAATAATATTCAAACCAAAGATTATACCAAAGATAATTTAAACTCGTACCCTAGATTCGAATACTGAGAGCTTTCACATTGACGATTTTGTTACGAAGCGTTTACCCTTTTCCGGCATGTGACCTCAGAAAAATCGGGCTCCATCGGTTGCTATATAGCCCGGCAGCGCGTGATCGAAGTTGGCCGTGGTTGCGGTAAGGCGCAAACCATGGAGCGAATTTTTTCTGAGTTCCGGCGGGAAGTGGGTAAACGCTATCGGCAACGCGCGAGAGAGTGATTTCGAATCTAGGGTACGAGTCTAAATTATCTTTGATTATACCTTGGAGGAATAAAACAAGTATACAGGAGTTGCGGAGAGCTGCGAAATCGGTTACGTCAGTGACCGTGAACTCAAGCGAGACGGAGGGGTTCAAACGCGACTAGCGCCAACTGCATTCGGAATTTTGAAACTATTATCATTTTATAGCATTGTTTTCACGTCGTCTGGTTTGTTTTGAAACATTTCTAAATTCTTTGCGCTTTTTTCCAAAATGACTCTTATTTGTTTGGAGGAATAAAACAAACCAGACGACGCGAAAACAATGATATAAAACGATAATAGTTGCAAAATTCCGTATGCAGTTGGCGCTAGTCGCGTTTGAACCCCTCCGTCTCGCGCGAGTTCACGGTCACTGACGAAACCGATTTCGCAGCTCTCCGCAACTCCTGTATACTTGTTTTATTCCTCCAAGATTATACAAAGCTATATTTTACCGATTTATATAGTTCAAAGGTTCAAAGGTTTTTATTCGCTCGTACAAAGTACACCCTTTTGTAACAGGGCGGCTCCAATGGGAGCTCAGCATTAATTATACAATAATACACTAGTAATAAAAATAAAAGGTAATGGTAATGGAAAAATAACCAGGAAAACGTAAACAGGAAAAAGTAATATGCAACGTTATGTAATAAATTTTAGGGGGAAGTACTATGTAGACCGGGAAACAGAGAAGTTAGGGGAGTCAAATAAGTTAATTTTTCTTCTTCTGCCAAGTCTCTAACACCTTTTGGATCACCTCGAAGTCCCAAACATCCCCTGCAAGACCAAGAATATTTTTCAAGGGGCACCCAAAATGCTCTGCTCACCAGCTGTTACACGCTTGGTCAGTTTCCGTTTCTGGGCATTCTAGGAGAACATGGTAAACATCCTCATTCACTTGACCACATAGCTTACAAAGCGGGGATAAGGCTTCGGAACCCAATAATTCCACTTGACGTTCCCTGGTTAGTAGGGCACCCGTTCGAGCTTGAAAGAGTAAACCGCTGCCCCACGACCCAGTATAACATGCCTCTTTCATCGGTTTTTCTTTAGCTTTGTAATAGCCGAGGCTTGTTTTCTGACGTACTTGGGACTTCCATGATATCAGTGCGGCTTCCTGTACCTCTTTCTCCACACATGTTACCCATTCCTTATAAGAGGTAGCCTTGTCTCTCATTGAGCTCAGACATAATTGCCGGTCCACTCTTTCTATTGCTCGAGACCAGTCCGTCTTAGAGCCATTGTCTCGAATGTATGTGTATACTTTCTTAGCTATCCTTCTAGCATCCATAAATCACGGCCAACTTTGATCACGCGCTACTGTAGCGCGAGAGATGCGCGAGAAATCAAAGTTGGCCGTGCTTTGGTTCAGACGTTACTTTCCCATTTGTTCCAATCTCTTTCGGTTTCATTTTCCTTTCCCGCTTTTTTTGTGAAACACGTGTTTTATTTCCTTTGCTTAGCCAAGGCTAAAAGTCATTTTTTAACAGTACTTTCTTAATTAATAAAAAATAATAATGAGTGTCGATAGTCAAAATATTAGTGACGATGATACTTTTAAAATACTGATTGCCACAGATAACCACATAGGCTTTGGTGAAAAAGATCCCGTAAGAGGTAGGTAAGATTTATGGATGAGAGGTAATAAAAACTTGATATTTACTATACATAATAGGTAAAGATTCTCTCAACACATTCGAAGAAATTCTTCAGCTTGCGCAAGAAAATGAAGTGGATTTTATTCTTCTTGGTGGAGATCTTTTTCATGATAATAGGCCTTCAAGAAAATGCATTCATGATACAATGCATCTCATAAGGAAATATTGCTTGGGAGATAAACCCATAAAAGTTGAATTATTAAGTGATCAATCAGAAAATTTCAAATACAACGGCTTCCCCCATGCTAACTATGAAGATGAAAACTTGAATGTCTCAATTCCCATTTTTTCCATTCACGGAAATCATGATGATCCAACAGGAGTTGGAAATTTGTGTAGTTTGGACTTATTTAGCGTAACTGGTCTTGTTAATTACTTTGGAAAAACCACAACATTAGAGAAGGTTGAGATCTCCCCCCTTCTTATGCAAAAAGGATGTACAAAGTTGTCCATTTATGGCTTAGGATCAATTAGAGGTGAAAGATTATACAGACTCTTCCGCGATGGCAAAGTGTCTACTTTGAGACCCAAAGAAGATCAGGAAGATTGGTTTAATATGTTTGTAATCCATCAAAACAGGGTTATTCGGAGTGCCAAAGACCATGTCCCTGGCTATTTTCTAGATGACTACATGGATTTGATAATTTGGGGACATGAACACGAATGCAGAATTGATCCAGAATTTGAGAAATGGAGCGGGCATAATGGTTTTTACATAATTCAACCTGGCAGTTCTGTAGCTACACAATTGAGCCCTGGAGAGGCTGTCCCCAAACACGTAGGACTGTTACAAATCTATAAGAAGAACTTTAAAATGACCAAACTACCTTTGAAAACTGTTCGTCAGTTTTACATGGAGGATATTTCCATTGACAATCTGAATTTAAAAGATCTAGATGATAAAGGAAACCAAAAGAAAATCAACGCATATTTGAGTGAAAAAATAGACCAAATTGTTGAAAACGCCGCAATTGAACGAATTGGTAAATATTACGGTGTTTTAAAAATCTTAATTTAAAAAAGTCAAAAATCTTAACATTTCATCATCATTTTTTAGGTAATGATAAAACACCTGATAGACCTCTCATAAGACTACGACTACCAAGTGAGCTTAAAGAAAAAATTAAGGATTTCAACATTCAAAGATTTGGGCATCAGTACATAGATAAAGTCGCAAATCCAAAGGAAATGATGTCTTGGATTCCAAAACGTCACACTCACAAAAAGGCCAATGGAGCTGGGGAAGATTTTGATAAGGATGAATTACAAATGTTAATTGAAGCCACACGTATGGATCAAACCAGGGTAGAAGACATAGTTAAAGATTATTTCTCTAATGTGAAAGAGGATTTAAAACTATTCCTGCTGAGTGAAGTTGGATTGGGCATTGCTGTTCAAGAATATGTAGATAAGGGGGTTAATGAGTCCATTAGAGAGATATTAAAACATCAAGTTGATAAAGTGCAGAATCATTTAAATGATAAAGATATAGATGATGGGGAGATTGATAAGGAAATACAAACATTCAGGGAGACGAGAATAAAAAATGTGAAGGAAGAATTGACTGAATCGAGGTAACTAAGGGATACAAAGATAAAAAAGTTGTAATCTACTTCTTTAACTATTTTTAGGATGGCATTGGCATCAGCAGGTCAAAATTCGACCACTAGAAATGATGATATTACTATATTGTCCGATGATGAGTCTCCTCCAACTAGGGGTCGTGGAAGAGGTGGCTCTACAAGGGGCCGCAAGAAGGCTGCAGAAAATGGCGAAGACACTCCAAAGAGAGGACGAGGTGGACGAGGAAGGGGCAGAGGAAGAGCTGCAGCTACTAAAATTGGACCTTTGGATGCCATGGTTCAAAGACGGCCTCGTGGTGGCAGTAGGGCCAATAATTCAGACGATGACTTTGCTGGTGGTGACAAAGCTGGTACGAGTAATTCTCGTGGTTCCAAACGTAAAGCGGCTACTGGAAGAAAGGGACCCATCTATGAGAGTTCTGATAGTGACTTTTAAATGTTCCTATAAGTAAAAGTAGTTCCAATAAAAATAAAGTGTTTGTCTAATAGTTTTGAATATTTTTGAAGAGATAATCTTTAATTTTAATTTTTTTTTTTCAAATAAAATATTTGTTACTTTTTATTAATATGAAAAATAAATTTTGAAAAAAATGTATTTTATTGCAATAGCTCTGAATTCATTACTGGCGATCCAGTCCCAATCAATTATTATAGTCAAATGGAACATAAGAAAATTTCTACATCAGACTGGAAGTTCGGAACGCTAATCTTTTGGAAGACAACAAATAGTCACGTAAGGCTGATAAAATGGAACTCGCCAAGAAGAAATATATCCGAGAGCCAGGACCAGCAAGGTACTGTTTATTTGGTCACGGCCAACTTTGATTTCTCGCGCATCTCTCGCGCTACAGCGGCCATCTCATTCGTTGACGTTTCTGTGTTAACCTATGAGCAAAAGATGTGTATGACGTCAGCGCCCCTAGCGGATTATTATTTTTAGTATAGTTTTTACATTGAAGACAATATAACCACCGAGCGTGGCGCTGACCTCCTACACATTATAGTACAGTTTATAGGGGGAAAATCCTTGCTCGCGGAATTTCGACGAATGTGTTGGCCGTAGTAGCGCGAACAGCGCTGATCAAAGTTGGCCGTGATTTGGTGCTTGTTGTTGCTCTCGGAAATATTACTTCTTGGCGACTTCCTTGGAGGATGATTTATTGAAGCGGCTATTCTCTGCAACGTCCCTTTACTTCCCACGGTTTGTCCTCCCATGTGCCAGCGATAGGCACAAGTGGGCACGTTAAAAAATTTCAGGTCTACTTTGGGGGCCTCCAAATGTTTTATATGTGCCTATATGTAACATGCAAAGTAGTGTATTCGCCGGTTTTGTTATTTTCAAAGATGACAAATCTTTAAATTATTTGTTCAAAATTATTCCTCATGGGCCCACCCCTTAAAATTTTTACCTCTCCGAGGGGACTTTGTACCCTAGGAGGGGTTATACAACCAAAGTGTCTGTCTGTCTGTCAGGCCTGCGAACGCGTTCGCATTTTCGGGGCAAAGGGTAATCACTGCGTACGCAGTTTCTTAGAATCAGAGAAAAGGTTTTTCCAAAAGCGCCCTCTTTTTGTCATTGGATGTAGTATAATTTTTTAACGGCCGGGATTCGAACCCGAGCCTATGGCACGCCAAACCGGACAAAATTCTTACTTCACACTATTGTATACTTTTCTACTATATCTAATACTTTTGTCTCACAACCTAGCATACTTTACGCAAACGAGCATACTTTGTACCCGCGAACTATCATACTTGACACTCGCAAACGTTTATACTTCTAACGCGCGAACTATCATACTTGACACTCGCAAATGTTTATACTTCGTACGCGCGAACTATCATACTTGACACTCGCAAACGTTTATACTTCGAACGCGCGAACTACCATACTTGCGACGCTCAAACTTGTATACTTCGTACGCGCACGCTTCTGCGCAAGCGAAGCGTTTTCGCCGCCTTTCCCCTCCAGTCGCTGGCGCGTTATTTGAATCTAACCACTTTACGGCCGGATTTCAAATTTCTGCGGCTTCAATATCAGAAGTAAATGAACCGAAATTATAGAAATAGCGCTCAGAATCGGAGGGACAGTAGATACAGGGACGAGAAAGCAGGAAAAAAAATCGACAATATACTTTCTCGTCCCTGTATCTACTGTCCTTGCTTTATTTTTAATACTTTCACATAGCAGAATTTAGGTAAAAAACTATTCATCCCACCTAGAGGTCGGCATTATCTGACCGTTACCCACTTTTTTTATTATCTATACAGAAATTTTTTTATTTTTAGTGAATTTAACCGTATTATAATTTTTCTAATTAGTTTAAATATTAATTATTTAAACATTTTAAAACCCCAACCAAATCAATAAAAATTTTAAAAAAGGCGACGTTTTCGATAAATGTTTTCCTATGGACCAAATAATTCAACCAAATACCGCCAAATGAAAGCCTATTTGTCAGATGATATATATTAAATTTGGAAAGTGGTAAATAACATGATAGATAATGTTATGAAATAGCTTTAATCCCGAGGGGCAGTTCACTCCTCTTTTGAGCGCATAATTAATCGGATTAAATTCGATTAAATGTATTAAATCGTGTTAATCGTGATTAAATTTTTGATCCGATTTAATCAAGAAAATATTTTAATATTGATTTAATCAAGATTTAATCGGCTTAATCATGATCTAATATTTTTATTACGATTTAATCACTTAATTATGATTAAAATACGTAATACTATCCCTCCATCTAACGTAAGATAAAACATAATAAATATTGGAAATTGTAATGTAGCAATAGAGAAAATGCGTATATGGTTTGGACAGAGACATGTACTTTATTTGGGACCAAAACTTTATAACAAAACAGATAAAGATATTAAAAAATGTGAAACTATAGCATTATTAGTGCAGCTACCAACTAGACCGTCTCAGATTTTAAATCACCATTTTAGTTATTATTTAGAAAAATCATAAATGTTGCCGTTCAAATCGAGGGGTTTGCTCACTTGCCGTAATCGGTGTACACGCCTGTAGCTTTGACCGTACTAAAATGATTACCTAACTGATTACAGATTTAGCACTACCAAAGGCTGTACTCATTTTTGTACTCCCGTAATCGGTGTACACTCTGTTTGAAAAGTCTTATCCCTCTACAACCAATGGTTGAGAAGTTATCGCGTTTCCAAACTTTCGTCGAAACAAGGAAACACCTAAAATGCATCAAGCGATTATAAATAACGCAACTTCGACGACAATTTGGAAACGCGATAACTTCTCAACCGTTGTTGGTAGAGGGATAATTTGTCCACTTTCTAAATATGAACCGACCACTGTGAATTCAAAAACGCGCGAGTCAGTGCCGTAGAACCAATATTTAAAAAGTTGTCAAAAATGAGTTTTGACGGTTCCCGCCAAACTATTAATTTTTGGCTGACGAAACCGATAAATAACGAAAGATATTGGAAAATAAATAATAGTTGCAATTGGTTTCATCGATCTATCTATTATAGTTTTCTAGCAGAATTAAAAAGAGGGCAAAAATTTCAGCTGTCGAAGACTTTTCAAACAGAGTGTACAGAATTTTAGGAAGTGGTTAGCCCCTCGGTTCAAATTCACTTTTAGCGAGAAAATATATCCTCCTTTCCAAAAACTGGGGGGGGGGGGCTACACTCAAAAGATAAAAAAAATTACTTCCATATTACTCCCCACGCCTATGTCCCTAAGCGATGCATTCGGCGCGGACCCTACCGGAGAGGGGGGGGGCTTTCAATCTTCCTCTCTAATATTTTTGTTTTGCGCTATTTTACTTTTGTAGAAGGCTCGCGTGTTTTTTTTGGGACCGAGGGAAATCGGGGCTCAAGGACGAGCGTATATTTATTTGTTCGTTATGAGAGTAAATCAGCCATTGGATACAGGGGTTTTAAATGGGTACAGGCGGGTTTGGGACGATTGCGAGTTTGGGTTATTTTTGCGGGGAAAAGGGTACCACGGAAATTCTCGCATGGGAAAAAGGGTTTGGGGGTCTTACTGGGGTGGTGTGCCTCGAAAAATAAAACTAGCTGAGAATCTCAGCTAGTTCTACATGCGTTTTTCAGCTAGTTCTACATGCGTGGATGAGGACAACAATTCATTAGCAAGTTATAACCATTTAAAATAACATAATAAATGAGACGGTCATTTTAGTTAAATCGTGAAAAAGATTAAATATCTATTTAGCTGATTAAATTACTTTTTGAGAATAAAAATACTCTGAAACCTTAATCACCTTTCTTATTGAAATTTCAAATGGAACTCATAGTTTCGTCTAAAATGAAATATAGTTCGTTACCTTCCTACTTTACGTGTCCGTTCTGACTTTCTGACTCGGTTAAATATCAGAAGTGTGATGTTCCTATTTAAAAACTGCTCTACCTTATATTGTCCCTAAGCTGTGATAATAAATGTTATTTTTCTCAAAACAATAAAATATTTTGGCTGTTCCAGTACGCATATTATTTTTAGATTTCAATAATATAATTATAAACTTAATTAAATAAAGTTAATTGGTTTAATATTATCGATGTAAGATTAGATGGCGAAGTAGAAAAATTTATGATTAAAAACTGATTATGATTAACTAGTTTATTTTTTAATTTATGGATACCCTATGTAACAAACCTATCAGTAGTGTATCTTCCCATTTTGGTCACATGAGAAAAAATGCTCGTGCGTGACCGCGAATATTAATTATCACATCAAAATATGATTATACAAATATATTGGTTAAAGGTACATTTTTTATCGAAGCGAAATTAACAAAGGAGTATCGTCTTAAACTATGAAATTTGAATGCTATACAAATCATGAATTCCTAAATAAATTAACCATGTGGTTATTAGCTTCACAAATAATGCTAAAGTTTCACATTTTTTAATATCTTTTTCAGTTTTGTTATAAAGTTTTGGTCCCAAATAAAGTACATATCTCTGTCCAAACCTTATACGCATTTTCTCTATTGCTACATTACAATTTCCAATATTTATAATGTTTTATCTTACGTTAGATGGAGGGATAGTATTACGTATTTTAATCATGATTAAGTTATTAAATCGTAATAAAATTATTAGATCATGATTAAGCCGATTAAATCTTGATTAAATCAATATTAAAATATTTTCTTGATTAAATTAGGATTAAAAATTTAAATGGTGATTAAATCGGATCGAAAATTTAATCACGATTAACACGATTTAATACATTTAATCGAATTTAATCCGATTAATTATGCGCTCAAAAGAGGAGTGAACTGCCCCTCGGGATTAAAGCTATTTCATAACATTATCTATCATGTTATTTACCACTTTCCAAATTTAATATATATCATCTGACAAATAGGCTTTCATTTGGCGGTATTTGGTTGAATTATTTGGTCCATAGGAAAACATTTATCGAAAACGTCGCCTTTTTTAAAATTTTTATTGATTTGGTTGGGGTTTTAAAATGTTTAAATAATTAATATTTAAACTAATTAGAAAAATTATAATACGGTTAAATTTCTGTATAGATAATAAAAAAAAGTGGGTAACGGTCAGATAATGCCGACCTCTAGGTGGGACGAATAGTTTTTTACCTAAATTCTGATATTGAAGCCGCAGAAATTTGAAATCCGGCCGTAAAGTGGTTAGATTCAAATAACGCGCCAGCGACTGGAGGGGAAAGGCGGCGAAAACGCTTCGCTTGCGCAGAAGCGTGCGCGTACGAAGTATACAAGTTTGAGCGTCGCAAGTATGGTAGTTCGCGCGTTCGAAGTATAAACGTTTGCGAGTGTCAAGTATGATAGTTCGCGCGTACGAAGTATAAACGTTTGCGAGTGTCAAGTATGATAGTTCGCGCGTTCGAAGTATAAACGTTTGCGAGTGTCAAGTATGATAGTTCGCGCGTTCGAAGTATAAACGTTTGCGAGTGTCAAGTATGATAGTTCGCGCGTTCGAAGTATAAACGTTTGCGAGTGTCAAGTATGATAGTTCGCGCGTACGAAGTATAAACGTTTGCGAGTGTCAAGTATGATAGTTCGCGCGTTAGAAGTATAAACGTTTGCGAGTGTCAAGTATGATAGTTCGCGCGTTAGAAGTATAAACGTTTGCGAGTGTCAAGTATGATAGTTCGCGCGTTAGAAGTATAAACGTTTGCGAGTGTCAAGTATGATAGTTCGCGCGTTAGAAGTATAAACGTTTGCGAGTGTCAAGTATGATAGTTCGCGCGTTAGAAGTATAAACGTTTGCGAGTGTCAAGTATGATAGTTCGCGCGTTAGAAGTATAAACGTTTGCGAGTGTCAAGTATGATAGTTCGCGCGTTAGAAGTATAAACGTTTGCGAGTGTCAAGTATGATAGTTCGCGCGTACGAAGTATAAACGTTTGCGAGTGTCAAGTATGATAGTTCGCGCGTTAGAAGTATAAACGTTTGCGAGTGTCAAGTATGATAGTTCGCGCGTTAGAAGTATAAACGTTTGCGAGTGTCAAGTATGATAGTTCGCGCGTTAGAAGTATAAACGTTTGCGAGTGTCAAGTATGATAGTTCGCGCGTTAGAAGTATAAACGTTTGCGAGTGTCAAGTATGATAGTTCGCGGGTACAAAGTATGCTCGTTTGCGTAAAGTATGCTAGGTTGTGAGACAAAAGTATTAGATATAGTAGAAAAGTATACAATAGTGTGAAGTAAGAATTTTGTCCGGTTTGGCGTGCCATAGAGACCCCCACGACGCGCTTCTAGTCCCGTATTTCAAATTTAGTCAATCCTTAGGAGAGACAACGCATCTACTACTTTCAGAGCAATTCAGATAGATTTTAACGTTTCAAACAGTCCCAGAAAGATCGTGGTTATGATTTCATTGGGAGCGGTATTTTCCAACACAGAGCTATCCCTGGAAATAGGTAGAGGAGAGAGAGACTAAAATCGGATGTATATTGAGAGGGGCGGCAAACCCTGGGATCGCCCTGGGTGGAAAATGGATAACCCGAGGAAGCCACTGACAATTATGAGTGTCGCGGGTATATTTCCCAATTAAATTACTTCAACAAAATTACTTAAATTTCCGTAAAGTCGTTTTAACGAAAACCATTGCTGTTGCTATTTGTGAAGCTACAGTAGCTAGCTTAGGTGTTAGAAGGTCTGAACGGTTTGACTTAATTTGGAATGAAGCTGAAAAGTTGGCAGAATCCTCCCATATTTCGGTACCGGCAGTACCTTATTAACCCATGGCAAGGCCTCTAGGCGATCAAGCTTCTTTGGTCCCCTCCACATGGACCACATCCCCCTTCCCTATAGTGATGTATGGGTCCCTGCTCTTGGAGGGCCTCTAGGCTTCAGCCTAGTCAGCCTTATGACTAATGCAGCGAACCTGCTTCGAAATAATAGTACTCCTCTTTACAGGAGAATTCGACGGCGTAACGCTATGAGATGGACCCGGCCGCGGCGATGGGCTAGTACCGCTAGGATTTGACAAATGACAATCAGCTGACCTCCGTCCTCGCGGGACGTGTTGAAGTTTTCGTTGATGGGGTATTAGCGCGTCTTTCCGAGAAAAGTTTCTATCGCATACGGGACAAATAAACTTTATATTACCGTGCTTAGAAGACACATGACGGGCTAGGTTCCTCTTTTCGGTGAATACATCGCAAGAAAACATCTTTAGGCCGATTGTGACTTTAACGGACTTTGTCTAACCTTTTATACCAACCATAAGCCTACATGATGCAATTAAAAATCATCCCAACCCCATCATTGGCTGTAGGCTTAAAATATAGATGATGACATTCTGTTTATGTGTTCCTGTAGTTATTTTCCTCTATTGGTCAAACATGACGTCAACCTGGATAGTTCGAGAAAATCACGCAATATTTTGAAAAATGGCGGTCTTGAAATTTAGTTACTATATTTCACCTCTAAGACTTGTTCCAATATATTTCGAAGCGACTGTGAAATTCACCCTCGGATTTGTGTATGCTCATCCCCCTCCTGAGCCCCTCCTAAGGCGTTTATGCGATTGACATGCAAAGCAATAATCCCTTTTTTGCTCTTAAAGGTTGTCTACACTTTAAGCTTCTTCAAACCCTTGTTCCAATTGTAAAGGATTGCACGTTAACAAAAAGACGCGAATGGTACACCTGATTTTTGGGCTTTTCCCAAGGTAAGTGACTACTTTACGATAATAGTGCTTTTTACGCTAATCCTTAGGACGAGATAATTTGTGACGTCCCTTAGGGGTTTTCTTACTTCTTACTACTACTATGAAAATCACTATTGAGTATTGACCCCTAAGACCGAGGATATAAAGTCCTCGACTGGAAAGTAGGAATAGTGGAATACTTCATTTCTTTTAACCTTGGACCCTTAAAGTTGGTCTCCCTCTACAAAAAAAAATGGTTTTAGGACACGTTCCTTTGGAGATGGTTGCGGATTTGGAACCTCAGTTTTCCGATGATGATCACGAAGATCATACAAAGTTAATCAGATTTTAAAATACCAGTAGAATAAAATGAAATCGTTGTAGGCGAAGCAGAAGAACTGTAAGTATTTGTTTTGCTTTTAAAAAATTGATTTAATTAAAATATTAAGGTGAGTTGAATTTTGATATTTTCTTTTATTATTTTTAATTAGGACTAGATTAACTGGTATAGCCAACAATATGCCCAAGTTTTGTGAGGTATTCATTCCGCAAATTTTTAACATCGACGGCCACCGTCTAATGTAAATGTAGTACAAGACGGCGAGCCCACGCTCGCGCTCTTCTCTTTTAGTACAAGAGGGCGAGCCCACGCTCGCGCTCTTCCCTTTTAGTACAAGAAGGCGAGCCCGCGCTCACAATCTTTTCTTTTAGTACAAGAGGGCGAGCCCACGCTCGCGCTCTTCTCTTTTAGTACAAGAGGGCGAGCCCACGCTCGCGCTCTTCCCTTTTAGTACAAGAGGGCGAGCCCACGCTCGCGCTCTTCCCTTTTAGTACAAGAGGGCGAGCCCGCGCTCGCAATCTTTTCTTTTAGTACAAGAGGGCGCAAGAGGGCGAGCCCGCGCTCGCACTCTTCCCTTTTAGTACAAGAGGACAAGCCCGCGCTCGCGCTCTTTTAAGAGGAAGAGCTAGAGCTCGCGGTCTGCTCGTAATGAGAAGCACCCGCTCTCAGAGACCGATAGATTCTGGGAAATTCACATTCAGAAAAAGCACCACGTGATGTGATTCTTGAAGAAAGGCGGGAATCAATTGTTTTAAATTTCGCTCTCCTCTCTAAGGGCGGCGCTTAAGCTCGCGCTCGCGCCTTCTCTTTTATTCTTAGCGGTGGAGCTCGCGCTCTCGCCCAAAAATAGCTCTCGGACTCTTTAGAGCCCTGGGGATCTATTCTGTAAATATTCAAAATCCAATTTTCGATCGAAAACTAGATTTCGAACTTCGAGATCTCGACGAATGGTATTCGGTAAAGATTTCGAATAAGCATAAATCAATGCAAATTGTCGAAGTCGATCTCGACCAGGGGGGCTATTCGAACGGGAATTCGATCTCGATACAATGTACCATGTCGAGATCGACTTCGACAATTTGAATTGATTTATGCTTATTCAAAATATTTACAGAATACCATTCGTCGAGATCTCGAAATTCGAAATCTATTTTTCGATCGAAAACTGGATTTCAAATGCTTACAGAATAGGCCCCATGGTATAGGGCATCGAGATCGAATTCCCATTCGATTTTTTACAGAATTGCCCCCCAGAGCCCGCCGATCTCTGCTGGAAACACACGGGTCAAGAAATCGGACCGCGGCTGATGGACCGTGTACTGTACTAGGTATAAATGTTTGTTTATTTTGTTTGTGGGTTAGGAGAGCTGGAAGTGGTTACAGCGGTTGGGCTGTTGTAATTATTTACTGGTTTAATGTGTGATGTAAATAATTGGTTTAAGATGTTTAAAGTGTATGTATTACCGGTAATTAGTAGTGTGCTGTACGGTTGTTAGTTTAGTGTTTTAAAAGTGTAGCTGTTTTATGTGTTAGGTTAATTCGTATTTTCTGTTAATTAAATGCTGGCAATCCTGATTACAGTTGTTAATGAATCTATAAGTAAGCTTAAACTCCTATATAGCAGCTATGGCTACCCCACGTTTTGAAGGGTACCCAACAGACCCGGGATATCATTTCGTAATTGTAACAACCCAAGGTAAGTCGGCTATGGTTTAACTACAGTTGAAGATAAAACGTTACAATTTTGGGGGCCCAGCCGGGATTTCCTTTGTTTACATTCCAAAGGTCATTTAATTGTTTTGTTTTTTTGTGTTTTTTTTTATGCCCGTTAAAGTTTAATATGTGTATTTTCCCCATGCTAACCGAGTTATCTCGTTCCGTCCAGGTCGCAAACGTCAGTTTATGACCTCCCCACCTATTTGTTCGTTAATGTTTTTAGTTATGATGTGTCGGAGTAAGGTATCGGCGTTAGTAGTTTGGTTTTAGTGTCGTTAATAGTTTGGTTTTAGTGTCGTTGCTATGAGTAGTCGTTCGTTTTAGGGTATATTCTGTGGTACGTTTGTTTTTGGTTTAAAGCGAAGGGATAGTTTTACCGTTTTACTAGGTCTGATGTTGTTTGATGTTTAATGAACCCACAGAGTACCCCTTGGATTAACGGTGATTAGTTGCGAAGAGTGTTTTAGGGCTTTTAACAATTTTTACAGTGATACCGATATTTCAGTTTCGTTTCTCGATCCGGCCATGGGTTTAATCCGGTCCCCCACTAATTCGCGTCCAGCTTCCCCCGAAAGGACTGCGCTTAACAATAATTATCCTACGGATAGCAATAATAAGGTGCTGGGTAACGGTCATGTGGCGTAGTGAGGTTATTTGGCGCCCAGGGGCTAACTCCAAAATTTGTGCACCTCCCCCCACCTACGCCGGCCCCAATTTCCGCCATAAAATTCCTTGTTTTTAAACGAAACCTAATCATTATCAATAACAAAATAAATATTAATTTTATTGATATTTTAAAAAATTTTCAAGCTTCCAATATCCGCTTTAATACTTTAGGCGCCTCTTTGGCGCCCCCCTGACCGTCGGCGCCCAGGGCATATGCCCCCCTCCCCCCCTCACTACGCCTCTGTCGAAGTACTGTGCCTCCCGGAAGTGCCCAGGCACCAGCAGGTAGTGCTCCGGCAGCAGTTGTATCCATTAGCTCCGATGCCCTGGATCGAATATTGTCGCAATTGCAGTCACTTGCAGCCTCCCAAGCGGCGATGCAAGGAGTTATAGTTGGGATCATGGAGGAATAGTAGAGGAGGGTAAAGGAAAGAAGGTGCTAAATCCGACAGCGTAGTGCCAGTTCGAGGCGGGGGAAGAAAAAGAGGGGGTAAGTCGAGGTAGACTTTTTTTTTTCAAAAATAAGAAAGACTTTATTGGTGTATATGGCAGCGGAGGCCTTCACACCATGTGCATCATACAGAATTAGACTACAAATTTAAAGTATATACAAACAGCGATAAGAAGATAAATACACAAACCAAAAACAAAACTATTGTACCCGGCAAAGTTAACGAATGCCAACGGCGCGGAGCAGATTACGCACGTCCGAAATAATCGGTAGTACACCTCGAGAAAAGGCCAAACGGAGACCCGATACAGAGTGGAGAAAGTCACCTGCCGTAAGCGACTTTTTAAAGAATTCGAACCCTAACCGGTAGATCGCGCCATGATCGCGCTGCCTTTGTTGGAATGTATGAATAGATAAAAGTCTACCTCGACATACCCCCCGTTTCTACATCCCCCTTTACGCGATTTCTGAAGAGGAATGTCAGTGCTTAGCCCAATCAGAACTATCAATACCACTCCAGGGCTATTCCTCTATGTTGGGATGCAGAATAATATGCCAAATCCTTCTCCCAATATAAGTACTAGTGCCAACCCTCCCCCTACTCTCAGTATGAGAGTTCCCCTCAGCCGTTAGCACCCCCTTTTCCCAGCTATTAGTGCTAATCTTCCTACTCACTCGGTTAATAGCGTCCCTCTCGCTACTGTTAGTTGTCACCTTTCTTCACAGTGGCCGTTACCTCCTAAGCCGCCTGCTCCGGTTGCCATGCAACAAGGGCGTATCCAGGATTTTATTTCAGGGGGGGGGGTTGATGGAAAATTTCAAGGGGGGGTGCTGACGGAAGTTTCACTGATTTTTATTAGGCACCCCCCGTCATCAGCATTTCGGGGGGGGGGGTTTGAACCCCCAAAACCCCCCCTTAAATACGCCCTTGCCATGCAATTGCAGATCCCTCAACTCCCTCCGCAGACTGTACCCCCATTGTACGCGCCCCGGGCTAGTAACGCAGGTATGGACAAACCCCCTCCCATCCCTACCTTTGCCGGGAATGCTACGGATTTTGGTCCAAAAAGATTTTGTACGTAGAGCTCGTCAGGTAATGATCACTACAAACGACCCCGAAAACGTTTTCATCCACCGTTGGATGCCAAACATGTTAAAGGGATCTATCACTCACAACAGGGGGAGGCATCTATATTATAACAAGTCGGCCCAGGCCGTAATATTAGTTCCACATCAGTGTATTCGAGTGGGCAAACCCATACACCCTTAGTAGACACAGGTAGGCAAACTAATACAAAAACTGTTGAGGCTACGTGATTTCTTATCGTTTGATATGTAAATTGCCATCCTAAGTTAAAGAGTGGGTGCCGCCCACCCTCAGGATAACCGGGTGGGCAAACCAATTTAAAAGCTGTTGAGGCCATGTGATTTCCTATCGTTTGATAAATAATTTACCATCCTATGTTAAAGAGTGGCCACCGCTCACCCTCAGGATACATGGGTGGGCAAACCAATACAAAAGCTGTTCAGGCCATGTGATTTTATATTATCTCGGTGATTTAATTAGTATTTTCTTTGAGCAGATATTTAATATGGATTATTAACAACTGCATAAATCATATTATTGCAAGAATGTATTTATGTACTATGAATATGGCAAGACGGAGATTCTGTCCCCATGGTCGCATACTTTTCAGCTTAAGGGCCTGTGGCCAAAGCCCTAGCCAAAGTGTTAGCCCATTGAATTTAACATGTTTGATTCTAGCAAAGCAGACTTTTGCTACACGCCCTAAGTTCGACTGCTTTGGATTTTTTGGTCTCACTCTTTCAAGTAGACGCGAGCGTAGACGATTTCAATCTTTTACTTTTATTGATCTATTAGACCAAATTGTTTTTTTCGATAACTCTCCCTTTAAGGGGGTTGTTCGGAGGGGGCGGAAATTAACGGCACTGCGTGCGCGTCAAAGAGCTCTATCGAATGAGACCAACTTGTTTTTTTCGGTCACTTTCCCTTTAAGGGGGTTGTTCGGAGGGGGCGGAAATTATTGGCACTGCGTGCGCGTCAAAGAGTTCTATCGAATGAGACCAAATCTCTGGACCAACTATACAAACTATACAAGTTCGCCAAGAAGGCGATAATATTATTTTGTGCCACATATAAACGACTTTGATAAGAAAGTGCCACACTTATTTATTACTTCTGACCATACACGGTTTCGATAAGAAAGTGCCACACTTATTTATTACTTCTGACCATACACGGTTTCGATAAGAAAGTGCCACAGTTATTTATTACTTCTGACCATACACGGTTTCGATAAGAAAGTACCACACTTATTTATTACTTCTGACCATACACGGTTTCGATGAGAAAGTGCCACACTTATTTATTACTTCTGACCATACACGGTTTCGATAAGAAAGTGCCACACTTATTTATTACTTCTGACCATACACGGTTTCGATAAGGGGGTCGAAATTGGGGCGGGGGGAGGCGAAGTTTGAGGTTAACTTGACCCTAAAACGCCGTAAATATACGTAAAATGACGCGGAAAAACGAACGGGAATTGCGACAACTTAACTTGACAAATCCCCCCCGCCTTGCAAAGAAAGATTAGAAGTTCCGAATGAACTATGTACAGAGCGGTGTGGTTGGTTGTTAGAGCGGTCGGTTTTTGGAGATTACGCGGCCCGCAGCTATCTGTGTTCGAGTCTCGGTAAAGCCACTAAAATAAATGATTTTTCGCAGCTCCATCTACCGTGTCGTCGCTTTCCACAACAAACAAACAAACAAACAACAACACTTAACGACAATCCGTCCATAGCAATAGTCCCACTTCGATATATATATCTCGATGTGGAACTAAAAAGTGCGGAAGGTGCGAGCGGTTTCGTGTTAATCCAGCCCAACAAGACGTCGCGACATTACCCGCGGATCGTATTACGCAAGCGAAACCCTTCTTCGGCGGTCCGTTATTTGTGCGCGTGGGATAAAATTCCAACAAAAAAATGTTACATTGCGCTTGTAACATGTGCGATCCATCTAGAATTGGTGTCTGTGCGAACACCGTTCTAACACTTTGCCCCGCGACGTCAACTACGAACACCGTTCTAACACTTTGCCCCGCGACGTCATCGGCGAACACCGTTCTAACACTTTTCCCCGTGACGTCAACTACGAACACCGTTCTAACACTTTGATCCGTGACGTCATCGGCGAACACCGTTCTAACACTTTTTCCCGGGACGTCAACTGTGAACACCGTTCTAACACTTTGCACCGCGACAGCGCCTGCCCTAGGGTAGAGCAAGTAGAGCGGTCGCTCTAGGCGCCAGGGCAGCGGCCAGGTGAAAAGGGGCGCCAAAATTCCTTTTGAGAGGCGCGGGGCGGCGTGGCAACAATCGAAAAACAATCTCGCTCTACCCTGACCAAGGGCTAGGGCCGGCGCTGCGGACCGCGAGGTCAACTACGAACACCGTTCTAACACTTTGTACCGTGAAAAAATTTATCGTAAGCGACACCTGTTTGGGGCCTCAGGGTCAGAAAAAAATTGTCTAAGATTTCTAGTCTCAGTGGTTTTTTTATCTTGTTGCTAAGATACTTATTTTTAACGCTTTCTTAGTTATTGGCTGTGGCCGCGAATGTGGAATTAGTGACATGGCTGACGTTGTTAGGGGAGTCCGGATTCTGCGGCCCATCAATATTTCGGCTTATGACAGGAATATACCTTGATGTGCCTCGTGTATGATTTGTAAGAACCCATTATCTCATACTTCTCAGAATAAACAAACAACCCCCTCCCCCTCTCCTGTAAATTAGGCTTGACTCCTGGTGTTCTCCTCTTGGAATACCCATAAATGTTTAACCCTTGCATGGCATAAATTTTCATTTGACTTGGTCCACCCACCGTTAATATACACGAGAAGAGACTGCCTGGCCTGATCCCTGGGGATAGTCTCTTTCATTTCATATATTTTATGTTCTGTTAACACCGTCACTGAATGGATGATGACGTATAGGCCTTCCAATTCCGGGGTTTCAATCTGCTGGTCTGCACTCGGGGCTCTGGATCTTAGAACCGGCCAAATAGACTACGCTTAGTTGATATCACAATAATCGTTAAGCCAGGATTTGAACTTTGAGCCTCCAAAAACGATACGACGGATTGCAACATGTTTTTTATTTACAAAAACTTATCTTTTCTTAGTTAGTTTGATTTCCCAATAATTTTTAATTGATCAACTAAAAATTACTTATTAGACCGATTCTTAATTTTTATGGATATTGTGATGGGTTAAAAAAAGGTCTTAGCGGGTATAAATAGGGTATTAACACCAGGAATGGTGTTCACAGCTTCATCGTGTCTTGATTCGTAAAAGTTTTGAAATGGAGTGCAGCCGATCTATTTCGAAAACCATGAAGATAGCTCTCGCTCTGTACCTCTTCGGCAATGTGCTCCAGCATGGTAAGTGTGACTTTCGGTTTAATCCATTGAAGCGAGCGTTTAGCATTATACTTGTTTCAATAAGATAATGCCGTTGTTAAAGAATATTCAGTCACGCGTGTAATGAGGTGACGTGTGATTTGAATTTCAGTGCTCTCGGCACCCAAGCCAGCCGCGTACAAGTGCCCTCGTGCCAAAGGAATGTACGCCGATCCCGAGTCTTGCCGGCGATTCTACACATGTGCCGAAAACTACCCCTACCCGCAAGCTTGCCCACCTGGCCTCTATTTCGACGATGTCAAGAAGCATTGCATGTATAAGACCAAAGACCTCATGTGTGGTCCCGTTCCTCTTCGTAAGTAGAAAACTCAGCCTTCTCCGAAATATAAGATAAATGTTTATTGACCCGAGTTCCTTTCTTTGACCAAGCTCCAATTGTAACCACAACCGTCGATCCTCTGAGGGCTGCTAAATGTGATGAATCTCAATGCTCACTGCCCAACTGTCATTGCAACCGAGACGGAACCAGAGTTCCGGGTCGTCTGTCTCCGAAGGAAGTCCCGATGATGGTCACAATCTCCTTCGACGGTGCTCTCAACTACCAAAACATGGCATATTACGAGAAGGTTCTCAACAGCACGAAGAAAAACCCCAATGGATGCCCGGCTAGTTTCACTTTCTTCGTTTCGCATCATTACTCCAGCTACTACAACATCCAGCAGATGGCCGCCGCTGGGCACGAAATCGGTCTCAATGGGATCTAGTGAGTTCACGCTGACGTAGTCCCGGGAGTCAGTTATAAATGTTTGTTCTTCACCAACAGCACCAGAGAGCCCGAGACTTGGTGGGAAACTGCTACTAAGGACGAGCTCAAGGAACAGTTCGAAGGCTTAAGGTCCATGCTTGTCAAGTACGCCAACTTGACGAAGGAGAGCATAGTCGGAATGAGGTCGCCTTTCTTGAGAAACGGAGGAAACGAAATGGCAGCCATGATTAAGGAAATGGGCCTCAAATACGATTCATCTTTGCCCGCTGCTAAGAACGTTCCCGTGTGGCCATACACTTTCGATTACAGGATGCCTCATCGGTGCGTCGGCGGAAGCAAGTGCCCAACCCGCTCCTTCGAAGGTGTCTGGGAATACCCCCTCAACATGATGTTCACCGAAGACGGCATGGGCGGAAGCTGCGCCTTGGCCGACCAATGCGTCTTCCAGGAGGACGAGGATATCATCTACGACTTCTTGATGGAGAACTTCAACCGCCATTACAAGACCAACCGCGCCCCTTTGGGTCTCTACTTTCACTCGAATTGGTTCCAGAAGGAAGAAAAAGTAAGCGCCTTGAACAACTTCATCCAGAAGGTCCAAGGTACACACAAAGATGTCTGGTTTGTCAGCGTCAAGCGAGCCCTCGAGTGGAGCCAGAACCCTAGTGCCAACGCTGCCAGCCACCCGGCTTTCGCCTGCGCCGAGAAGCCTCTCACTTCCTGCCACATTCCGAGAACGTGCATCTTGACCTTCGTGCAAGATGGCGTCGAGGAAACGAGATACATGCAGACCTGTTCTCCATGCCCGCAGAGGTATCCTTGGCTTGGCAACCCGGAAGGTCTTGCCGTTCCGGGCGACACTGGCGGAGAGGACAGCGGTCCTCGTGAACTTGGCCAGAAAGAGAGTAACTTCAGCGAAGAGGAAGAAGAATATGAAGACGAAATCGAAGCTGAAAATTATTAAAACAAACTAAGCTGTTAAATCACGTCGTTTTACAAACGACTTTTAATGATATATGCATTTCTGTATAAACTGTACAAAACTCAAGAATAAACTTTGTTTTTAATATCTGAATCGCTCTTTCTTATTTCATTCTGTTCGCCAATTTTATATACGGGCTTTCATTATCACAAAGACAGTTTTAAAGATGTTACCTACAAGAATAAGTAACTTAATTACTCCGAAGTATGCCGCTGCACCTATTATTACATTCGAAAATCTTCACTTACGGTTTGCCTCGCAACGAACCAGTGAAAACGTGGACTACGTTAGATTTTGACCTTATTATTCATATCTATTTAAGCCAATGGGAAACCCCCAAATTGTTTAGAGGGAATTTTAGTGTAGTTTCATTGAACTTTATAAACTCACTCGGTTTGTGCGGATGAAATTAAATGAATAGTTTGGTTAAAGAAAAGGAGAACGGTCAATACGGTTCGGTTCAGAGATCACTTTCCGAAAATCAAACAAATCGTCGAAGTGGTTTATTCCACCAGCGTTATTAAAAAACTTGCCAAACCTGAAAGATTTAAGCCTAGGTTAAAAAGAATCTGCAAAGACTCCAGCCTTGTAGATGCCCCAGAAAAGCTAAACCCGAATTTCAACCATTTTTTCCCAATAAACCTGCTTCTTTTATTAGACAATTAAAATCTATTTTAGAACCTGATCAGAGTCTTCGAAAACTTCATTATTTTGCATATCAATTGCATTAATAGTACTCGATGATATATTGTAGTTCATTTTAGCTCCTAAGCCTTAGTTGTTCAAACCGGTTAGTTTACTAAAATAATGGCCGTCGGTTTGTCAGACGTAGAGCTAATTGTGCGACGGCATAATCGGCATTTGAGATCCTATGACGGTAAATACTACGTGTTAAGACTTAATATATTGATATTTTTTACTTTAAATTTGTTGTTTGTTTTTTGTATTTGATAACGCCTTCTAATCAAGAATTAGTTTTTTTATTCTGATATATATACGAGTTTAGAATATTATAAACCGTCACTACCACCACTGCACCTCAATGTAAATTGTAATCATCGTCCAGAAATAAATAGTTCTACTTAATTCAATGCGTTACCTCTGTTATTAGCGAAGTAGTCTACACTGAAGACTAGTTAGTAGTTCAACCCTTTAATTTTCCCGAGTCCTCTTCATGGTGCCGAAACCCGGGAACAACCAGAATCAACTGCTTTCTAAACGAAGACGACAAGAAGCATAGAGACAGACCTCTTCGTTCAGACTGAGACATCGCAGAATAATGGCAGAGGCCGCAGTCCTTCTAAGGGAGCAAGAGAAAAGAACTCTCCTAAGACGAATGATCACCACTCTTTGTAACAACGTGACAACTGAACTATCAGCAAACGAGCCAAATGACAAGAAGCTGAAAGAATATGTGGTCAATCTCAAAGATTAAGAGTCGACCATGGAAACCGTTGAACACCATCTTGTCCTTGGTACCAGTCGATACAGTCGAGAAGGAAATAGACAATGCTGAGCTATATCGAGACACACTCATCGCAGCACGAACGGACATTGAATCATTCCTCACCCATACGCTACGAGTAGAAAGACGTCAACGCCGCAAACAAGATGGTTCCGATGACGACTTAGACAACGATTCTACAGTAATTTCAACCCATAGTTGACATCAAGCCACGTCAATCCAATTGCCTAAATTAGGTCTGTAGAAATTCGACGGAGATCCGACATCTTGGACGGGGTTCTGATCTATCTTCGAGATAGCCACTGACGAAAATTCTGGTCTTAACGCAGCTTAGAAGTTTACTTATCTTAAAAGTTATCTACGTGGGAAAGCAGCAGCAGCCGCCGTCTCAGGATTAGCATTGACCGCTATGAACTACGATATTTCCAAAGAAATTGTGAAAATAAGATTTGGGAAAAGGCGTTTGTTTATCAATTCGCACATGAACTTTTCTCGCTTGAGTCAGTGAAACGAAGTACCGACATCAAGGGATTACGAAACCTATACGACAACTGCGAAATTCAAGTCAAGAGTCTTGAGTCCCTCGGAGTTCCGAGTAACAGCTATGAATCTATGTTAAACACGCTACTTGTGAAGCTCATACCAAGTGACCTGTCATTTGAGTTCGCCAGAATAAAAAGGGAAGATGACGATTTACTAAAATTCCTCCGCAAGGAAATTGAAGCGAGAGAAAGACACGCATTACTGACGGGAGGATCCGAAGGAACCGATACCAGAGTCAGTTCATCGAATCGATCTTCAGAACGCTCCAAGTCAAAGACTGGATTTCAAGACACGAGGCTCAAACAACGCATATCGTTCACGGCTGCGTTAACTACGGTTACCGAAGATAGATGTATTTTCTGCGACGAAGCCCATGAACCAGTCAATTTGAGTCAAATGTCTAAGCTTCACCGTATCCGAAAGACGAGATATTTGGAAGAAAAGGGCGAGATGCTTCATTTGTCTACGATACAAACATCGAGCTTGCCAATGTAGAGCGAACGGAACCTGCAACACCTGCAAGAAAAAACATGACGAAGCTGTCTACCCTGAAAGGTTTCCTGATAAAAACTCAAATTCTGAAGATTTATCTATCAGGTGTGCCTCTTTCCAATATACGACTAGAAATCAGTTACCTCGAACCATTCTACTACAGATTCTACCTGTGAAGATTATTGCCGGACGGAACCGAGCTACATTTCGATGTCTACTTGACACCGCAAGTCAACGCACGTTCATTGCAGCGTCAACGTCGATGAAGCTGAATCTTCCAGTATCCGGAACAGAATTCAAGAGAATTTATGCCTTCGGAAGCGAAGAACCGATCCTTGCCGAAAGAAGAAGAGTAAAAGTACGACTTTGAGATCTAACTATATAAATATTTAGGTATCATGTTTGACCAGCGTTTAGCATGGAACGATCATATTGATCATATATGTAAGAAAATAGCTTTTGGTATTTACCTTATAAGTAAAAATAGGAAAGCTTTCAGTGAAAGGCTATGTTTACCACTGTACTATGCGATAATCTACCCTCATTTAATTTTTGGTATTCAAGGTCATACAATTTTCCAAATATTAAAATATCCTACCATGATGCGATTGTTTAGCAAATTTCGATATTGTAGCACTGTTTTGGAGTTATTAGCACTGTCTTGCAATTTTCCTTTTTACGACCTCTGTGATTTTGGTAAACATTTTCTCGACTTACTATTGGTCGAATTCGATCATGTTCACGCTATGTGCATAAAACGTGACGGGGAACACTTTTCTAATTGGAACCAACCTTCTAACACTTACGGTTCTCGAGATAGTTTTTGAATGACCTTGAAGACAGGGTTCAAGGTCATCGCGGTTATCATTCTTCTTTGGCCCCCTGCACGTGCTAATTAACACAAAAATTTTAAATTCCTAGAGAAAACAGTTTCTGAGATATTCGCCCTGGATCGTTTTTTAGCAAACACCCTGTATACAAAATTAACTGTCTAAACTTTATTCAAAAATCTGTATTCCGCTCAGACACGAGCCTCTTCCAACCAACGCATAACTCCGCTGATTACAATTTAAGAAATAACAACGTCTTATCGATCTCTCCTGTAAAAACGGCAAAAAAACAAAATTCAATTTTCTACACTGGCATAAAAATGTATAACGCATTACCACAGGAAATTAAATTTTTGTCCAATATTAAAAAAATGTTAGAAACTACATTACCCGAAATTAGGTTACAAACGAACGTGTCTAGGACACCTCTCTATTAAACTACCGATCTTAAATAATTAAATTTAAACATTCTGTATCCTGCCAGGACAGAGGCCTAAAAGTCTTCTAAGACTTGGCCTTATTTCGTATGTATTGTATATTTTTTAATATTTATAATAAAGAAATAAAAAAAAGAACGAAATCGAACTAGAAACGCTCGAAGATCCGTGGCTAAATAAAGCCCTTCTACCAGTTGCCACGGAAGAGATCTACAAGGAGATGGAAACCCGAGGCATCCAACTCGCAGAAGACCCAAACGAGAAGAATCTTGAATTGGCACTTGTAATCGGTGCCGAGCACTACTGGAGGATCGTTTCTGGACATATCCGACGATTTGGCGACTTAATTAACAGCAGTTGACACGAAATTCGGTTGGCGGAATGAACATAGCGGACGAAGAACTGGCATCAACCCAATTACGAAAATGTTTGGATCTCGATGTCTTGGGTATTACCGATTCGTCTACGTCCAATGAAAATCAATCCGTTATCGAACACCTGGAGACTTCGATTCAATTTAACGAAAGGCGGTACAAGGTTCAACTGCCCTGGAAATAACATGAACATTTATCATCGACAAATTATCTGACCGCACTCCGGTGATTCTCATCTTTAAGAAATCGCTTCCGAAGAGATCCCTCCTATTACGTCCAATATTCGGAAGTAATCAATGACTATTTAAGACAGACAAGACATCGTCGAAGAGGTACCAGCTCATGAAGTTGAAGACTCGTCACGAATAATTAATTACTTACCTCTACACGCAATACTATGAAAAGAAAAGCCAAGTACCAAGTTACGAGTCGTCTTTGATGCCTCGTCACATGATAAAAATTAATCTGCTCTAAATAATTGTCTTTATTCCGGCCCTAGCCTCAATACTGATCTCATTAAAATTTTTATCACGTTTCACCTTGGGAGAATTGCCTTTCTTCAAATCGAGTTGTACGAGAGCGACATGGATGCAGTCCGGTTTCTTTGGACGGATAATCCGACGAAGGACGAAAGGCCGAAGATACTTCAATTCAAAAGGGTTCTATTCGGAGTCTCGCCGAGTACCTTTCTGCTCGCCGGAACCATCCGTCACCACGTCCAAAAGTTCAAGGGGACGTATCCGGAGACGAGCCAGTTACTTGAAGACAATTTCTACGTAGATGACCTGATCGGGAGTGGAGATGATCAAGACACCGCCCTAAAGAGATCGCTGGAAGCAACTAGCATAATGAAGCAAGCGAGTATGAATCTACGTCATTGGGAAACCAATTTCAAGGGGCTGCAGGAACGTTGGAGGACAGAGATGAAGGAAGACGTAACAATGACGAAAACTCTCGAAGAAAAGAATTCGTCACTTAAAGTCCTTGAAGTCAGCTTGAAGATCGGTTGCAGTCTGAGAATATCCAGGCTTGAGATTTGTCGTATCCTTCCACAGTTACACCATCTTCTGACTCCGGCTTCCCTGCTTCCGGTTTGATAGCCAGAGCAATACGCACCCCTACTGCAGAGCTTAAAAGCAAAGCAGAAAGCTAAGACGCAATTAAGCAAATATGTGATTATAATAAGGGGTGCGTTTAACGGGTATATCCCCGGTACCAGAACCGCCCTCCATCCCCACTACCGAAGTAGCTGGACACCTAGCCACACCCAGTGGCGGCGCTAGAGGGTAGGCCAGGTAGGCCACTGCCTACCTTAAAATTTTGAGGGGCCCCAAAATCACCCTATAAGGGGCCCCAAATTGATCTAGAAAGGGTCTCAAAATTGTCCCAAGAGATAAAATTATTTATAAATAACAATGAAACAAATGTCGATAATGTATTTAGAAATATTTTAGGTATCTCCTAGTAAATAAAACCAGTTCTGTTATATTTGGACTCGTTTTACTGTTGTTAGAACTTTTTTGTTCGTCATGTTCATCATTACTTTATTTTATGGAAGTACATGTATTTCGTTGAGAAAAGGGGGGTCACGGGTCGGGGGCCCATTTATTTGGTTTGCCTACCGTCGCGAAAATTCCTGGCGCCGCTACTGGCCACACCCCCTCCAACGTGGGCTTGTCTGATCCTGTAGTGCAAGAGACCAGTTACCGACTCTCGCCTGCTCTATTGAGCAGGATAAAAGTAAAATATCCGTTTATTTATTTAAAATAAAATCAAAAAAGTTATAGTCCTGATATGAAAAAAAATTATTCTAATTTTCAGTTTTGGTCTGGCGTAGTCGCAAATGAGATAATTTGAAATTGTAATTATTAATTAAATTCTTATCCGGTGTATATTTGTTTTTAATAAAAATATGTGTATTTAAATAAAACAAGTTGGCAAGCCAAAATATACCTCTCCTCGGAAGAATTGTCCCTAGTGGTATTAATTTCTCGAGATAACCCTAAAAGATATATCTCCGCAATTTAGAGTTATTTGTTAAAAATATTAACCCATTTCTATCCCGCCCGGTATAAAATTTTAATTATAATTAAAATAATTGAGACGAAACGACCAATTTTAATTTATTCAGAATATCATAAGTTAAGTAGTTACAACAGTAAGTTAGACGTACTATAACAATGCGCAATTGAATTAAACCCTTTTACAGAACAAGTTTATCAGTTAAATATAATACGAAGCAAATTTTAATGAAAGAAATATCTACAGAGGCTTTTTGGAATTACTCGCTTACGAAATACTTGCCGCATAGTTAACGCTCATTTTATTTCAACACTCGCCCTTGATGAAGATACCGTAGATATCTGGTAGTGGACGACTCGTTCACTTCCTGTTGACGTTGTGACACATACCACATGAAAAAGACCAATGCCGTCCAATTTCCAATATCATATAATGACTCGCACACCCAAGAAATCATTGACTGCGTTAGAAATCGTAGATATCCAAATATCCACACCAAATGTATTTACAAGAAGCAAAAACCTTACCATCAACAAAGCACAGAGAGCCACTTGACTAACCGCCAGCTCTTAAAGCAATTAACGTTAAATTATCTCCTTTGAATTAACAGAACTATATATAGGTCGTTAAGAAAGTGGACCACCCACAGGATCTACCCTTTAACCCTCTAATCTCGGCTGACTGCGCTAAAACAAGATTTAACCTTTAAAAAATACCAGATTAGGCCTTCATAAATTCATTAATAAAAAAAGACTTTATTACCTATTATGCTTACGATGCCTGTCTTAATTTCAGTGAATCTAAGCAGCTATCGGTGGTTCTGTGGTAGAGCGCTCGACTGCCAAGCCGAATGGTCTGGGTTCGAAACCTGGGTGGCGCATTTATTTTTAATCAATAGAGAAACGCTAAATTAGAATTTCTTCGATGCAATAATTTCAATTTCAATTCTATTTCAATTAAACCAAAATTTCGTACTCTATTAAATACGCTTCCGATAAAGCTGAAGGTCTAATTTTCAATAAGGCGTAACAAGTGTCGGTGGTTCTGTGGTAGAACGTCCGCCTGTCAATCAGGAGGTCTCGGGTTCAAATCCCGCCCGATGCGATCGCAAATTGATACTAAGACGAATACCGTGTACAACTGGTGGAAACCCTGCCATTGGACGTTGAGAGGTAGCATTACACTCAGCACTCGGTCCGTCCCAAAGTCATTAAGAAGAAGTTGGAGAGAAAACGCCCATATAAACACAACAGACTCAACATGCACATCCATCAGAACACAAACACAACAAATTCAACACTCACAACCGACGCATAAACATTACAAAAACGTAATACACCAAACCGTCACGACGGTGAGCGAAAAAACACCATCCAAACCAAACCGCAAATGCATCCGTTAACGCTCACCGTCACACGGTGGTTTTGCCAACCCTTTGAGAAACTGCGTACGCAGTGATTACACTTTGCACCGAAAATGCGAACGCGTTCGCAGCCCTGACAGACAGACAGACCCACCCACAGACCCACCCCCAGACCCACCCACAGACCCACAGACAGACACGGTCGTTGTATAACCCCTCCTAGGGGACTTTGTCCCCTCGGAGAGGTAAAAAAATATTTTTCTTGTATAAACCCAAATTTTAAATGTTTATGCAATTTAATCCATTTTCACAATTTTATTTTAATCAAAATCCAGAAATTATTAACTTTTCCAATTTTCATAATAATAATTATCTATTTAATGTACAGAATGATCAAGAGCAAATGAATGTAGTACAGTGCTGGGCTGAGTAAAAATATAAAATAGTACTTGTATCATTGCTATTAACTTGTTTTGCCGTAACTAGCAGAGAAAAAAAAATTGCATTATTTTTCATTTTCTTAACCGTATAAATACTAAAAATTAAATAAAAAAAATTGATTTGAATTTACCGTTGTATTTTTCTGATAAGTTGGAAATGAACTAACGGGAAATTCTTATTAAGACGGTCTAGGAAGTTCCCAGTCGATACGACGTCAGCCGGTGACGTCTTCCTCCCCAGCCAATCATATTCTCGGAGAGAGGCCTTTGCAAAAAATATGCCTTTATTTACACAAAAAATCTCTTCCATTCGTCCCTTAAAGGAAAACTGTCACTACACCATAAAATTGGTTAAAAACTATTTAAATGGATAGAGGACGTCCGAAAATGGTTATACAAAAAAATTTCATGTCAATATTTCCAGTATTTGATTTATTATAAGCAACCAAATTTCGTGTTTTATCTCTCCCGACTCGAGAATCTCAGAACCGATTGGTTGAACCTACCTGCAACGCCATCTCGTGAACGAAATATTTTTTTCCCGGTTTTATCGTTTTTTGGTCGGAACTGCCGTCTGCTACGACATTCTCCTTGGCTTTTTAAAATAGTTATATTGGTAGATTGTAGTTAATCGTGTTTTTAATACGCCTTACACGCCGCCCTTTCTCAAATTTTTGCCGCTTCATTCTTTTGGCGCTGCACGTAGGTTCAACCGCGATGAAATTTTTAGAGCCGTTTGATGTAGGTTGCGGAAAAAGTAGAGTAACTTTTTAAATTCTTCTCCAATAACTATAAAATTTCAGGGACATAATTATTAATTTTATTTTCTATCTTTCTTTAAACAAACCTCGTAAATTTTGGTTTTGATTCTCCTTCAACAGTGGAGCGACACGTTTTGTGATTCTTGTCAAGCGAGAAGACTCTTCCCTCAGGGGCTATATTCGCGCGCACGGAGAGAGGAAATTGGATAAAAGTTCGTTTGAGGTTTTGGATAATTGACATAAATCTGGCCTGTGTTCCCCCCGTATCAATTTAGCTTATAAATGCAACTGTTTTACCATACTTACCAATTGAATTCGTACCCTATATGTATATTAGTTTTTTACTGTGTAGGAAATTATAAAAATATGTTTATTAATAGAAATACTAAAAACGTGTGATTTTCAAAAAAAAATCCAATCTGTGAAAATATTTAGTGTTTAGTTCTTAAATTATATGTTTAACCCGAAATGAGTTCCGATAACTCCTATAGGTTTGAAACGAATACCTGTATAATTTTTGTAACAAGAGCTTGTTTAGACTTGCTAAATAAAAAATACACTTTACTCGGGTAGTAACTCGAAACTTGAAAGGTTTCGTGATAGAGTCGAACGAGGCCGAGGCGTTTTTGCCTTTTTAGGGAGGGGGCAAATGTTAAACTAAAATCGGGAAAGAGTCCCTGATTATCAATTATCAATTTTTTAATTGACTTTTTATATATTTGATGGTGTAGTGTTTCGCGATTTATACGACTATATAATTTATCATGAGTTAATGATAACTTATGAATTTACTATGAAAAGGTGAAGAAAAGGTGAAGAAAAGGCGACATATTAGGGGATAAAAAATCTAAATGTATTATCCGACTCTTTTTGAGTGCGTGGGTGTATCTGTCTGCCCCAAGCGGAATGTGTTGTGTCTGGGCTTTTGGCAGTTGTTGCGTCTATCTGCTTGGCTGCTACATCGATTTCTACCCTCGACAAGCCACTCCATCCTTGTATTCTGTTGTAGTCCAGCGAAAGCGTGTGACTACTCCACACCTTGCCCTCTTATTCCATGAATTATCACTCAACACAAGTTTCGAAAATACGCGGGGCGCACTATACTGGTGAATCTTTTGATTAATTTCCGAGCCGGCAGCGTTTGTGATTGAATTTCCTACGAAAGTGTCTCGCTCAAGCCCGATGTAAGTATCATGTTTAATTATTTCTAGTCTCTGACTGAAGAAAGGCAGGCTGAACTTGGCCCAAATAGTCCGGAACGAGGGGTAAGACACTCTGCGAACTCGGTGTACACTGCCGTACCTTTGACAGTGCTAAATGGAACTCGCGAACTCTTGAAAATATGTACCTTTAACAATGCTAAATGCACGAACTCGGTGTACAGATTATCTGAGACTGTCTTACCCCTCGGTCCGGAATGCAAACTGTGTGTGAGGCAGACGGAGAAAATATATACCACATGTTAGTAGAATGTCCCCAGACAAAAGTAGATGAAGATATTCGTATCTGGAGGGCCACTAAAAAAGGAAAACCCCTGGAATCTCTACTTGGTTTAAAGTAGGACCCTTGGGACCATGTAGTAGTCTCCCACATACTGCGCTCCTGGAACAATCTAAAAATGGCTTTGACGAAAGACAAACTTGAAATGCTAGTCAGTAAACTCCCTACTCCGGTACCTTGATATATCTGGGATTTTTTTTTTTCAAAGTTATTTTATTCAAATATGATTTTATTGTTCTTGTATTTTAATTTCGCTGAGCTCCGCAAGGAGCCGCTCTGTTCGAAAAAAGTGTAGTTCAACTACGGCAATGGGCGCTTCAATAAAAGATACTCAGTTTTTACTCCCCTCTCCAAATTCATCTGGGAAGGAGCTATTTCCGGTCGGTCGGTTAAACGGTTAGAATGGCTAGCCAAAAAGTCATATTTAAGCCAATTGGAGACGCGTTTTAGCCCTCATGAGAATTTGCGCCAGATAAGAAACGCGACGGCTCACGTGTATAAGGAACATACAAATGTTAATTTTCGATAATATATTTTAAGGTAAAATATATTTAAGAAGATAATATTATTATTATTATCATCCTCTTATGGCATAAATAATTAAAATTATATGTAATATTTTTATAATACCGGGCAATTTTAAAGCTTCTCATGGAGGCAGAGTTAATTCATTTCGTATAAAATTATCTTTTGGAAAAAGATGAAAACTCATTCCTTTAGAACTAAACATATTACTTTTGCAGTACGGTATGCAACAAGTGTTTCCTTTTAACCCGGTAACTTTTTTGGCATGTTAAGGCTTAGCAAAAAACCGATTTTACGTTTGAGAAAGCTTCCAGCTTTCTAATATTTCAACAAGCACTATATAAATAATAACTTATGAGTCCTGGCTGTCGGAAATATTCCTTCTTGGCAATTTCTGGGAAGATGTTTTATTTAAGCGCCTATTAAAACCTGTAAACCTACGTCCTAAATATTTTATATTGTACATGGAATCTTAACTTTAACACGTTGAATTTAATACGAGGGTTTTGTTTTATAATTTGGGTTTGTGTGTTGTTTGTTCTCCACTAGCCAAACCTTTGCAGATACGACCTAGAAAGGAACGTGGACGTTCAACATGTCATCACATCATCCTCCCGCATATTCTCGGCAAAGCCTACAATTACTCGTGTCTATATTTATCTCAATTAGGAGTCGAAGAACTGGCCGGCGGCGCCGAATTAGCTATTTTGTGGTGGTTTACACCGCCCATTTCTTTTGGGACAACGGAAACACCGTCCAGTGGGTGGAAGAAGTTTTTAATGTCGAAATTGGTATGTTTAGTGGACCGAATTAAATATAAAAATATTTATGGTAATTATCAATTTTTTTTAAGTTTCAGGACGCTAATAACCTCTGTTAATATTATCTTTTGTATTTTAAGTGACATTTATATAAGTTTTAAATATCTCATTCATTCAAACTAGTCGTGTTGTAATTTTTAAATAAAATATTTAAAGCTTTTCTTTTCATTTAAGTTAATATCTCAGTCATTCATCTCTTAAGCAACTACGTCATTAAAGAAAGTATATTTCTTACTCTGCCGCACATGTTGTGGGTTATGATTATGAGGATATAATCAGGTTAGCTTAATGTGGAATACCCAGTGTATGCCACAACAAACACTAAATGAAACTGTATTAGATATTTCCGGAAAATAAAGTTAATAATTATTAAAAAAAAACATGCTAGTAGGGTTATCCTGTTGGCTCTGAAACATAGTAGAAGGACTCCGAACAGTTGGAGCTAATCTCCACCCAGACTATATATACGCTTCGCTTACTAGACAGGCGTGTTCCTAGGAAAAACCTGTTAACACCTCTGTAGCACTGTAAAAGCTGGGTTAATATTTGTACCCGCGGCTAGAGGCGCCACTAGTAACAAAGCTCAAGCTAGGGGGAAATTTTGACCAGCGTCGAGATGGAGCCACAATCGGTATGCAAGTTGAGCCATAGAACACGGCTGTCTAGTAAGCGAAGCGTATATATAGTCTTTGTCTCCACCTGTGTGGAGTTGTGTGTGGAGCGGTATGGAGCCGTGTGTAGAGATTGGGGTGGAGGGTGATGTAATGGTTGCGATTAAGGAAAAGCACGGATAAGGATATGTGAAGGGTATAGTCTTTGGTCTTAAACTCCGTGGAAAGTGTTAAAGGTGATGAAATCCATCGTAACTTGAAGAGGGGTTATACATAGTTTGCATCTCTACGTCATCAATGACGCAGTTCCAAGTATAGATATAAGAACCAAGAATAAATATTTAATTTGAGCAAGAATGAACTGTTCTATGCCGCCATTTTGCCGGTGTAGATTTCTTAGTAAAACGGGAGGGTTAACAGTTTCAATCGTCTGTTTGCGGATTTTAATTATTTTCAAATGATTAAGAAATTAGTTTCACGTTAAAAATGGTTATCTGCCTGGTTAAAAATTGTTCGAGTAGTTCAATTACCAAGGGAGAGCGAAAATTGTTTATTTTATTCGATAGCGAAGGTATTTGTGAAAAGGATGACCGCAAAGGCCTAATTTTGATAAGCTTTGTCAACTTCTTTTCGTAGATATTTCTGTCGTAATTTGATATTTTATTTGAATAACCCGGCCTTAGAATCTTATCAAGCTTTGTTTAGGGCCCATTTAAAATTTTAAAGCATAAATCTAATACGTTTTGTAGCTTTGACGAGATTACCAACAAAATGGCTACCTATTTAGTAGCTACGCGCGAAATGGTTTGAATTTTTGATCGCCCTCCCAGTTTCCTTGGAGACCATAGGCCCCTCCCTTCGGTGCAAACTATGTATTAGGGAAAAAGTCTATTGTTGTCGACTTCGAGTTTCTCGACGGTCAGATAACGGGAGAAACCCTTGCCAAAATAGTGAAGGAACCAGGGCATGAAATAAGCACAGGACACTGGACATTGTCCGATAAATTTTGCATATGTCCGATAACTTTTCAAAATCTTAGGAGGGTCATTGGACATTTGTCCGATAACTTTTTCAATAAACTGGGAATGTTTTTTTCTACAATATAAAAATATTAAAAATTATTTTTCAAAAAATATGAGGAAGTACCGAATTACTGAAGTTGATACTTGATAGTCTATTCTGTAACTGTCAGTCTGTGCTGTGGCTGTGCTAAAGAGCGAGGGATGGTCACCTGGCGGGCAGTGGCGGCCCGGGTATCCGGGGACCGGGGAAGCTGTGTTGGAGCACTGCGGTTGGAGCCTCAAGTGAAGAAGCAGAAAGAGGCTTCAGTATTACCAAGAAGGTATTTATTTATACCAAAAGTAAATAGGGGGAGAAAGTCTGGCACTTGGGTCCAACCGCACGACGTCTTATTTGAGGGGTAAAATTTTGGGCTTCGGAAATGACTTCCCCCTCGCCTCTTTACAGGGACACAAAGGTATCGGTTGTACTCCGCCACGATGAAAAATAGTTCTCTATAAAATATTAAACTTTTGCTTTCGATAATTTGGTTAATTTAGTTCCTAAATAAATTAGATATATGATAGAAACTAAAATGCGACATTTAAAAAATAATAACACGACTTTTGAAAAGAAATAAACCGTAACTAGAATAACGCTCAATTAAATCGTGGAGAGCGTGGCGCCATCTAAGAGCAGAGATCGGGACTAATTGGTAAATCTACGATTTTAAGGCCTAACAATTTGCAAGTTTAACTGAAATAATAGCTATAGCTACGAGCTTTTTTTGTTTATTTTATAATTGATATGGTAATTATTAATTAAAATCAACCGTTATCGAAGGAAATAATGGTCAGCATTTGACAGAGAGACTATTTGAAATCGCGAGCAGTGTTGCCAATGTTTGACGAGTGAAAATCCTACAGTCCAGTTCCAAAATTTCCAGCCAAACCCCCTACACGTTTTTAGCCACGCCCCCTCTCTAAACTCAGCGGAAAACATGCCAAATATTTTCCAGTTTCGTAGGCCAGCGCGGGAAAAAAAATTAAATAAAAATTACTAATAATTTTTATAGCGTTAGAGAAATAGAAGTCTGATATTTTCGGTTTATGAATTTCTGGAAATAGTGCTTTTTCAAAAATTCAGGCCAAAAATCCCACCAAATCAATGATTTTCGCTTAAAAATCCCTTTATCCCACACAGCCCAAAAAATCGCCAAAAATCCCACAATGTGGGATTTATCCCACACATTGGCAACACTGATCGCGAGGCGGTAACATGGTTGCCAGGGAATAAAATTCAAAATTGTCATCTTGAGCGCGGACCGGAATCATAGAAATCGGATAACAAACTAGAACGCTTAATCGAATGGCTGACAAGGTACCGATTAGATTCTTGGCTAAAACGACAGTAACGCCATCTGCGCTGCCTAAAGAGGCGCACTCGCGCGTAAAAGTTTTCCCCCACCCATTGAAATTAATGTAAAGTTGGCGATAATTAAACGTTAATTAACCTACCAAATGATATCATATTATTAATCCAAGATTTAACAATAGTAATAGGGGGTTTTCCGTTTCAAAATACGCACGTTGACAACGCAAACTTATTATATTATTAATGTTAATAATTTTAATATTATTTTTGAATGTTATAAAGCAATAAACGGTTTTTCAAGACGATTTTATATTACATTTAAGTTCATATAAACGGGAAAATTTGTATGTTGAATATTTCTTATATCATTTGGTAGGTTGATTCGCTCGCGTTCTACATGTCGAACAGTCTCATCGGTGTCGTGTTTTCTTTTCAAACATTTGTTGATACTGGTCTTTTGGATTTATTCCTTACGGCAGTCAATATGAACTTAAATTGAAGTGACCCATTATTCCGACTTTCCCATCATTTTGTCTCACACATCCTTCACAATAGCTTCATTTGCAAGCGATTTATTGCAAAAATAACAAGAGTTAGCTGGGTGGTAAATTTTAAACGCGGTTACATGAAGAGCGGCGGATGCGTTTTAAGTCAACGAAGGCGCAAAATTGTAAGACGCGTTTCAGGTACAAAGTTAAAACCGCGATTACGACACAATGATTGCTCGTATGTAAAATGTTTATAGAACATTTTTTTGTAGGAAATAGCCGGACCCTAATGTTCATACTTGGGTTTATAGCCGTACATACAATACTAACGTAGATATTCGCGATAAACCATTTCTGTGCACCGGTTTTCCCCATAACCATTGCTCGTAAAACAACTATTTCTAACAGTAACCTGTGAAAAGATATGTTTTTGTTTGAGTAATTACTCCTTAAATATTTAATTCAGGAATTTTGAACCATTCTTCATTTTTTCTTTCTATGATTTGAAAGAAACGCGTTTTCTAGTGCGTTCTTAGCGATTGGAAGTTATGGTAAAAAGAAAACTATTTCTAACACTAACCTGTGAAAATATATGTTTTCTTTTGAGTATGTACTTTTACACGATTTGATTACGCAGTTTTGAGCCATTCTTCAACTTTAATTAAACATAAGTTACTTTAAAGATGTAAAAAAAAACCGCGTTAGCGTCGAGCTAAAGTCGGCCATTTAATTTTAGGCGAAATAGAGTGTTAGTTCACCAGTTTGGCACCGATGGCGTAACTTTCGTTGCCAGCTAAACGAAAAGCATGGGCCAAAGGCAGGGTTTTTTAAAAGTTCTAATCGGAACCCGCGACAAAATTTCAAAAATCGTTCTAGTTTGTTATCTGATTTCTATGACCGGAATACCACAAATGCACTACTTCGCGCGTAATGTGCTATCCTTATTGGTTAGAAATATCAGGTGATCAGTAGCTCTTTAAAAAGTGTATCAAGCATGGTTTAAGGTAAAATCTGAAGGCAGTGATAGACTTTCTCACCCTATTTACTTTTGTTTATACTCGGGGAGAATGAATATGTCGAGATTATTTTTAGCGTTTTTCCAATTCCACCCGTTGGGGCCCCCGGTAAGCTCCTCCGCTTTAATAAAATCAAATTATACTGCAATCTCATTGGTTCTTAAAAATTACGTTTTTCGACGCGATTAACGCTGCTGCGAGGACGCAAAAAAATAAGACCGCCTCCTCCCCCCCCACCTTAGCATGACGGGGCCTCAACGTGAACGTGTCCGTCGATAGTCTCGCCAAATTCATAAATAAATACATTCTTGATATTATGAATTATGTAAAAACCAATAAACGCGCTAGTATTTAAGTCAATGTATGACTATTATTTTGCATGGTCCTTCCATAACCGATTTTCAGTCAGAAAAATCTATTACACATGAACCAGGCCCAATGCCTTTTATGATAAATACCGCCAAAGAAAATGAAATAAATTAAAATAACAGTTTCGTTCTACTACCTTAAATTAATCTGTTTAAAATCACAGAATGATATAGGCATTTTTCGAAAATACGAACAACGAACCAAATAGTGCTGTTAAATACAACGTGTTATAACATAAATAAAAATTCATTGTTTTGTTGTATATAGCCAAATTGGGCTACTATAACGATAAGTTGAAAGACATGTAGCTGGAATTTTCCGAAAACTAGTTTCCCGCCACTTTTATATGCGCCAACTTATATAGTGCCGCTTGCAAGAGCCTTGCTCTCGGCGTACGTTAGTCCCGTGGCCTTTATGCATCAGCCATTGGATAGAGGGGGTTTAAAGGGGTACAGGGGGGTTTGGTACGACAGCGAGTTTGAGTTTTTTTGCGGGGAAAAGGGTTCAGAACGAGGGGTCGGACATTTGCTTCTTTTATGTACGGGATTTTGGATTTTTTAAAAATCCAGGATTTTTTATTGTGGATTTGTCATACAAAGTCTATAGGAGCAAAATTGGTGGATTTTGGATTTGTGGATTTTTTTCCAAATTTTGTTCGGGATTTGGCCAAATGACCGACCGCTCGGTTCAGAAGGCCTGTGAGTTTCGGAAACGGGGAGGCGGGGGGTTTCGGGGTCGTTCCGATTTTAAAGTCCCGTGGCTCTCTCGGCGTACGTTAGTCCCGTGGCCTTTACGAATCAGCCATTGGATACAGGGGGTTTAAAGGGGTACAGGGAGGTTTGGTACGACTGCGAGTTTGAGTTATTTTTGCGGGGAAAAGCTTTGCGGGTAGTTAAGTATGTTAGCACGAAATTCTTCTATTATCCCGCTTACTGTTGCATATTCGGGTTCATCAATGGAGTTGTTTAGCATTTCCCTAATCATTTAATTGATGATTTAATAAATTATAGTAAATATTCCTACCCCATTAACACAATAAAATAAATACTTACAAGTCATCCGCCTGTACTATCGGAAAAGTATCGGTTGACGATACATTGGATACTGTATCCATAATCCATACCATCCTTGTTGTCGTCATCATCGTCACTGAACATGGTACTTACTCATTCCGGCCTTAAAGGAACCTTCCGTACAACCATTTTAACAGTTCTATTGAAAATTGAAATTTTGACCATCCTGGAGCCCTTTTTATACGCGTTGAGTATGGATTAAGGGTTTTGCCCTTAGTTGTAAAAATAACATCCTCAAAGGTTAAGTAGTAAGAAATACCCTAATGACACCTTGTATTTTCTGTGATTTACGAGCCGTATATACTAACAAGTTGGCAAGCCAAAATATACCTCTCCTCGGAAGAATTGTCCCTAGTGGTATTAATTTCTCGAGATGACCCTTAAAGATATCTCCGCAATTCAGAGTTATTTACTAAAAACGTAATCCCGGTTCAATCCCGCCCGGAATAAAATTTTAATTTTAATTAAAATAATTGAGACGAAACAACCGAGTTTAATTAATTCAGAATAATATAAATTAAGTAGTTACAACAGCGAGTTAGACATACTAAAACAATGCACAATTGAATTTAACCCTATTTACAGAAATAGTTTATCACATAAATATAATACGAAGCAAATTTTAATGAAAGAAATATCTACAGAGGGTATTTGTATTTTTCTACTTGCCGCATCTTTAACGCTCATTTTATTTCAACACTCACCCTTGATAAAGATACCGTAGAATTGCTATATTCGACATCTGGTACTGGACGACTCGTAGACTTCCTGTTGACGTTGTGACACATGCCGCATGAAAAAGACCAATACCGTCCAATTTCCAATATCATATAATGACTCGCACACCCAGGAAATCAATGACTGCATTAGGAATCGTAGATATCCAAATAACCACACCAATAAAAAATAAATTAAAAAGAAGCGAAAAACTTACCATTCACAAAGCACAGAAAGCCCCTTGAATAAATAATAAATGACCGTAGACGGAATAGTTAGGACTCTTTATAAATAAAACAAACGAACCCAATTGATGAACTGCAGTAAACATATCTTTATCAGTCGAGAAAACGTTTAAAATAAATTACGAAGTAATGACGACCCAGTTAAAAACCCAGACCACTATGTAAACAACTCGATATTTTCTTCATAAATGAAAACTAATACGCTAAACACACACGCAATAGATAAAAAAAAAGACTGAAAAAACGAAATAAATTACAAAAAACTAACGGGTTCTACCCTTTAACCATTTTACCTGCTGACTGCGCTAAAACAAGATTTGACCTTTAAAGTTTCATACGTAAAATATTTAGACTTTAACAAGTTCACAGAAATTAAAAAAACAAAGTTCAATAAACAATATATACAGATATTGTATTCATCCGTTTAGTAAAAAAACTCGCCTTATCATAATGGTTCCTTTACTTTCATATTTTCCCTAAAGAAGTCAATGGCTCGGCGGTGAACTATCCGCATTGTAACAATGCGACCCGATTTCAATTCCTGATCACGATAAAATTTTACATTAAAATACTAAAATATTTAATTAAATATAAGATTAATATAATTTATAAATATTTAATTAAATATAAGATTAATATAATTTATAAATATTTAATTAACTATAAGATTAATATAATTTATAAACATTTAATTAACTATAAGATTAATATAATTTATAAATATTTAATTAAATATAAGATTAATATAATTTATAAATATTTCAAATGATGTAGAATAAATTATAGTACCTAACGTTATAACTTCGTATAGGACATTCGCCAAAGCGGTTTTCGAAAAACACCTTTACTTAACAAGAGTCGGTGGCTCAGTGGTTAGAGTAAATCTCTTTCACGCAGCAGACCCGGGTACGATTCCCGGCCGGCGCCAATAAAACGCAAAATGGTACGAATACCGTGAACATTTGGTTGAAACCCTGCCATAGGACGTGGAGAGATTTCATAACACTCAGCACTCGGTCAATAAGAAGAAGTTGAAGAGAAAACACCCGTACAAACACAACAGACTCAACAAACACAAGCACAACAGACTTAGTACTCACAACCGTCATAATACAAACATTACAAACTCAACACCCACAACCGTCATAATACAAACTCATCATTCACACCCTACACATAAACATTGCAATAACGAAATATCCAATCAAACTGAGTTAAAGCTGTCGCGAAGGTGAGTGTTAACGAAAGAAAACTATCAAAACCAAACCCAACCGCAAATTAATCCGTTAACGCTCTGCGTTACCCGATGGTTTTACCAACCCTTCGAGAAACTGCGAACGCAGAGATTTCGAGCAACGCGTTCGCAGGACAGACACACAGACAGACACGGTGATTGTAACCTGTTTTTCATATTCCATAGTTTGTAAGCTTATACTAGGGCGTCACAAAACCCCAACGGGTATTTTTGAAAAAAGCCTGAGCGGAGCGAGCTAGCGACAATATAAATAATTCAAATATTGAACACACATTTAAAGAAATTAAGGTAATAACTTTTATTTTTATGACATACATATCATAATAGTTTCCGCCTCTCTAGTTCTTTTTTTTTGGAAGCTAGTCCGGTCTTACTATTGACTTTCAAAAGTCGTTCTAAATTTGGAGGGCGAAAGGTAATTGCACAATATATTTTAATATTTCCATTATAAAATTGCCGTTTGCCATTATGAAATTTCCATCATAAAATTACGTTTGTCATTATAAAATTACGTCTGCCTTCCGTTTCTAATGTATTCTTAAGGCCCAAACACACATACGGTTCGCAAGCGTAAAACATCCGCTCAGTAACACGACGACCTGGGTTCGATTCTTCATCATGATCGTATTTTACAATTAAATTATTAATTCATAAATTAGTTACAAAATTTTAAATTTAATATAAACTTAGTTCATAAATATTTACAAGATTAAATCAACATAATTTCATTCGTAAAAAAACCAGATTAGGCATAAATTCATTCATAAAACAAGTTGGCAAATTTATCCGTTAACGCTTACCGTCACATTGTGGTTTTGCCAACCTTTAAACTGCTAAAACGGTTGTTCGACTGCGTACGCAGTGATTACCCTTTGCCCCGAAAATGCGAACGCGTTCGCAGGCCACACACACACACCCACACACACACACAGCCACAGACCATAGACGAAGAACGGGTAAACCCTGGACACGCGACGTACGCCTCTCTCCGCGAAAAAATGTTAGTGCCGTTAGAGGCGCTGCTTGTTTTTTGCTGGTGCGCTCGCGCTTCCCCCTCCTCTCTTATCAATTTCCGTTTTCGAAATTTCGAATCACGTGGGTCGTGGAGATCCCACACGTTTAAGCTAAGGCTTAGCAATTGGACTTGAATAAACGATGAATTCAAACGATGACGATGAACTTATTGATGAAATGTTTAATGGTGAGTACTATTAACATTTCTGTATTTCACTCTTCCTAACTGCCTCAATATTATATTTTTTTGTAATTTAGACTGTGATGGCTTTAGGCATTGTAAAGATGTTAGGTGACAAAGGCCTATTAATAGGAAATCATGCGATTATAAAAATAAGCAATTTCTACAATCAACACAGGATAAATATAAAATCATACTTAAAATTATAAATCAACGATGTTTTATTTATTTAGGGAAAACACACGGTAAATGGTAGATTATGTCTAATAATCTATTTACAAATAACACATTAAATGCAAGACTGATTTAAACTCGCAGGATAAGGCTTACAAAACGGCGCGACTCACCTCACCTCGATTATGACCCCGAGACAGCGTTGCCAGATAGCCAAAATAAAATTATAGGCCCAAGGACTAAAAATTATAGATTTCCAGTTCAAATTATAGGACATATTGTATTTGGTGGTAATTTCAATTTTGCATCGGATATACCACTGATGTTTGATAAAATTTCACTTTCAAATAAACCCATTGACGTATGTTAAAATAAAACCTTTTAAATAAAAACAAATAAAATATTAAAAATAATAGAAACACATTTATTCATCGCATTTATCGGCTGCGATCCGATATATTCTTCGACGGTTAACGCTTACAGTAAGAGATTTTCAGATTATAGGATTTATAGGTCATCAATATCGAAAAATCTGGAAAAATGCCCTATATAGTACACTGTTAAAATTATGGGACACCGAAAATTTTGTGTCAAAATTATAGATTTTTCCTATAATTATAGGACGTCGGGCAACGCTGCCCCGAGACCGGAAATTAGAGAGGAACAAACGTTCGCACTTGCGCAGTAGCCGTTATTTTGATGACGGCCACTTTAGTCTAGAGGCGCCAGCGTCTCGCACCAGCAAATTCCGAACAATTTTCAAAATCTCTCTCCCTACTGTGGAAGCATGGTGGAAGGCGTACGTCGCGTGTCCAGGGTTTACCCGTTCTTCGTCTATGCACAGACGGACACGCTGGTTGTATAACCCCTCCTAGGGGACTTTGTCCCCTCGGAGAGGTAAAAACAAGTATCGCTAAGAGTGGACGATACTGTTCGAAAAAAGAAAACAGATAAACACGAAGTACATTTTTACGCCAAAAGGTATTTTTTCACGTTTTTAAAGATTAAATATGATGTACTAAATATCAGTTGATAGTTTTTATTGAATTAAAAAACCAAAATTAAAAATTACTAAAATATAAAGCGCAAAAAGTTACGTAACAATATCAACCGCATTAGATTGCCATTTTGAAATTTAGATCAAACGACCTTGCAACAGAGGTGGGCAAAATTAGTGAGCACTCGTTTTTGAAAATCCTGCAGTAATGAGCGAGCGCTTCAAATTCGAATTCCAGCTGCTCTTGTTCAGCGAGAGGGCTAAATTGAGCAGCCTCTGGGCGAGCGCCGAATAGTTCGCTCGGGCGTTGATGGCTGACGGCGCGCTGAGGGAGATTCCCCCATCGACGGGTTAGTTCCCTCACTTTTAAGCGCTCACCGCGCGCTGAGCGAGATCTCCCGATCGTCGGGATAGCCCCCTCACTTTTAAGCGACGCGTTAGTACCCTCAGTAGAAAGCGCTGACGCAGCGTTGAGGGAAAATTACCGAGAGAAGGAATAGTTCGCTCAGATTTGAGCGCTAGCTACGCGCGGATTTTGATCACGGTGAGCGACGGTAAAGTTCGTTTACGCAAATCGCTCACAGCGCGGCGAGCAAAAATTTCAAAAATCAAACATTACACTTTTACTCGGCTATGGGTTTATTATTTACTTTTTTTATTAATAAAATGAAGTGTACTCTAAACGTCGGGAGTTAATGATATCTCCGATTGAATAAAATTCAAAGGTTCTTCCGAATTTATCCAACGATAAACTAGACTGCAAATATTCCGTTCAGTGTTAAAAGAGCTTTATTAAATATTAAAAGCCCCAAATTATAACAATAGGCGCTAGTATACATTCTTTTGGTCTTGACAAACTTGGCAGGTAAAATGGGCTACGCGGTACGCGTTTCTTCATTTTTAGGGGATTGTGGCTACTTTAAAGGAAAATATTAGCGCGTTCTCAACTTAAATAATGATTGGTACCATAAAAACAAGAGGACATTTACTAACCCCTAATCTACCTCATTTGTAAATCTCTAGAATTTAATAGACAGTTTTATCAACTACCTACAGGGGCGGTGCCAGAAGATTCTTCGGTGTAGGCTAATAATGTTTATCATTTGTGGGCCCCCTGTTCCTCAATATTGGGCCCCTCTATATATTGACTTAAAATTCAATTTTGCAAATTCAGGTAATTTATTTATTATTTGATATTAGTGCGGTTTTTAAAATTTTACAGTATTAACTATCATCAAATATTTTATTTGAATTTAAAAATCGACTTGATGTGGCCCCGTCAGATCGATTTGTGGGCCCCTATTTGAACAAAAACGTAGGCTATAGCTCGTGTTGCCTACCCCTAACGCCGCTCCTGACTACCTACACCGGGATTTTAATCACAGTGAACGACGACAGAGTTCATTTACGGTAAATCGCGAAGAGCAAACATTTCAAAAATTAAACTTCACATTTGACGGTATGAACAAGTTAATAATAAGATTATTTTAATGTATATGTAAAATATAATACAATATCTTTGCATATAACCATCTTCGATTTTGTCTATTGTTTATGACATCGACAAAAATAACCATATCATCAAATGATCAAGCTAATTGCGAAGATTCACTGTTTTTAAATAATAATTTTTTTCACACCGAATTTTAGTAATAATAAAAATGTTTGAATAATTCTAATGTCTAGTTTGTGCGGGTAACAAAAATCAACAATGAAGAAGCTGTCAACGATCACCGTCAAGCTCAGCATGTGGGGAGTGGGGACCCGCTGGCTGCCGGTGAGTAGGAACAAGGAGGGAGGGGGGTGGCATTACCAAGGTAACCTATTTAAAGTTACTATAGAGTAGTATCGCTCTGTAGCTTTGGGCTATGGCCGCCATTTTGAGGGCAGTTTTTTATCTATAGGAAAAAGCATGGGTGACGTCGACATACGTCACGCCGATATTACTCTATAGACAGTAGGCTATAATCACTATGCTGTAAACATCTGTGTCGCGCGAAAGCGATCCAAATGTGACGACTGACGATTACGATAAAAATTACATCATTCTTCCGAACTTCAAAAGGGCGTTATTTTATTTCGGGGGGGGGGGATATCTATTTGAGCTTGTAATAACTTACACACAAATATTTTCTTTACATTTTTCTGTTTTTATTGCTTACGATGTTACACTTTATATACAATATCGGAAATATTTCAATAATTATTTAAATCTTCGCTCTTGCTTGATACCTACAAAAAAATTGTGTGGAGCGTGTCATTTTCGCCTAATTCCGTTTGCACATGTTTCTTAACAATGAAACGAAACCAAAATTAGTTACCGACATACGTCAAACGAGGAGGCAATGAACACCGCTAATGCCCCACAATGGAACATTTTGAAAAAAAGGATCCACCGTTGAACTTCGTATGTCATTAGAAAGTGTTCATCTTGTAAAATACGGAACAATTAAAACAGCGAATATATTTTAGTTTCAATAGTTCAGCATTTTAGAATCACACAGTCTAATGGCCTTTAGACCAAACGAAAGTGGTCCTGAAAAGGACCGTTTAGGTTTTAGCCAATTAATTGGTTTCTTCTGGTTTTTGAATTTTGGAGACCAGCTACAACCACTTTGGGGGCTTTGTTGGCATTGTCCAACTGCGCCTTATGCAACTGGAGTTCAAATTCCATTGCCCCGTTCTTTAACTTGGCATTCATCAGCTCGTCTGGTCTTTGGTCGAGTTCTTGTTCGTTACAGAAAATATCCAAATATTTTTCTGTAAGTCGTCCTAAGAAATAAAAAAGCAAAAATTATCAATAATTAGTAACAATAATAATAACTATAGGTAAAACTAATTTGCTGTATTTACGTTTTAGCGATCGGTTTTCAACTTGAAGCTTGTTCATCTCTAGCTCTCTCTCTTCCCTCTCGGATTCTTAGGTTTTGAAAAGAGGGGAGGGGGGGGCGGAACCTCAACCCCTTTCCAAACTATCGCAATCGTTTCAATTTTGGGACCCGCACAGTGTTGTTCCAGGCGGTACATTTGTACTTTTTTAATACCTTTTTGATTTTGAAGTACAAAAATACATTTTGAAATTTTTAATACGTATTTAGTACATTTTGTAAATTTATGATACAAAAGTAAAATTTTAGATACGTAGTTAGTACATTGTGAAAATATGTTAAGCAAAAATATATTTTAATACCTTTGACATATATTTAGTACATTTCTTAATTTGGGGGATTGTTTAAAATTGCACCATCACAAAGTTTCTGCTTATCTCCGAATTCCCATTGTAAACCCCCCACCCCCCTCGCCCCACCTGTATAGATGGCGACATTCCGCTCATAGCTCCGAGTCCGACTTACTGGAATACTGGTTTTCAAATGCAGCTGCGTTTTAAAGGCAGTTAAAATTTCGTACTTTTGATACGTCGTCAGTTTTAATAGGGGGGGGGGTTCAACCCCTTTTGCAGACAAAAATGCCGGAAATGAAGTGTCTTTTTAGTAATAACGTTTTCAAATTTACCGCGCTTTTTGGTAATAAAACTTATAGATGGCGCGCGCCACTCATCTTATAATCGAAAAGTACATTTTATCCTCCAAAAGTACATTTTGACCTAGGTGGAAAGTACATTCCTAAATCGCGCCGGATCAACACTGGACCCGCAGGTGGAGTCCAGACACGAAGGCGTCTCTTTCGGCATCTTAACGAAAAGGGAAAGGTTGACCACTCATAGGAAACGTCTCTTCGTCGCAGCGGGACATAACTAGCCAAATATTTCCCCGAAATAGGCATTCGCTCGCTAATTTAGGCTTGGCTTATAATATACATATATAAATATACTTTTCGCTAAACTGAACTCCCCTAAAAATTAGTCGTATAGCTTCATAGACTAGATCAAAACTAGCCCTTCTGAAATGGAAATAAGTATTCTATAATAAAAATACCATATAGGAAAACGGAGAAAACCATGTATATTCGGCCCGCGTCTACGGAACGTTAGCTCCAAAGTATATTTTTCTGGACTACGGATAGACTAACATGAAAACGTTAATCAATAAAAATAAAAATACTACGTAATATCATAAATCCATAATTTCATGGAAATAATTTACTAAAAGCTATTTACAGAGTGACGTCATCACGGTAAAAAATCGCCCCTAGCGAGATGCTGATAAAGGCCACGTCATACACGAGAAGCCCTCTATATAGAGTGTCTCTTGTGGCTAGTTATCAGTAAACGTTTTGCATATAAAGAATAAGACGTGTCATACTTATGTAACAATATTATTAACTAATGGTATTATTAGCTATTTTTACTACATTTATTTACAATATTTATTTAATCTGTGTTACTATTTACTAAGTTGCTACTAATCGGGTTGATTAGATATTCTTGAACCTTGGAATCTATAGCCGACATATTCAGACATTAGAATAATATTAGTTAATTCAAAAGCATTGAATTGGCGGCTTGGCCCGATTCATAAAATCTTATTTGGCTCTGCAAACCTTTTTTCCCATTTGGGCTTTTTTTTTCAACACTGCCCATTCCAGACAGCAAGGGCGCCACTAACTCGTTACTGCACCTGACAAAAATATTAAAATAGGGGGACAGTCGATGGAGGGTTTTTTCTATTTAGCATCGAACCCATTTTCTTCATTCTCGCAGTTTTCAATTTCAACAATAGCGTGTACTTCTTAACGTCATATGACGGGGGGTCAACGCCAGAATTCCAAACTGACGCCAATGAGTCGCCCCTCCATTGGGTCTTCTAGCCGTTTAAGAGGGCAATTTCGAAGTTTCCTATACTTATACCTCGCTTCGTAATCCTTTCTACAATATTAGTATAAATAGTAGGTTCCTTTCTCATTTCGTTACAGTTTCTTGTCGACTTTTCTCAAGTCCGCGTCTTTCGATTCGTATTTCGGTCCTTCCTTAGTTTAATGTTTTCGTGTTTTTTGCTTTAGCTGTTCATAATATTTCTCGCCTTCGAAGTTTAATTTTTTCAAGTCCATATTTTTGGAGTTATAGTATTTCGACTGTGGCTTGAGTTTTTTTATTCAGTTTCAGGCTTTAAATTCGCTTCGTCTCACGAAAAACCAGAAGAAGCCAATTAATTGGCTAAAACCTAAACGGTCCTTTTCAGGACCACTTTCGTTTGTCTAAAGGCCATTAGACTGTGTGATTCTAAAATGCTGAACTATTGAAACTAAAATATATTCGCTGTTTTAATTGTTCCGTATTTTACAAGATGAACACTTTCTAATGACATACGAAGTTCAACGGTGGATCCTTTTTTTCAAAATGTTCCATTGTGGGGCATTAGCGGTGTTCATTGCCTCCTCGTTTGACGTATGTCGGTAACTAATTTTGGTTTCGTTTCATTGTTAAGAAACATGTGCAAACGGAATTAGGCGAAAATGACACGCTCCACACAATTTTTTGTAGGTATCAAGCAAGAGCGAAGATTTAAATAATTATTGAAATATTTCCGATATTGTATATAAAGTGTAACATCGTAAGCAATAAAAACAGAAAAATGTAAAGAAAATATTTGTGTGTAAGTTATTACAAGCTCAAATAGATATCCCCCCCCCCGAAATAAAATAACGCCCTTTTGAAGTTCGGAAGAATGATGTAATTTTTATCGTAATCGTCAGTCGTCACATTTGGATCGCTTTCGCGCGACACAGATGTTTACAGCATAGTGATTATAGCCTACTGTCTATAGAGTAATATCGGCGTGACGTATGTCGACGTCACCCATGCTTTTTCCTATAGATAAAAAACTGCCCTCAAAATGGCGGCCATAGCCCAAAGCTACAGAGCGATACTACTCTATAGTAACTTTAAATAGGTTACCTTGGTAATGCCACCCCCCTCCCTCCTTGTTCCTACTCACCGGCAGCCAGCGGGTCCCCACTCCCCACATGCTGAGCTTGACGGTGATCGTTGACAGCTTCTTCATTGACTATGTTTTCATGGAGGTAGGAAATACGGATTTCCTAAATCCGTATTTCTAAATCCGTGCTACGCTGAATGAAAACGCTCGTATTTGAGAAAACACGTATTTTCTGAAATACGGGAAACGCACCTGTATTTCCTTGGTAAATCTGGATTTTCTTCGAATGAAAACGCACGAACACGTGTTTGATACACTGGGGGTTTATTTAGTTGGAAATGTAGTTACTAATAAGTAGTGCTCGGACTTTTTTTATTCACGAATAAATACTTTTAGCCTTAATTTAAATAGTAATATTTCAAGATGAAATAGCTGAATAAAAGAAAGTGGATACACCTAAAACTTAATAAAAACAATTATTTATTTGAATAAGTAGAATGAGTAGTAGATTAACGAAATCGTTGGTTACATAACAAGTTTATTTCTTCAATACGATGAGGAAAAAAATTTCGCAATTTATGATAATGAATAAATAATTCCGAGCACTACTAAAAGGTTGTGGTTTCACATGTTTTAACCTAGGTTTTAACGACACTTTTTAAATAAAAAAATAAATGTAAGCAGAAATATAAAGATATAAACAATACATTTAATTGTTGACGTGATTAAATTAGTAAATTTTGCGAATAGGTTTTTGTAATCGTACGCGAACATTTCAATGTTTAAATTTTAAATTTTTATTTAAAATAAGCCGCGGAAAAGGGGCGGTAACCTGGTAAATTCCCAGTGACGTAAACTACAGATAAGAACTCGAAAGGGCTCAGTTAACTTGCCCCCCCCCCCCCAAACGCTGTGTTCAAAAATTAACAAGTTGATTGAAAGGCACCCATTATACACCATTTTGCACCATCCGTAAACCATTACGCACCCCCCATGGTGTTCAGTAAGAAATTGCAATCTCAAAGGGGGGCCAACTTTATCCTAAAACTTATTAACCAATCAAACGCACCCATAACGCACCATTATGCACCACAGTCGAATCATTACGCACCCTTATCCCTATAGCATTACATCAAATATTAACCTAGCCCCCACTTTTTAATTCGACTGTGGTGCATAATGGTGCGTTTGATTGGTTAACAAGTGTTAGGGAAAAATGGAAGTGGGGGGTGGGCTCGGATAAAGTTGCCCCCCCCCCTTTGAAATTGCAATTTCTTACTTAACACCATGGGTGCGTAATGGTTTACTGATGGTGCAAAATGGGTGCCTTTCAATCAACTTGTTAATTTTTGAACACAGCGTTTGGGGGGGGGGAGGGGGACAAGTTAACTGAGCCACTCGAAAGTAGGATTGGGCTCATTTGAAGAAGTTAGTGCTTAGTGGAACCTAATTCTGAATATAGCTTAATTTTAGCGAAAGAATGCTTCTCCTTCTTAGGATTGAGTTTTGTGTTCGTTGACGTATTAATTTTCCTAAGCTAATAAATTGGGAAATTAATAAAGCTAAATCAGTTTTTAGCATTAAACTGGGATCGATTTGCTTGGAGTTTACAGTAATCACGCGCTACTGCAAAATGAAACGACCGGCCAGCTGCCCTTATCCGAAGGAAGTGGAGAGAGTAGTAAGAACATTCCAAGTGTAGAGGTTTCTGGGGTGTGAAACCCGTTTGAAAGTAAAGAGTGGACTTCCATGAAAACGTCCAAATACGAGTTTCTTAATAAGCTCCCCGCTGAGAACAAAATCGGGATTTCCTCAAATCCGCATTTCCTACCTTCATGAAAACATAGTCATTGTTGATTTTTGTTACCCGCACAAACTAGACATTAGAATTATTCAAACATTTTTATTATTACTAAAATTCGGTGTGAAAAAAATTATTATTTAAAAACAGTGAATCTTCGCAATTAGCTTGATCATTTGATGATATGGTTATTTTTGTCGATGTCATAAACAATAGACAAAATCGAAGATGGTTATATGCAAAGATATTGTATTATATTTTACATATACATTAAAATAATCTTATTATTAACTTGTTCATACCGTCAAATGTGAAGTTTAATTTTTGAAATGTTTGCTCTTCGCGATTTACCGTAAATGAACTCTGTCGTCGTTCACTGTGATTAAAATCCCGGTGTAGGTAGTCAGGAGCGGCGTTAGGGGTAGGCAACACGAGCTATAGCCTACGTTTTTGTTCAAATAGGGGCCCACAAATCGATCTGACGGGGCCACATCAAGTCGATTTTTAAATTCAAATAAAATATTTGATGATAGTTAATACTGTAAAATTTTAAAAACCGCACTAATATCAAATAATAAATAAATTACCTGAATTTGCAAAATTGAATTTTAAGTCAATATATAGAGGGGCCCAATATTGAGGAACAGGGGGCCCACAAATGATAAACATTATTAGCCTACACCGAAGAATCTTCTGGCACCGCCCCTGTAGGTAGTTGATAAAACTGTCTATTAAATTCTAGAGATTTACAAATGAGGTAGATTAGGGGTTAGTAAATGTCCTCTTGTTTTTATGGTACCAATCATTATTTAAGTTGAGAACGCGCTAATATTTTCCTTTAAAGTAGCCACAATCCCCTAAAAATGAAGAAACGCGTACCGCGTAGCCCATTTTACCTGCCAAGTTTGTCAAGACCAAAAGAATGTATACTAGCGCCTATTGTTATAATTTGGGGCTTTTAATATTTAATAAAGCTCTTTTAACACTGAACGGAATATTTGCAGTCTAGTTTATCGTTGGATAAATTCGGAAGAACCTTTGAATTTTATTCAATCGGAGATATCATTAACTCCCGACGTTTAGAGTACACTTCATTTTATTAATAAAAAAAGTAAATAATAAACCCATAGCCGAGTAAAAGTGTAATGTTTGATTTTTGAAATTTTTGCTCGCCGCGCTGTGAGCGATTTGCGTAAACGAACTTTACCGTCGCTCACCGTGATCAAAATCCGCGCGTAGCTAGCGCTCAAATCTGAGCGAACTATTCCTTCTCTCGGTAATTTTCCCTCAACGCTGCGTCAGCGCTTTCTACTGAGGGTACTAACGCGTCGCTTAAAAGTGAGGGGGCTATCCCGACGATCGGGAGATCTCGCTCAGCGCGCGGTGAGCGCTTAAAAGTGAGGGAACTAACCCGTCGAGGGGGGAATCTCCCTCAGCGCGCCGTCAGCCATCAACGCCTGGAGCGAACTATTCGGCGCTCGCCCAGAGGCTGCTCAATTAGAGATAGAGAAAATAAACTCGTTTGCCTTGAGTACTCGCTCACTTGAGCAAGCCTTGTTTAAAACTCTGTATGCTCATTTTTCCGAACGCTCGCAATTTTTTGCCCACCTCTGCCTTGCAAGACTCCCTCGGAGTCTCTCGAGCTGATTGATACGCGGGGAGAAATAAAATGCACTGTGGAAGGGTATCGAAAACCTTACCTCTTAATTTACTGTCCATGGTAACGCCAATTTTTAGCCATTTAATTAATTTCTGGCTATTTCATTTTAAATCGTTACTTGCTTAGTTTAATTCACCCTTGATGCCCAATTTTTTGTAAAATGATTCTGAGAGTGTGGCGCATATTCTAAGTAAGCGCTGCTCGCTGGTTTCAGTAATTGGCTCCATATGCATTGTCCACTCCCCCCACCCCAAGATGTTCTAAAAGGGACATTTCTTGGAAGCGATGACTCCGTAGGGCTACAGGCTGTTCTCCATATTGTGTCCTTATTTTAGTTTTCCCTAGGAATGTTCTATTTTTTCCATTGCCAGAAAGAAAATAAGAATTGCCACGATATTTTTAGGATGTTTTCCGACTGCCGAAATGTTCATTGTCACTTCTATCTTGACGCTTCGGTTTTCCCAGAACTCCACTCCTGGTACCACTGTCACCCACTTAATTGATTTGTTAGAACCATTAATGGCCTTGCGACCCATATTTCTGTGTTCCAAGAAAACTATTCGAAGTACCTGGGTACTCGGGGTGAGGGGTGTGATTCTCCGCCACCCCCGTCACCAATTGGGCAGAACTAAGGTCAGCCCCTTGGGGCTAATTCGGTCGACTTGGTGATTGACAAGGATGGAGGACAAAATGTGTTGGGATCTGTAGGGATGGGTCGATCTCTACCTGTGCCTGGATGATGAGAATCTGTGAGGTCAACAGAGAGAACCTACTTTTCAATAACTACGCTGGGTTACAAAGTAAACCCCTCGAGAAAGTGGTAGTGCCGCCCGTGTGAACCGCGACAATTGTGCTGGGTGCAACGAAAGGATCGAGATATTGAGCCCGGGTGCGTGATGTAATTGTTTGAAGATTCTCCGCGCAGTGACTCCTGAACATCCACAGTGTGGCATTAACATAATTCATGAGACTAACAATCACCGTTTTAAGTATGAAAGGGTATGTCAAGTGTTAATAGTTTGCGTTGAGTGTTTTATAAGTGTGTTTTTATTAGGTGTGTTGTATTGTTTAAATATCTGTTGGTCGATTAAAACTTTGCAATCCTTATTATATTTAGTAGTCTACGGTTTCTAATACGCTAATTAAAAAGCTACAATTAAGGTTATTATAGCTTCCCTAGTACTGAATCTTGGACGTTTAAAATGATTATTAAAAAGGTAAAATATTTTTTTAGTGGTCCGACTATCAACTTTCCGGCCTTTGGCTGTACTAGTGTACTTTTTCCCCCATAGAGCTACTATTTTAAATCTAGTTCACTATTGAACTTCAAAGAAGGTAACAATGAACTTTCATTAAAGCTAAACCATCATCTTGACATTTCAATTTTTGTATGGTTGAGGGTTCGAACGTGCCACCTGGGACTACCTAGCCCAAAGCTGATCGCTCATGGCTACAGAACTCTTTAAAATTGCGGGGTTGGAACTTCTAACATAGATCATTAGAATTGTTTGACAGAATAAGAGATAGCGGAAGTGTATCGCCGATGTGGCAAATATAAGCGATATGTCTTACTTGATATCAAGTAGGAAAATAATTCTCGATCGCGATACCCGTTTGGAACTTCTAGTGGCAGAAATATTTTGCCTAGGATTTCCAGTCTCAGTGACCTTGGATCTGGTTGCTAAGATACCATAGATTGTTAGTGTCTCTCGAATGGCTATTGTCGGGTAATGAGGAATCAATGACTTTGCTGACGTTGTTAGGGGAGTCCGGATTCTGCGGCCCATCAATATTTCGGCTTATGACAGGAATATACCTTGATGTGCCTCGTGTATGATTTGTAAGAACCCATTATCTCATACTACTCAGAATAAACAAACAACCCCATCCCCCTCTCCTGTAAATTAGGCTTGACTCCTGGTGTTCTCCTCTTGGAATACCCATAAATGTTTAACCCTTGCATGGCATAAATTTTCATTTCACTTGGTCCACCCACCGTTAATGTACATGAGAAGAGACTGTCTGGCCGGATCCCTGGCGATGGCCTCTTTCATTTAATCTATTTTAGGTTCTGATAACACCTTCATTGAATGGATGATGACGTAAGGGCCTTCCAATTCCGGGGTTTCAATCTGTTGGTGGGCACTCGGGGATCGGGATAAGGTATCAGCGATATACATCTTAGAACCGGCCACATAGGACACGTACAGTTGATATCGCAATAATCGTTAAGCCAGGATTTGAACTTTGAGCCTCCAAAAACGATACGACGGATTGCAACATGTTTTTTATTTACAAAAACTTATCTAATAATTTTTAATTGATCAACTAAAAATTACTTATTAGACCGTTTCTTAATTTTTATGGATATTGTGATGGGTTAAAAAAAGGTCTTAGCGGGTATAAATAGGGTATTAACACCAGGAATGGTATTCACAGCTTCATCGTGTCTTGATTCGTAAAAGTTTTGAAATGGAGTGCAGCCGATCTATTTCGAAAACCATGAAGATAGCTCTCGCTCTGTACCTCTTCGGCAATGTGCTCCAGCATGGTAAGTGTGACTTTCGGTTTAATCCATTGAAGCGAGCGTTTAGCATTATACTTGTTTCAATAAGATAATGCCGTTGTTAAAGAATATTCAGTCACGCGTGTAATGAGGTGACGTGTGATTTGAATTTCAGTGCTCTCGGCACCCAAGCCAGCCGCGTACAAGTGCCCTCGTGCCAAAGGAATGTACGCCGATCCCGAGTCTTGCCGGCGATTCTACACATGTGCCGAAAACTACCCCTACCCGCAAGCTTGCCCACCTGGCCTCTATTTCGACGATGTCAAGAAGCATTGCATGTATAAGACCAAAGACCTCATGTGTGGTCCCGTTCCTCTTCGTAAGTAGAAAACTCAGCCTTCTCAAAATATAAGATAAATGTTTATTGACCCGAGTTCCTTTCTTTGACCAAGCTCCAATTGTAACCACAACCGTCGATCCTCTGAGGGCTGCTAAATGTGACGAATCTCAATGCTCACTGCCCAACTGTCATTGCAGCCGAGACGGAACCAGAGTTCCGGGTCGTCTGTCTCCGAAGGAAGTCCCGATGATGGTCACAATCTCCTTCGACGGTGCTCTCAACTACCAAAACATGGCATATTACGAGAAGGTTCTCAACAGCACGAAGAAAAACCCCAACGGATGCCCGGCTAGTTTCACTTTCTTCGTTTCGCATCATTACTCCAGCTACTACAACATCCAGCAGATGGCCGCCGCTGGGCACGAAATCGGTCTCAATGGGATCTAGTGAGTTCACGCTGACGTAGTCTCCGGGAGTCAGTTATAAATGTTTGTTCTTCACCAACAGCACCAGAGAGCCCGAGACTTGGTGGGAAACTGCTACTAAGGACGAGCTCAAGGAACAGTTCGAAGGCTTAAGGTCCATGCTTGTCAAGTACGCCAACTTGACGAAGGAGAGCATAGTCGGAATGAGGTCGCCTTTCTTGAGAAACGGAGGAAACGAAATGGCAGCCATGATTAAGGAAACGGGCCTCAAATACGATTCATCTTTGCCCGCTGCTAAGAACGTTCCCGTGTGGCCATACACTTTCGATTACAGGATGCCTCATCGGTGCGTCGGCGGAAGCAAGTGCCCAACCCGCTCCTTCGAAGGTGTCTGGGAATACCCCCTCAACATGATGTTCACCGAAGACGGCATGGGCGGAAGCTGCGCCTTGGCCGACCAATGCGTCTTCCAGGAGGACGAGGATATCATCTACGACTTCTTGATGGAGAACTTCAACCGCCATTACAAGACCAACCGCGCCCCTTTGGGTCTCTACTTTCACTCGAATTGGTTCCAGAAGGAAGAAAAAGTAAGCGCCTTGAATAACTTCATCCAGAAGATCCAAGGTACACACAAAGATGTCTGGTTTGTCAGCGTCAAGCGAGCCCTCGAGTGGAGCCAGAACCCTAATGCCAACGCGGCCAGCCACCCGGCTTTGAGCTGCGCCGAGAAGCCTCTCACTTCCTGCCACATTCCGAGAACGTGCATCTTGACCTTCGTGCAAGATGGCGTCGAGGAAACGAGATACATGCAGACCTGTTCTCCATGCCCGCAGAGGTATCCTTGGCTTGGCAACCCGCAAGGTCTTGCCGTTCCGGGCGACACTGGCGGAGAGGACAGCGGTCCTCGTGAACTTGGCCAGAAAGAGAGTAACTTCAGCGAAGAGGAAGAAGAATATGAAGACGAAATCGAAGCTGAAAATTATTAAAACAAACTAAGCTGTTAAATCACGTCGTTTTACAAACGACTTTTAATGATATATGCATTTCTGTATAAACTGTACAAAACTCAAGAATAAACTTTGATTTTAATATCTGAATCGCTCTTTGTTATTTCATTCTGTTCGCCCATTTTATTTACGGGCTCACACTCAGTGGCGTAGCCCCCCCCCCCCCCGCAAAAATCTATATGAGGGCCCCCTTTTTAATTTTTATGGTTATCGGGGCCCCCGCCGAGCTCAAGCCCCCCCCCCAAACCGTGGGCCCTGCGGACCATCAGCTACGCCACTGCTCACACTATCGCAACGACAGTGTTAAGTTAGCCATCCATCCCCAACCTCGAGCTAGTGGCATACTTATGTTACATTTGCTAAAAGCAATGTCTTCGAATATGTTTAACGAGCGTAGGGTTGTGTTTGATGAAATTAAACACTAAGATTTTAGAGAACATTACGTGGAGATTTTCCACGTAATTTCGCTTACCTCCGCAAGGAGCCGCTCTGTTCGAAAAGTGTGTAGTTAAACTACGTTAATAAAAACCTGTAAACCTACGTTCTAAATATTTTTTATTGTACATGGAATGTTAACTTTAACACGTTCAATTTAATTCGAGAGTTTGGTTTTATAATTTGGGTTTGTGTGTTGTTTGTTCTCCACTAGCCAAACCTTTGCAGATACGACCTAGAAAGGAACGTGGACGTTCACAATAGAGTAATTTAGTTTTTTTCCTATCACAGCCTCTTCCTCCCGCATATTCTCGGCAAAACCTAAAATTACTCGTGTTTATATTTATCTCTATTAGGAGCCGAAGAACTGGCCGGCGGCGCCGAATTAGCTATTTTGTGGTGGTTTACACCGCCCACTTCTTTTTTGAGAACGGAAACACCGTTCAGTGGGTGGAAGAAGTGTTTAGTGCCGCACTTGTTGTGGGTTATGATTATGAGGATATAATCAGTTTAGCTTAATGTGGAATTCCCAGTGTATGCCACAACAAACACTAAATTAAATTGTATTAGATATTTCCTGAAAATAAAGTTAATAATTATAAAAAAACATGCTTTTACTTTTCTTTTAAAACTGTTATAGCCATTCCAACAGTGTTCAGAAGCCCAAGTGCGCTATATTTAGCTGATTTTGGAAATGGAATCCAGTGCCTATTTTCAATATTTTTCCTTTTCCTTCACCAGATTTCCATTTAATGTTTCACCAACATGAGTGTTTTTATCAGCAGTATTACTCTTATTCATTTTAAATACTAAATTAAGTTTTAATCTTATAAATTAATATTCTAAATATCTAATTTTCGAAGGACCATCTAGCTGACTACTCAAACACTGAATCAAAAATGAGTCAAATGAGTACTTTGTTCAGCTGCCATGCTGAATTGCAATTTTTAAAATCTCCAGACTTCATGGCTGGCGCTAGATGCTATTTTTGACCCAGTTCAGTTTTTTACACACTCATACTTCGAATTAATTTCAGAATGAGAGAGTTTCAAATGAGTTTAGCTTAAGCAAAATTAGCCAGCCAATCCCGTATGACCATTTTGTAACCAAGCTTCAAGGTTCAAGTTGCAATCTATCACGGCAGTTGAACAAATGTGACGTATTTAATTCTAAAATTAAGTAAGCCTTAATGGGAAATATACATTAGTAGGCTAATAGTAAATAGCGTCAGTATTTGATCTAGTCCGTAACTCGCTTAACTTCACTATTGGGGTTAGCGAGGGCATGACTCATTTTAAAGATGTCTAGTGGAAGACCAAGTTTAAGTTTAATATCAGAGAATTGCCAAATAATTTATTTAAGATAAGTAAAATTAAAGTATCTCCGAAGAGTAAAATACAATTAAAAATAGAAATATCAGAAAATATTATTTCTTAGAAGTTATACAAAATAAGCCGTTACTGACATTTTTGGCAATTCTCAATTCTAGTCCTTAAAATGAAAGTATGGTAAAGAAAAGTGGTTGTAAAATAAAACTATTTGAGGATTTGGGGGGGGGGGGGGGTAGGTCCCATTAGATCCTCTAAACCAATGTAAGAGCGACCCTGCGAATATACATGGGAGGGGGGGGGGGGGGAGTTAGCCACCCTGGCCAGTCCAGGCCTGATCTTATGTGGTCATTATAGTAGAACTCATGAAGATGAGTTCACTTGTTTGGAACTTTGGACTACACTACAATATAATTATAAAAGTATAATTTAAAAGTATATTATAGTAGAACAGATAAAAATGCCCAATTGATAATATTTCTTTAAATTGAAGCTTCTTTCTCTAATTTACTCCACCCGATTATTATCTTTAGGATTGTTTAAACCGAAAATTGGTCAAGGAAGTCATAAATTTGTTCTTCTTTGATGCAACTGACATCGATGTTGGCAGTGTGAGCTTGGATCTGATCGGTCGTAAATCGTTGCAAATGCACCGAACAAGGCCTATAGTCCATGAGCCAGACTAGCTTCAGGGTACCAACTAGGGTGGCTAAATTTTAAGTTTTTTTCATTATCATGGGTACTTAAGATATAGGAAAAACGGTGCTGTGGGGTTCTAATATCCAGCTATCCAAGATGGCGCCTTTTTCAAAATGGCGGAAATAGAGAACATTAAAAGTCTCATATCTCGGCCGATATTTGACGTATTTTCATGTTTCTTACATCAATCGAAAGAATAATGTGCCCCCTATATTTAGTGTTTTATGACGATTTTTCATATATGCCGCCATCTAGCGGTAAATTAAAAAACTATAAATTTACGTTATTTTTAAAACTGCTTTTTAACCGTTTATGAGTAAAATTATTTATAGTAATTTTTTTTCGCTCCGCCCGCAGCTCGGTGTGCGTTTTGAAGTAGTGAGTTATTTTGGTTGTATTCAGTTAATATTTTAATTTTCGTTACCATTGGCTACTGTCGCGAAAGCATTGTAAGGCATTCTGTTTGTAATAATTTAAAATTAATCTAATTTAAATCAATTTCCGTTGAATAATTAAAAATATTGACAACTTGTGCATCTGAGCCTGTAAAGCTGGGTGACGCCATTTTTCTTTGTTGTTTTGAACAAGTTGGTTATGGCCGTATTATTCTTATTTCACCGGGGTTACGGTAACATAATGGCTTCGGGAGAGTCTCAGTCCTCGTTGCCCGCAATGGTCAAGTTACAGCCGATAATGAAACCTTGTCCACACTGTGGAAAAGTATATAAAGGTGACCAAGGTATCCGGGTTCATATTTCTAATTCGCATAAAGAAATCTCAAGAGCAATGATAACGGCCAACTACCAAAATAGAAAGAAGAAACCGCCGGTTCCAAATACTGCTGAGCAAAAACCATCAGGTATCAAGTCATCTACAGATGTTAATGACAGCTTGTCTGTAATCAATACGGTAGAAACTCTAGAAAATGTCAACAAAGTCTCGTTCCCTGAAGTTGTAGTCTTCGAAACCGAACTAACTCGTCTCCTGGGCGAAGAGGTAGACACTGAGTTACTTGATAGTCTCTGTGTGAAATTTCAAGACTTTTTGGCATTGGCAATTGAGAAACTACCAGGTCCCAAACATCCGGCTTCAAAATACTACAAGGCAAGAAAGCGCAGCGAAGGTAAAGAAAAAGACAAAGGGTATAAGAATTCCACGAACCCCCAACGAGACAGAAATAGACGTAGCGATAAGAATCGTAAAGAATATATGTACGAAAAAGCCCTCTAAAAATAATTGCGTTGTTGGTCACTATCATGGATAAGTGTTCATATGTTCCTTTGACCCTCAAGAAGGCTAGAGCGATTCTTATTCATAAAGGGGGAGATCTCGACAATTTAAACAACTTTCGTTCGATAATGGTATTTTCTATTGTTCGAAGAATAATAGAACGCGCAATCGACAAACAAGTAAGAAGTCAGTTTCAACCGTGCACAGCTCAGAAGGGGTTTGTTGCGACGCCGGGTACGCATATAAATTCATCTCTGGTAAATGGGGTACTCTTAGCTGCAAAAGCGAAACGATTAGACGCCGCAATTGTCTTTATAGATGTCGCCAAAGCATTTGACAACGTTGGGCATCAACACCTAAGAAACACTTTGAGCACTCTTCCTTTGTCAAAGAGACAACTGGACCTAATAATGAAACTGGTATCAGATAATGAAGTCCAGATAGAAGTTGACGGTAAAAAGTCAAAGAAAATCAAAATTGCGAGAGGAGTCGCGCAAGGGGCACCGCTTTCGCCTATCCTATTCAACATTGCGATAGATTTTATTTTAAAAGAAATTACGGAAGATATAATGGCGAAAGAGCACGGTTTCGAATTGGTGCAAGGTCAAAAGCCACTCTCGGGTCTTGGCTTCGCGGATGACACTGCGACGGTGGCTAAGAACTACGAATCGGCTTAAGTCCTGGTTCAAATAGTTATGGATGGTCTAATGGCAATTTTCACTATCTGCAAACTGTAATAAAAGTAAAGCCATTCTTATTTCGAATGGTAAATTGGATCATCTGAGGGAAAATATCGAACTACTTAACGGTGACAGAATTCCATCTCTCCGTCCCAACGAAAGAATAAAATATCTGGGCGTTAATTTTTCAAACGAAATAATTTTGGATAAAGCTGAACTTCTAAAACAAGTATCTGGAGAACTGGACTCTTTGGTGTCGAGTCCTCTCCTACAACCAAGCCAAAAACACAACATAATCAACCAATTTATATGGCCTACAATTGTATGCCCACTGCAAAGTGCCCCGCTCAAAAACATCACCAAGCAATTCCTTAGGGATTTGGACAGTTTTATCAGGGGCGCTGTTAAGCAGATATTACCATGAATATATCTAGCTATGAATATCCAACCCTACGATATAGCCCTTCTATCATGTCGATTTGATTTGGGTGGCAACTTTCGAGACCAGTGAAGCGTTTTCAGCCAATCAGGAGACTGAGGGAAATGACGGCATGCTCCTCACTCGGTCGGAGCAGATGTGATTGATCACGTGACTAGATAAGCCCAACCCAAATTTTAGCGGGAGGTTAGAGAGGCTATTGCTATTGTATATTCATAGCTAGATATATTCATGATATTACTTATACCAACTGATAGTCCAGATGCGATGATTTACTCACCTAGAAAGTTGAGAGGACTCGGCATGGTTTGCGCGTCCTGGGAAGCATACTTGCAACACTTTAATATCGCCTTGAAATTAAAAGCGATTGATGACCCACTGCTCAACGCGTGTCGAGACTTCGGATATGAGCTAACACAATGTCTAGAGCGACTCTCTATTAAAGTGGATGAGACGGAAGCACTGCCTTCGGGTCAAAAATTGCGAGATATTTTACGGAGAATGGAGTAAATTGCCCGGAAAAGGTCTTGGAGTTAATCAGTTCGCGGAGTACCCGAAAGCGAATTCCTGGATGGTCACTGGCAAGGGTTTGTCGTCATCTCAATGGACGACGGCAATTAAAATGAATTCGAACAGCTGCGCCACGCGAGGTACGAAAGGACGGTCCGATGGAACAACCTCGTGCAGATTTCCAAACTGCACGAAGAAAGAAACCATGTTCTACAGGACTGTCCGCGTACCAACGATATGGTAATTTTAAGACATAACAACGTGGTGAATAAACTAGAGACCGGTCTTAAAGAAGCGGGATACGAAGTTCTTAAGGAAGTATATTGTGTCGATTACTCTAGTGATACGAACAAACGCGCTGAACTTGTGGTTCTTGATAAAACCAAAAGTAAATAGGGGGATAAAGTATGGCACTTGGGTCCAACCGCACGACGTCTAATTTGAGGGGTAAAATTTTTGGGCTTCGGAAATGACTTCCCCCTCGCCTCTTTACAGGGACACAAAGGTATCGGTTGTACTCCGCCACGATGAAAAATAGTTCTCTATAAAATACGTGAATATTAAACTTTTGCTTTCGATAATTTGGTTAATTTAGTTCCTAAATAAAGTAGATATATGATAGGAACTAAAATGCGACATTTTAAAAATAATAACACAACTTTTGAAAAGAAATAAACCGTAACTAGAATAACGCTCACTTAAATCGTGGAGAGCGTGGCGCCATCTAAGAGCAGAGATCGGGACTAATTGGTAAATCTACGATGTTAAGGCCTAACAATTTGCAAGTTTAACTGAAATAATAGCTATAGCTACGAGCTTTTTTGTTTATTTTACAATTGATATAGTAATTATTAATTAAACTCAAGCGTTCTCGAAGGAAATAATGGTCAGCATTAGACAGAGAGACTATTTGAAATCGCGAGGCGGTGACATGGTTGCCAGGGAATAAAATTCAAAATTTTCATCTTGAGCGCGGACCGGAATACCACAAATGCACTACTCCGCGCGTAATGCGCAATCCTTATTGGTTAGAAATATCACGTGATCACTAGCTCTTTAAAAAGGGTGTCAAGCATGGTGGAAGGTAAAATCTGGAGGTAGTGATAGACTTTCTCCCCCTATTTACTTTTGATAAAACTAGTAAGGTGTTACCCTGCGATAATTCGCATACATCTCCTAAAGTGCCGCGGGGCTATATTTTGGACCCAACAATTCGGTTCGAGCAATACGCCGACCAAGCGACCCGTGTGGACAACGAAAAGAAGTTGTGCATGGATACAACGCACGAATATTTTAAAGTACCCAGACATAAAAGAATGGGAGACCATTGGTTTGTATGTTGGTTCCCGTGGTACGATAACCAAATTCTTCGCGGACTTTGTTCGTCGCTTTGGGCTTCAAACAACTATACTACCCGATATTGCTATAACAGTTATACGTGACTCAATCTCGCAGTTGAACTTTCACATGTATTCGGCGCACTAATTTCTTTTTTACCTCTCCGAGGGGACAAAGTCCCCTAGGAGGGGTTATACAACGACCGTGTCTGTCTGTGGGTCTGTCTGTGGGTGGGTCTGTGGGTGGGTCTGTCTGTCTGTCAGGACTGCGAACGCGTTCGCATTTTCGGTGCAAAGTGTAATCACTGCGTACGCAGTTTCTCAAAGGGTTGGCAAAACCACCGTGTGACGGTGAGCGTTAACGGATGCATTTGCGGTTTGGTTTGGATGGTGTTTTTTCGCTCACCGTCGTGACGGTTTGGTGTATTACGTTTTTGTAATGTTTATGCGTAGGTTGTGAGTGTTGAATTTGTTGTGTTTGTGTTCTGATGGTTGTGCATGTTGAGTCTGTTGTGTTTATATGGGCGTTTTCTCTCCAACTTCTTCTTAATGACTTTGGGACGGACCGAGTGCTGATTGTAATGCTACCTCTCAACGTCCAATGGCAGGGTTTCCACCAGTTGTACACGGTATTCGTCTTAGTATCAATTTGCGATCGCTTCGGGCGGGATTTGAACCCGAGACCTCCTGATTGACAGGCGGACGTTCTACCACAGAACCACCGACACTTGTTACGTCTTATTGAAAATTAGACCTTCAGCTTTATCGGAAGCGTATTTAATAGAGTACGAAATTTTGGTTTAATTGAAATAGAATTGAAATTGAAATTATTGCATCGAAGAAATTCTAATTTAGCGTTTCTCTATTGATTAAAAACAAATGCGCCACCCAGGTTTCGAACCCAGACCATTCGGCTTGGCAGTCGAGCGCTCTACCACAGAACCACCGATAGCTGCTTAGATTCACTGAAATTAAGACACCCATCGTAAGCATAATAGGTAATAAAGTCTTTTTTTATTAATGAATTTATGAAGGCCTAATCTGGTATTTTTTAAAGGTTAAATCTTGTTTTAGCGCAGTCAGCCGAGATTAGAGGGTTAAAGGGTAGACCCTGTGGGTGGTCCACTTTCTTAACGACCTATATATAGTTCTGTTAATTCAAAGGAGATAATTTAACGTTAATTGCTTTAAGAGCTGGCGGTTAGTCAAGTGGCTCTCTGTGCTTTGTTGATGGTAAGGTTTTTGCTTCTTGTAAATACATTTGGTGTGGATATTTGGATATCTACGATTTCTAACGCAGTCAATGATTTCTTGGGTGTGCGAGTCATTATATGATATTGGAAATTGGACGGCATTGGTCTTTTTCATGTGGTATGCGTCACAACGTCAACAGGAAGTGAACGAGTCGTCCACTACCAGATATCTACGGTATCTTCATCAAGGGCGAGTGTTGAAATAAAATGAGCGTTAAAGATGCGGCAAGTATTTCGTAAGCGAGTAATTCCAAAAAGCCTCTGTAGATATTTCTTTCATTAAAATTTGCTTCGTATTATATTTAACTGATAAACTTGTTCTGTAAAAGGGTTTAATTCAATTGTGCATTGTTATAGTACGTCTAACTTACTGTTGTAACTACTTAACTTATGATATTCTGAATAAATTAAAATTGGTCGTTTCGTCTCAATTATTTTAATTATAATAAAAATTTTATACCGGGCGGGATAGAAATGGGTTAATATTTTTAACAAATAACTCTAAATTGCGGAGATATATCTTTAAGGGTTATCTCGAGAAATTAATACCACTAGGGACAATTCTTCCGAGGAGAGGTATATTTTGGCTTGCCAACTTGTTTAGGTATATTTTTAAATATATTATTTATTAATTTTTAAACAACAACAAAAAAAAACTTTCTGTTAACGATGTAATTTTTGATTGAGTTGGTACCCTGTGTTTTTTGCAACCTTTTATTGTAAAGGCAGTATACTTTTTTAATTTTTTAATAAAAGTAATTTCATTCATTTTCTTCTCTCTCTCTCTCTTTCTCACTTGTGCTCACCATTAGCTAAAGAAATAATACTTAAAACGTAGATGTAATCTTATAGTTTATTTTATATTTCACATTTATTTAGAATACAAAATGACAAAACTTTAGTCGTCTTCACTATCCGAATAATTACTGTCGCTCTGGTCGCGATGATATTCTTCGTCATCTTTAACCATATTTGTGCAATTTGAATTTTTGCAAGCTGCTGAACATTTTAGGTTATTTTGTATACATGTGCAATCGTTTGGACGGCAAGAACGGGCGCGTTTGCAAGACATTAGAGATAGGACTATTTCTGGAACTGGTGGACCAGTCGTCCAGAGTATGTCCAGTATTTCTCCGTCCTTTCTCCATCCGTAACCATCTGTTGGGTCAGGAATTACAGGAAACGCTTCGAGACTTATTTTCCAAATTGCAGCTTGGTAATTCGCTCTCAGTGTGCGGCCTTAGCGTGTCAGCGCATGATGGAAGTACTCCCGATTCAACATTTCCCCTTTTTGAACGAAACATTTGGTATCGGAGTGTATTGACGTCTTTCAACTTTGTGTTATTGCAGTACATTTGGCAGGTTAGTTTTTGAATTTCGTTAAACGTCTCTTCGGTCAGCTTCCAATTGGTAGCCAGCAGTGGCGTAAATAGCGCCCCCGCAGACCCCGCGGCGCGGGGGGCCCCCGAGAACTAGGGGGCCCCCAAACGTTTATGATTAAAATCGGTGCTATTTAAAAGGGCTCCGAGTCGTTTTTCGTGGGGGGCCCCTGAGTTCCTAGTTACGCCACTGGTAGCCAGTATTGTCGTTAGGTTAAATCCCGTTAGGAAGTGGTACACTGCCGGATATTTCAAGCTTTTCGATACATAGTACAGTGTCAATTTCTTCTAACTTAGTATCAGAACGGAATGTAGGGAATAGAGCGCTTGACTAAAATAGCATTTGTTAAAATAGCGTTTTCAAAAGCGCGTTTTTCAAAACAGCATTTTGTTGCAACGGCGCTTTGTTAAAACAGCGTTTCTCAATATCGCGGTTTGTCGTAAGAGCGTTTTGTTTAGTCAGCGTTTTTTAGTTAAGCGTTTCTCAGTAGAGCGGTTTGTCAAAACAGCTTTTTCCATAAACAGCGTTTCTGAATATAGCGTTTCTCAAATTAGCGATTTTGAAATAGCGGTTTTGGTCAAGACAGTGGTTTCTTAAAATTTATATGAATTGACGATGAAAAATGTATAACATACATATGAACATCAGGGGTTAGGTTAGGTTAGGTTAAGTTAGGTTAAGTTAGGTTAGGTTAAGTTAGGTTAAGTTAGGTTAGGTTAGGTTAGGTAAGTTTGCAATACTAACTATCGGCAGAAACCATTAGGTAATGAAATTTGAAGAAATTCCAGAAAAATATGTATTACAATAGGCCTATATTATTAGTGCTATAGAAAGCAGCGCCGTTTTGGGAAACGCTATTTCGACAAAATACGGTTTTGAGAACCGCCGCTATGACAAAGCGCCGTTTGAACAATTTTTTGTTTTGGGAAACGCTGTATAAAGAAACGCTGTTATGACAAAGCGCTATTGTGACAAAACGCTGATTTGAAAAACGCTGTTTTGGAAAATGCTGATTAAACAAATGCTGTTTAGGAAAGCGCTGTAGTCCCTACAAATCATACGAACCGAAATTCCCCAGTCTGTTTAATAATCTAATTGTTTCAACGTTGCCTGTCAGCGTTTTCACTACCCACGCTAGTAAAATATGCTTAGGTGTAAATACTTTTCCCATTGATACAGCGTAAACAATGTCTTGAGCGATGGACCACGATACTCTTTTTACTCGATCAGATGTTGTGACGTTAGTTCCACCGAGAAAATCGTTTAAAAATGTCGTTAAGTTTTCTGGAATTGACAAGTAGTCAGAGTTCAGTTCTTGGGGTTTTGGTGGCCAATGCTGCTCTGTAAGTGAACCTTTTATTTCAGTTCGCAGAGAAAGAGCCGTCTCTCTAAAGTGTGATTTAGACTTTTCGGAGTTTATGCAAGTTTCATATTGTATCTTGAGATTTTCGAAATGATCCAAAAGGAGTTCGAACGACAAACTATCTTGCCTGACAAAGACCCTTCGTTTAACGTTAAAGAAATGTTAAGACTCGCCAAATTCAACTTCCAGGTTCCTTAATTTATCAAATGCTTTTTTGTCGAATCTTTTATTTCTGAGTTTGGAACCCCATTTGTTGTCATAAGTGAAACCATTTTGTTAGTAAGATATAAAAAATAACATACCGGCTCTTGCAAAAATATTTCATATCTAAGACTGTGAAATAATTGGGCGAGAGATCTCCTTTCTGCTAGTTGGTATTCATCACCCTTTGTTATTAATTCCTCGGACGTTTCCGAAACCGCACCTGTAGGTTTCTTCGTATAAAGCCTATAACATGTTTTATGATAATGCGCTTCAGCAGCGACAATATCTGTCGATGAAATGGCTAAAATTCTTTCATCACATCTTTCGATGGCAATTTCTCTGACAGTTTTGTCGGATCTTAGTTCTACAGCTTGCGCTAATGGTTCTCGAGTATTTTCGCCTTTTAAGTACTTATTTGTTTTTTGGCAAAATATGCAAATTTTTTCAAGAACTGCGCTTTTTGAGGGAGCTTGCCTGAGAGTACGTCTTGAATTTAAATCCGCGGAAGAACTGCTACCTTGGGAACTCGATGTTTTTTGTTTTTCTATTATTGCAAGGTTTGTTTTACACGTTAAACCATGGACACTGTATCTCTAACCGGACGGGAACAGCAGCAGAAAAGAGGTACCCCTCACTGTCCGTTTGCGTTCTAAAATCGTATTAGCTGAAATAGTCGACCGTACTCGATTCGCAGGGCCGTCAAGGTCATTCGAAAGAATGTAAACTCGGGTATAGTGTACACCTCCATGTACCTTAAAACACCCGCAAGGGAAAAGTTGCGACGGGCTTTCGTTTTGCCATGGCAACCGATAACGTTTTTGACAACATGATTTGGAATTATTTCTATTGAAAATAAAATGGGAATCTGAAGGATTTAAAGGGTCCCCCAATTGACCAAATTGCATTTAAACTTGATTAAATTAAATTTTTAAAATCAATTAAATTTTTTTAACGTTTTTGAAATTTTAAAAGGTTTCACAGGGGGGGACCCTTAAAATCCTTCAGATTCCCATGTTATTTTCAATGGAAAAATTCCAAATCATGTTGTCAAAAACGTTATCGGTTGCCATGGCAAAATGAAAGCCCGTCGCAACTTTTCCCTTGCAGGTTTTTTAAGGTACATGGAGGTGTACACTTTACCCGAGTTTGAACCAAATCGGTGATTATTACCTCGGGTCGTCTCCTTGTAAGTTTATCACTTTGATTAGATCTTTTGTTACAAATTATGCAAATCTTGGGTACCGTATCACATTTTCAATAGATTTCGACATTTTAAAAAACTCGGTAGGAAAAATATCAATTTCCTCTCACACGCGCATCTCGCAGAATGAAATAAATGTTGCTGTCGAAAAAAATGGCAGCCTCTAAAATTACTTTTTAACCCCTCTGAATTAAAAATAAGTAACCCCACAAAATTAACTAGCCTCCACTGCCAAAGAGACACATAAGTGAAAAGCGCGCGACGTATAAACGCGCTTTGTTAGCTGGACTTTGGTACTTTTATGACCGTCAGCTCGGGAACTGTGAACGCGAACAATAAAACACCACTGCATTGTTTGTCAGTTATAATAATAATAATAATAAATTGGCTTTTTATTGGATATCTAGACTCAGTTCAACAACTGCTTTACAGTTAGGTCCAAAACATTTTTTAAATTACTATATACACAGAACACTTCTAACATATTTTTAGTTCCAAAGTTCAAAAATAAATTTATACATTAGTTTGAGCTACAAATTCGCGAATTTTGTTTTTAAAGTTGCTTAAAATGAAATGTTTTCAAGAAATTTTGGGGAAAGACTATTCCATAGAGTTATTCCTCGACATTTAAAACTGGCATTACGAGAGAGTTGACAAAGTAGTCGCTGCAAGAGCCATAGAGAGAGACTAGCGAAAATCCTTCTAAAGCGACCATTACACGGCCTCCCCTATTACGTAAATTACTCTAACTTTGATTCTATTTCACCTATGACGCTCGTACTTACATGAATAAATAGATAAAATGTTAACAAAAATACTATAAATAATTTTACTCATAAACGGTTAAAAAGCAGTTTTAAAAATAGAGTAAATTTATAGTTTTTTCATTTACCGCTAGATGGCGGCATATATGAAAAATCTTCATAAATCACGCGAAGATATACTTATATACGCGCGCCGAAGGCGCGTAGGCACCGTTGGATACGTCCGTGACTTATATATATATCTATAAAAAAAACCTTAATTCGATGTACTAAAAAAAATATAAAGGTGCAAAATTGGGCTGTAAACCGCACAATTGGGGTATTTTCGATCGATTGGAACTCAATGTTAAATCGTTTTCCAACGAATTGGATTTCGGTCGAATGGGCCCAAAGCAAAATTATTGCATTAAATTTCTATTCTTAATTCAATTTCTTGTGGGGTGTATATTTTTTGCCCTTTCAAGGTGGTCTGCTTTGCATGTTCTTGTTTTGATATTTATTTTTAACACATAATGCCAACATAATCCACCTAGTTTCAATTATAGTAACTTTTTTTTCAGCTTTTTAAAAATATATATTTCGGTCCTTTGAAACCTTCTGCAATTAACTCATAAAAAAGGATTTTTTTAATTTTCGGTCGGTTAGTGCTTTCCTTCGATTGGATGGACTTCGGTCCGTTGGACCCCCATTCGATCGGTTGGTCTTCGGGCCATCGGACCCAGACCTGAAAATCAGCTTGCTGAAGGGGATATCCCTTAATAAAGACCATATTATTATTATTATGTATCTGCTGATTTTTCCTAATCTTATATTTACAAGTATCCTATGGGGACTTTTCAATGGCCGTTGATAGCCCCAGCTATAAATACAAAGGCTGATGTTGCAATTTCGTCAGTGGCTTGAGTTAATTTTTTCTTCACTGTTTGTTTGGGAATTTTACATTGGTCGCATAGGCCTAACTATTTATAATATACTTACGACGTTAGTGTATAGTAGGTTTTCAGTTTGCTTGTGTTAAAATTAGATGTACTTTTGTTTGGAGAAACTGTCTTTTGCTAAGTCAACGAAGGCGGAAAATTGTAAGACGCGTTTCGGGTACAACGTTAAAACCGCGAATACCACACAACGATTGCTTGTAGTTAAAATGTTCATAGAATTGTTTTGTAGGAAATAACCGGGCTCTAATGTTCGTAATTGGGTTTATAGCCGTACATACAATACTAACGTAGATATTCGAGATACACCATTACTGTGCACCGGTTTCCCCCATAACCATTGCGCGTAAAACAACTATTTCTAACAGTAACCTGTGAAAAGATCTTTTTGTTTGAGTAATTACTCCTAAAATATTTAATTACGCAATTTTTAACCATTCTTAATTTTGTATAAAAAAAACTAGCTTCCTATGATTTGAAAGAAACGCGTTTTCTAGTGCATTCTTAGCGATTGGAAATTATGGTAATAATAAAACAATTTCTAACACTAACCTTTGAAAAGATAAGTTTTCTTTTGTGTATTTACTTTTACACGATTTAATTACGCAATTTTGAGCCATTCATCAACTTTAATTAAACATAAGTCGCTTTAAAGATTTAAAAAAAACCGCATTAGCGGCAAGCTAAAGTCGACGATTTAATCTTATGCGAAATAGACTGTTAGTTCACGAGTGGGGCGCCGATGGCGTAACTTTCATTGCCAGCCAAACGAAAAGCATGGGCCAAAGGCAGGGTTCTTTAAAAGTTCTAATCGGAGCAAGCGACAAAATTTCAAAAATCATTCTAGTTTGTTATCCGATTTCTATGGTTGGAACTAGGCTTAACAACGTTTGGCGAAATTGAGTTTATTTAAAATTTGATAAACTACAGCTGAAACGTTGGATAATGTGTTTAAAGAATTTTTCGTGGTATCATCCTTTTAATGGACCTAAAAATAACTTTCCTTATTCAAGGTTTTGTAAAATACGTTTGGAGTTGCCGTGTCCCACCCTAGTCCCTAGCGTAGTTTTCTCCCCCACTTCTTGGTCTCTTTACTTGTTCGCGATTTTACCATGGAGCTTTTTTCCGACTTCCGACGGGAGCTCAGTAATTAGAGCCTGCGTTTACGTTCAAGGAGCTTGATTTCGAATCTAGGGTACGTAGTTATACAATCTTTGAATAAGCCTAGTTCTGGCTTTTTGAGGAGCTCTCTCTTCAGCGTTGCCAGATCAAAAATCTGAAATTATCGGATCTAGGCCAAAAAATTATCGATTTTCCTGGAAAATTAGCGTACATTTCTTTTTGGCGCTAAATTTTAATTCATACATAAATGCGTTAAATTTAGATGATATTTTTGAAAACACTAAGGAGTTTTATTTCAGGGAAATGAACAAAATGTCTATTATCATTATTAACTGAACTTAATATATTTAAAAATGTATAAGAAATGCGGTAACAGTTAGGAGTAATAAACTCACACTCAGTACTACATGTACGCAGCACGTTCGGCAGAAAATTTATATAATTCATTTTTAAGTAGAAGTTATATAAATTAATAATAAAATAAATCGTTCGTAGGTTTTTAAAATTTTTAAAAAATTATCGTACATTATCGTACGTTGAGGCAGAATTATCGAAATAATGGTACGATATTCTTTGCCATGGAAATTATAGTACGCCCTAAAAATTTCGATTAAATTATCGCACTGGCGATAGTTATCGTACGTCTGGCAACGCTGTCTCTCTTGAATAAATAATAATCAATAATAGAATAGAAAGCACCCCTGGTGTTGAGTAGCTCCATCTTCAGCATAGTCAGTGAAAAATCTTATTAAAAAAATCATAATTTTTTCGAGCATTTATAAAATATATTTTGCGTTTTAAAATTATTCAAAAAGAATCAAGAAATTTTCCTCTAAACCATATCTCAATATCTGATCCTTGGGAGAGCCCTTTGTGAAGAATCATTTTTTTATTAATAGCAAGCATTAACAGCATTTAATCCAAAAATAATCTAAAACTTCAAAGATTTTAACCACGGCCAACTTTGATCAGGCGCTGTCATTGAGTTGGGAATAATACTATCTAGAGCCCCAGTTCAAATTTTCCCCATAGGCTTTAACACAGCATTAGTGAAGATAGGAACGAAAATCATGGGAGGGTTATCAACTACGACAAAAGCCACCTATGAGCGAAAAATGCAACTATTTAAATGAAAAATTCTTCGATGGCCCCTGCCGCCACCTATTAGCGACTTTGTGAACTATTATAATTTTAACTTTTGAATTGAAGAGGGAAAGCGACGCGTTTCTAAGAAAAATTTTGAAAACTTTTTTTTTTAAATTAAAGCCACGTATATCTGAAATTTCTTTATTAACACAATAAAGGTTTCTTTTGTGAATTCTTTACTATTTTGTAATAGATTTTGAGTGAAATTTTAAGCATAATGGGTAGGAAATGCGCAGTTTCGTCTTGCGAAAATAATGGAAGAAACAAAAAAAGTTTCTTGGCATAAGTTGAAGCAGCACTAATATTCCAAAAAAATAGAAGACATTTTTATTCTAAATTAGCACGAGGAGTCGGGTTCGATCCCAGCTAGTAGCAGTGGGTGAAAATCCGAAACCACTCCTTCTGTATGGCACGCCAAACCGGACAAAATTCGACTTCCACTCACTCGCGCTCAGAATACGAACACAACGTAAAGTCGTTGCAAACATAAGATAAAATAACTCTCTCGCGCGCTCAGACTACGAACACAACGTAAAGTAGCTGCATACATAAGATAAAATTACTCTCTCGCGCGCTCAGACTACGAACACAACGTAAAGTCACTGCATACATAAGATAAAATTACTCTCTCTCTCTACATCGTGTAGCTCTACAAACATAACGTAAAGTTGTTGCAAACATAAGATAAAATTACCCTCTCTCTCGCTCAGAATACGAACGCAACGTAAAGTTGTGGCAAACATAAGATAAAATTACTCTCTCTCTGACTACATCGTGTAGCTCTACAAACATAACGTAAAGTTGCTTCATACATAAGATAAAAACTTCTATGTCGCCGTCAATGCGTCAATTCGCCGAAATAGATTTTAACCGAAAAATGTTTTCGATACGGTAGGGCCATAGAAATCTCATAGGTAACTAGAATGCTGCCGCCTACGGCCGAGCTTGACGCCAGTTCGCCTTGAACCTTCAGCCAATGAGAGGCCGTAGAGTGGTTCCGCCAAGGAGGATAATAATCCTCCTTGGATCCGCTACTATAGCGGGAGATAGGTGACGTCATTCTCTCTGGTGACTTTAAATTCTTGGCAGAACCACTCTTTGAGCTCTGATTGGCTGAGATCTGGCTATCGTCTGCCACGGCGTTTGGCCCATTTTCCAGTTACACGGCAGCATTCTAGTTACCTATGAGATTTCTATGGGTAGGGCTCGCGACGACTGAAATAAATATACAAAAGATGCTGGACCAAACTAAATAAGTATTAACAATCATAGATGGCGATAGAATGTAGTTTCCGCAAGACTAAGAAATATAATTAATTAATTTTTATTATCAGAAGTAATTTAACATTAGTTATTGAAATTGGCTTAAAAACTGGAAGGCATTTCCCTAAAGGAAATATTTAAAAAAACAATCCCAGCAAACACATGGTCTACTGGATATCTTATGTATGTGCAAATGTCGCATATATATCCAATCCAAAAATTATATCTACTGGATGTTTATGGAACCTTATAAAATAACTCAGTTTATGATTGTATGTTCATTTTATATCCAAAATATCCATTAAAACTGTGCTATCCGATAGAATGATGTCAACCTCACATACGAAATAGGTCTACAAAACCACCAACTTTGCAGCACGTTAGAAGGATATCCGAAGTTGATGTTAGCTGGCGCTGTTTTCTGAATTTTATAATAGGCCTAAATTTATTTCATATTTGTGGTGAAACTATTCTAGAACGCCCCTGAGTGCACCGAACATTCCATAGCGATGTCTAGCAACTGCTTCAAGGTTAAACCCGAACATTAAAACTATATATCTTAATTGAAATCGATAGTCTAATATTTAAGATAAAGCAAATAACAAAATTATAAATTCAAAATGAAATCACTTTAAAAAAGCACGCGCGAAACATTTGATCACATAGAAATTTAAAATATTAGTACCTCTGTACAGCCCTGATTGAGCGCTAGTATGAACTCCGTCGTTTGCTAGCTAGCGTACTCAATCTTCGCTGGAGCCTCGCTATTTCTTACGTTTGATTCGATTAGTTTTACTTAATATTACGTTTCGCGATTCGAAAATTAACTTTTTCGTGTAAAATAGTACTTTTTAGTTAAGTAGAAAGTCAACTTCAACTAAAATCAAATCAGGTAAATCTATATTTGATTTGTCCGCTATACCATGTGACGCGCTGCGCTTAAGCCATCGACTTCACACTGGGCCGTCTACAACGCTACCTAGAGGACAGTACCTAGCCATATCGTACCGAGTATTATCCAATCCAATATTAACCTAACCTAAGGTATCCTAACCTCAACGGGAACTTCCCATTTCTTAAACAAAAATCGTTTTCTGGCAGCCTTGTCCAAATGGATCAAGGAGTCTCAGGTTCTAAGTTTCAAGCCATTTCAACCACATTGGCCTCTATCGTAGGAATGATCCTAAACTTTAATTATATTCTACTGTACCAGAAAAAAGTAAAAAGTCAACTTAAACTAAAAATCAAATCAGGTAAATCCATATTTTATTCGTTATAAATACGTGAAATGTGACGAGCAGTGCTGTAGTTCTTAACATCGACTTCACATTGGAAACGTTTTATGAAATTTGGCTCTTTTAGTGAAATTTCGATATGTTTACAAATATTGTTCATTTTCGTTAAATTTAAATGATTTGTTGGCTATTTGGAACAATAGCCCGGCCACATGTTTCCCACTTTTTAGTTCAAGAAAAATGTGGAGATGCAAAACATTACTAACTTACTTTTTTATTTTAGGTATTTTCGCCGTATTTCAACGCATTTTAGGGGTTTTGGCGGGGAAAATAGGTTAGGTTATTTATATTATTAGGTTAGTTGGATTAATATCGGGTTGACGTTCCTTGATGCGTCAGGCTTGGTGCTGTCCTCTAGGTTGCGGTATAGATGGCCCATAGCTTTTTTAGTATGGGGTTGGGGAGGCGCCGCCCCGTCAGGCGCCAATACTTAGAATACATTCGACGTTGTATTATTCAACATCACACAGAAGACGTATAATATGACATAGTATGGTTAAAAAAGCCTAAAATGCGTTGAAATACGGGAAAAATTCCCAACCCTTAAAAGTTAGTACTGTTTTGCATTTCAGCCTTTTTCTTTTTCGTCATCAGTCCCACGTTATCCAAAAAGTATTAATCTAGGAATTTAAAGAATCGTCCACGTCATCAGTCCTACCTCATCCAACACAAGTGCCTTCAGCCGCCAAGGTATAGTCTTTGGGCAATTTTTAATTAACTTTTTAAATAATGCTTTGCGGGGAATAATTTTCGCAAAATTGGAATCTCCTTAAAAAGTACTTTAAGGGGGGTCGAGAAAGGGGAACAACGGGGTGGCGGGGCTATTGTTCCAATTTACCGATTTGTTTTCCAAAGAAATATTACCTTACTGTAAATCATTTGGTTTTATACGAATTTCTCTAGAAAACATTTGTTTTTATTGAAATTATTTACTGAATTGTTTTGCAAATACGAAATTTGGGAGGGGTCGGACCTTTACCAAAATCCCGTACACTTTGTCGAAAATCGCAAAATCGTTTAACTCTCTCTATGGTAAATTAACATTGAAATCGCAAAATCGCCAAAATCTCTACGAAATCCCGAAATCCCGTACAATATAATGGCAAGTGTCCGACCCCTCGGAAATTTGTACATACTTATATTATCAAAAGTAAATGAACCGAAGTTATCAGACCGCTATGTCTCTCATACTAACGACGTAAGCGCATTTTCCATATGAGATCTCCCTTAAATCGACGTTTTCAAATTTCGCATCTTCATAGCTCCGCTATCGCCATCTATCGACTAGTAGGTGATGACGTGTATATGGAATGTGGATACCCACAATTCCCTAGTGCAATTTTTGGCGGGAACTAAAGGAGGTCGAACTCCAATGGATTTTCATCTCACCACGTTAAGAGAAATGCACTTTAAAATTTGTACCCTCTTTAATAACTGCGGTTCATTTACTTCGGATGTTAGTGATAAAGTAATATGTATAATAAAGTATTTTTCTCATATCAGTTGAGTTCATTTATAAAAATTCCCTATCGTGAAACTAATTTAATTATAGTCATCCATTAGACGTCTTTTTAACATTGTTTAATTTCATTTATATATTATCTGGACATATTTTAGACATACTGTTTAATTTTTATGCGCTTTAGACCTCCCTCGCACATCTAGTAGACATCATATAGGTATTGTGTTCAACTGAATATATCGAAATTTAGGTCCAATGGATGTTATTAGAATATCAAACCGCACATCTGCTGGAAGTACCTTAGACTTGAAAACCACCGACATTTGGATAGTTCTCAGAAGTCCACTGTACGTAAAATAACAAAAATTGGATATCCAAAATATCCAAATATAACATATACTGGATATCCATCATCCATGCGACTAATTGGTGTTTGCTGGGAATATCTCCCTAACCGCCAAGTAGATCAGCCTGGATTTTTCGTATATTATTTTACTCTAATAATTAGCCGGGGACATAAATTAGAACGTGATTTATAACGATTTCAATATCACAAAAAATGAGAAATTTGACTCCCACGGCCCCATTTTAGACGGGTCATATCTCGTTTACCCCAAGGTAGATCGATTTACTTTTTCCACATATTAATTTATTTTAATAGTGCTATTTAATGCAAAAATAATTAGCCGGGGACATCCAATAGAACGTAATTTTATGTCTAATCGAATGACGTGCCGAAAACCGTTCGAGAGTTATCAAACGAAAGGCGGAATCAGCTACTTACCAGGTCACACTAGTACACACTAATCCCTTAGGCATTGTGTGCAAAATCTTAAACACTCCCATTTCTGCGACTAAGCCCAGACTACCTAATGCAGTTTCATGGTAGAAATTAATACATTCTAATTGGTTTTATCTTGTAAGCCAATTGCAATAACTCATGTGCATTTAATTCTGATAATAAATATTCGTTATTATATTACTTGGCCTTGTAGAAACTACATTCTTTTATGAAACAGCTATCGCCATCTATGATTTTTAATACTTATTTAGTGGGGTTCAGTATCTTTTTTATATTTATTTCAGTCGTCGCGAGCCCTACCTTATCGAAAACATTTTTCAGTTAAAACTTAAAATCTATTTAGGCGAATTGACGCATTGACGGCTACATAGAAATTTTTATCTTATGTATGAAGCAACTTTACTTTATGTTTGTAGAGCTACACGATGTAGAGAGAGAGTAAATTTATCTTATGTTTGCCACAAATTTACGTTGTGTTCGTATTCTGAGCGAGAGAGAGAGGGTAGTTTTATCTTATGTACGCAGCGACTTTACGTTATGTTTGTAGAGCTACACGATGTAGAGAGAGAGGGTAAATTTATCTTATGTTTGCAACAACTTTACGTTGTGTTCGTACTCTGAGAGAGAGAGAGGGTAATTTTATCTTATGTTTGCAACCACTTTACGTTATGTTTGTAGAGCTACACGATGTAGAGAGAGAGAGAGTAATTTTATCTTATGTATGCAGCGACTTTACGTTGTGTTCGTAGTCTGAGCGCGCGAGAGAGTAATTTTATCTTATGTTTGCAACAACTTTACGTTGTGTTCGTATTCTGAGCGCGAGTGAGTGGAAGTCGAATTTTGTCCGGTTTGGCGTGCCATACTTATGCGTAAAGTTTGTAAGTTCTCTCCCCACTGGTTAAAGGGGTTTTCCCTCGAGATCTTCGGTTTCCCAATCCCATGTAAACTTGCTGAGGTTAACGGTAATAGTCAGTGTATATTCTTTATTATTTATATTCATTATTTATTTATTTATATTCATTATTTATTTATTTATATTCATTATTTATTTATTTATTTATATTCATTATTTATTTATTTATTTATATTCATTATTTATTTATTTATTTATATTCATTATTTTTTTATTTATATTCATTATTTATTTATTTATAATCATTATTTATTTATTTATTTATATTCATTATTATTTATTTGTATTCATTTTTTACATACTTTATTTTGTTTTAGTGAAATTTAATATTTTAAAATACTCTAAATTATTTCAAAATGAAATATGATTTACCAAGAAACTTCGTTGTTTTGTTTTTTAGCTTTAAATTATAATAGTTCACAAAGTCGCTAATAGGTGGCGGCAGGGGCCGTCGAAGAATTTTTCATTTAAATAGTTGCATTTTTTGCTCATAGGTGGCTTTTGTCGTAGTTGATAACCCTCCCATGATTTTCGTTCCTATCTTCACTAATGCTGTGTTAAAGCCTATGGGGGAAATTTGAACTGGGGCTCTAGATAGTATTAAAAAAGATTAAAAGGTTTATTTGTGCCATACATAGTACACCCTTTAGGATCAGGGCGGCTCCTTAAAGGAGCGCAGCATTAACAATGAAATTATTACAAACTATTATTCCCAACCCAATGGGCGCTGTTCGAGATCAAAGTTGGCCGTGTTTTAACTGGCCAATCATTATTGGTGAGTAGCAGAAAAATTGCGCTAAATATGCGCGCAAATTCAACATTTGCCGTTATACTTTCGCATTATTACTTCAACTTCCAGACTGTACTGTTGGCTGTCTTTTACAATCTTCAAAATGCTTATAATTCAAACCAATGATATACAACTAAACCTTCAAAAGGGACAAATACAGGTAAATAAATATATCACTTACGTAAGTTAGGTTTGATAGCAAGGAGTTTCCAAAGAATTATCTACTTTTTTAGCTCATTTTTGGTCCTATGTTTTCTGGAAAATCGTAAGCATTTACAATCAAATCGAGAGACATTTAAATTTATCTCATTTTAAACATGTTTCAATAGTACTGAGCTTATAAGGAGATTGAAACGTTACCAGGTAGCTAATCACAAATGTTTAATAATAAAGTATGCGCATGATACTCGCTATGATGACAATGGAATTTCCACTCATGATAGGTAGAGCCAAAACCTAATTATTATAAAGTAATGATTAAAAATGTCCGATATTACAAACACTTTTAGAATGGTTTTACCTGCAGAAGCTGCGTTGGAACTTGAAAGTTTAGTTGAAAAAGCCCAAAACTTTAGTGTAATTGGTATTGATGAAGGACAATTTGTAAGTTTATATAGAACTACTTCACTGTTGAATAACTAACTAATGTACATTACTTACATCACATACACAAGTTTCCTGATATTGTGGAATTCTCTGAAAAAATGGCCAATAATGGTAAAGTTATAATTGTAGCTGCATTAGATGGCACATATCAGAAAAAAGTAAGTCCACTATTATTAACTTAAAAGTAATAAATATACATGATCATTTTTTTTCAGGGATTTGGGAATATTTTAAATTTGGTGCCTTTAGCAGAAAGTGTCGTAAAATTAACAGCAGTATGTATGATATGCTTTAAAGAAGCATCGTACACAAAACGGAGAACTCAGGAAAAGGAGGTAAAAATGATGCCTAAAATATACAGTAAAATCTAGATTTGCCAAAACTTAAGCGTTCTTTCACATTACAGGTTGAAGTTATAGGCGGTAAAGACAAATATCTTGCAGTTTGCCGGCTATGCTACCAACGTGACGTAACGAGCAATAATTTAAGTGCAACTGGATCCTAAAACATTTGCACTATCGCAACTAATTTTATTTTACCAAAGTTATTGCTTTGTTTTTTATCTTAGGTTTTATTTCTATAAATATTCACAAACGATAACATATTTTAATATTTTGAGTCAATAAAATGCATTGAACGCAAAATAAATCTATTATTTTCTCTAAAAAATCTCTTAAAAATATAAACAATTTTTCTAATCTCTCACTCTGACTATTCTGCATCTTTTTGATATGAACTCTCACTTTAGCACATTTGTAAAATAATTCATAATTTATCTATTTAATATTGTGACTTTTCCTGAAACCTTAAATTTCAATTTGGCACCGATAAAAATAAATCCATTCTTCAGTTGCTGGCGTTGGAGTTTTAATTGAAAGACTTATGTTTAACAAATTTTGGGTTGTTTAGTTGGTCAATTTAATTTAGCGCCTTTTAAGTGAAGGGTGAATTTATTTCTATCTACAATATTAATTGCTGAAGTTATCTTGCTGGAGAGTCTGGAGATAATGTATTGTTCATCAATGGAGTTGTAGCGGAAGATGATAGTTTAGTGGCACCATTCAAAGCTTCAACCATTGGAGTCATTTGATCCCATATAGTTGATTGCTATTTAAAATAAATACAAGGATTTAGATGAATATCAGATACAACTATTGGGCGGGACAAGACTCTTGGTCTTTAATGGCATAACATTTAAATCAAATTACCTAAAAATTAACACGGTTATTCTACAATTTTTCAAGATGGCAATGGAAACTCCATAACTAAATCTAAACCAACACCATATATTTTTACTTGTGCATCAATATTCAGTATTCTTATGCCTATCATTTTACTATTTCAATAAAGGACTCCCTCTCCTTATAAATTTTTCACATAAAACATTGAGTAGAAAAAATAGTGCTGGTGAAGGAAAACATTTCCTGGCTTCCTTACAGCAATTACAAGGTTGCCACAAAATTTTTAGATTCAAATTCCCTGACCATTTTAAGAGATTTTTCCCGACTTTTTAAGGACAAAATTTTACTTTTATCAGAAATTAATAAATTTAAAAGGACTTATACAAGGTCATTGCAATGTTGCAAAAATTAGCCAAACTTTCAAGGAAATAAATTATAATCACATAATTTGTTATAGATCTAGAGTAAAATTACCTTAAAAAAGTGTCAAGATAAAATTGAATTCCCTGACCTTTCCCCGACTTTTTAGGCCCATTTTCAAATTCCCTGACATGTGGCAACCCTGTATTACATTACCAAAATATGCGCGGTATAGTTTGAGCTGTGAAGCACTGCCTGCTTTTGCAAATTGATGGCAAATTTTTCCCACTGAAAACTGCTTTGAGCCTGCCAAGGTACATATTTCATTTGTATAGATTTAATGGATACTTTTTTCATAACAAATGTTATATACTTCTGATGTGATCCATTTTAAATTTCAAAGAGGTAAATGAAAAGCTCACCTTATAAAGCCATTTTGTTCGTATTGTAATCATGGAGTGTAAAACCAGTGGAAGTAGACCCAAATAAGCCTGAATAAGCTTAGTTTCTGAAAGTAGACTGTTCAAAGCAAAAGTTTTTCGACTCTCCCAAACTGCGAGTGCTGATTTGGCATCCTCCGGCACTCCACCCGGAGATGGTGGTGGAGTGGTTACGATTGATTTACTTCTAGATATTAAACGGGGACGATTTGGATTGGGAGGCTCTTGATTATTCTCAACATCAAATCTCTCGCCTAGTTCCTTGTAAGCGGCCAATAGCTCTAATAGTATATCTAATTTCTCAATCACTTCTTCATCTTCGAGTTGAGCCTGAAAAACGAAAATTTAAATTAGAAAATAAACATTTAACAATACCTTCTGTTGCGACTTACATGTTGATGACAAGCTTCTGATACTAAACCAAAATGAGGATAGAGTAAAGTTAACTCCCGCGAAGAATTTGTCGTAGTACCAATGTCGAGAGAAAGTAGAGAGTCAGAGGAACCAATGTTACGACTCAAAACGCTTAATTCTTTTCCAATAATCAGCACATCTGAGCCATTTTCTTCTACCTTCTCTACCATTCTCTTTGTTGCTGTTCTTATGTTGTACAATATATTGTGCACCTGCCGCATTTGTTCTCGCGTCATGTGAAGCTTGACTTGGCCCCCATCCTGCTATTGTCACACTCGATTTAATAGTAATAAAAAATTAAAGAAAAAGTAGAAAATATAATAACCGGAGCTACGTTGTCCATTGGATTTGTTTCCAATTCTTCTGGAATGTTGCGAATGTAATCTTTAATTTTATGTTGAATATCCTATAAATGACCGTAATCAATTATATATTTTCATTAATATTTTTCTATAAAAAAAACTAAAAACCCTTACAGTTCCAGCAAATGTGAAGAAAAATTGAACGGCTCTATCTTCGGATAAAGTTGGATGTCTAGCTACCAAATTAAGAAACCGTTTCAAAGCTTTACGACGTTCTTCAATAAATTCAGCATTGGCTAAATTAAATATTTACTTTTTAATTGCTGGTTTAAATAAAACAAATATGTACATACCACCCATCATTTTCTTTGGCGGTAACTGTGGAATTAGTCTAAATGGAAATCTTTGTAAAAGAATCTCTTGAAATGTTACAAAATCATTGTAACGCCTCTCTACGGTCGATTTGAACCTCTGTAATCAATAATACCACTATAACGTCAAACTTAAGCTACTAATTCAGTAATTCTTTAGTTAAATATTTTAAATTTACAATAAACAGGAACTTACCTCACTAGACACTTCATACTCAGTGTGTTTAAGAAATAAACCTTTTTTTTCGGGAACTAATGCGACTTGAATGGAGTCCAACGCAAGGACGTTATTGAGCAAGTAGATTTCATTATTTTTCTGCATTTTTAAACGTAAATGGATTGCTTTAAGATTCTGTAAGTCCCCCAATTCAGGTGAAGGCAATTCTAGATGAAAAGGTTTCATTTAAAAACCACAAAGATGGAATTTTGAGAGTTATCAATGAAAATACCTTGGTCGGAAAATTTAAGAATTAGTTTTTCAGATAATTGCTTCCCTTGTTGGGCAAAAGCGATCAGAGCTAATGCTTTGAAGATTCCAGTGCGTTTGAGATTACCTTGACAAATGCTATCTGATATTTCCCAAATCTAATTGTACAAAAAACCATAAAACAATGAACTGGGGCTATTGTTTGATAGATTTCAGCCTAAATTATGTGTTTTTATCAATAATTTGGTTATACTATCACATCTTGATAAATGATAAGTTAATGGGCAAACATAATAATTTATATAGAAACCAGTACTATCCAAATTCTTTAAAATTTTTACCAAAATATGATTATAACTTCCTTAAGAATAAAAACCATTAAAATATAATTACCTGGGCTAAATTTTGCCTTGTTAAACCACTTGGCATCGAAAACAAGTTAAAAAACATTTCGCGGTCAATTGGTGTGTCTTCATGACATGGACATAGAATATCGTATATTTCCAAATATGATTGTGGTACAGTTCCTAATGAAATATTAATAACTAAATTTAACGAAAAATTTAACCAATGTAAAAATTAAAAGTATGGAAATATACCAAAATCCAGATCCGAAGCCATGCCTAAATGGCCGAACTGACACAAATTATAACTGACACACCTCCTTGTTGTTGTGAGGGGACTTCTTCCTGGTTCAGACCTTTCAGTCCTTGAGGGCTTCTTGAGCATGCGATCTGGAAACTTCACCATGGCTGGAGGTCCTTAGTAGATGGTCCCCTGAGTTTTTTTTGCAACCAACCAGAACTGAGGCTCATAGGTGGCAATACAAGAGTAATACAGATTGTTGTAGAATATTATACGTTTTCGCATCACTGATCATCCCAGCAAATTCTGATATTAAGTAAGAATTCTGAGTAATTTATGAGTCATTGTTAAGCAATAATACACGTAAGGTAATGGTAAAGGCTAGACTCCCTTAAAACCCAAAAATTTTGAACAAAATTATAAATATAAAAACTATATTAAGACTACATTCTAGATATTGATTAGAAGACAAAAAAATCAATATTTTATAAGCTATAAGATTATAAATAACGTATAATTTCAGTGTCTTCCTTACCTGCAAGCTGGCATGGAATTGGTGTTACAGACAACAAGCCAGTAAACGAAGTCACACCTTTAAAACGTCCCCGTACAATTAAATTAGGGCCACCAACAAAGAACTCCAACAAAAAATCAACCATATCACCAGTGACACCCTCAGAAAAACCAAAAAAGCCAATAGCGACAACTATCCCACGTGCTGGAGGTCCACCTGAACGTAAAACCTGGACTCAAAGACCCAAATTCGATCCCAATAATTTAAAAAAGGCTACAACCAACAATCCCACAACTGATACAACGCCGGTCAATACAAACGGAAGTGTTGTATTAAAAGATAACAAACGACAGATACCCAATATAAAGCCCAGAATGCCTTCATCCACCACTAATAAACCCAGAGGTAATTCAAATTGTTGGCTCTTAAAATGTTTAATTAGAGGTAAAAATGGTTCTATATAAGAGGTTTCTGTAGAGAATATGGGAAGTTTTATCAATTTAATGTTCAAATTTGACATTTACAACAAAATTGGGGAATTGATAAGATAAGAGATACATAAATCTTTGACAATGTATGTTTAAATTAGTTTTGACAAAGCCTTGTTATCTAGACTTGTCTTTGAATTTCTAATATATTTTATCTTAATCTGTAACCGCTATCGCACAATCCTAAAAGGCTAGTTAATTAGGTAATGGGAATTTTTGGGCGTCGGCAACTGATTCTTATACAAGAATTTGCAATACCTTTAATTTACGTTTCTACAGCTAAATCTGCTGGTAACAACCAAGAATTAAAAGCACGAACCCAAGAGGATACTAACATGGAAATATTATCACTGAGAAAAGTAAATTTAATTATAATTATCATTATATTATCTACCCTAACTAATATTAATTTTTTAAACAGGAACTTACTCATACTAGAGATGAAAATACTTTGTTAAAAGGCAAATTAAGGAGAACTGAAGAGGAACTCACTAAAAAGATTAAAAATTTGGAAAAACAACTAGCAAATGCTAAGGTATTTTATGAAAATAAGAAAAGTACTTAAAGAATTTGTGACATGAAATCTTTAAAAACCAATATTTTCCACTTTATTACATTTTTAGCTAATAGACCTATAATCATTTAACATGTCAAATCATTTTGCAGAAAGATTGCAGTGGTATTGAGAAGAAAAAGGAATCGACTGATGTAAGAACCAGTGCAAAACATAATTAACTAGCTGCTAAAAACGATACTTTTCTAGGAAACTTTGGCTACCCTCAAACAAAAATGTCAAAAACTTGAACTTGAATTACGATCCAAAGACCAGGCATTAAGGTATTACCTACTATAATACCCTTTGTCCGCAAATAAAAGTGATTTAAAACAAAAAATAGTTAGGCTCACCAAAATTTCATTGGAATTACAGGAAACTCGAGACCAGTGTATCAAAAAATGCTGCAATGGGAAATGGTACTACAAAATCTCCCTCAAACATTCTTCCAACAAAACCAACTTCCTTACGTCTGAGTTCCAGCGCTCCATTAAACAGACCATCCCCAAAATCCAACCAAGCCATAAATACCGAGTTGAACAAGGCAAAAGAATCCATGAAAAAACTTGAACAAGAAAACAGCAATCTGAAACAGAAGTTAAAAGATAAAGAGTATGAACATTTTGAAATTGTAAATTATTCATTATCTTGTTTTAAAATTTGTAACTCTTTACAGACAAGAGATAAAAACTCTCAAAGTTCACCTTAGTAAAGCTCAAAAAATACCTTCAGCAGTAGCTAGGGTTTCCTTAGGCGGTACTATTCCTTCAAATGCTACAAAGGTGTCATCAGTTTATACCCCAGCTGCAACAACCACTGCAGCAAAACAGACCCAAAGAGTATCTCGAACTTCGATGCATCGATCAAACGTGGGTTTGCAAAAAATGAGTACTACAACCACAGTTGTAACTACTACATCTAATGGACACGTAGTTAAAAAGGGAAAAACTGTGGTTAGTTGATTACATTTTTTAAATAGTTTTATAATCTAATGTTTTAACCTTTTTCTTAAGACTGTTGAACACCCGATTGAAAAGACTGATGTTCTTACAATTGAGGAAATTTTGGATGATCCTAAACAAACCACACCAAAAAGTGTTGATGCAGTTCCAATGCAATCCAAAGAAAAAGCTCAAGAACTTCAACGTAAAAGTGCAGCCAAAAAAATTCAACGCAGTTGGCGGAGTCATCGTGAAAGAGTAAGAACTTTATTTTTCTTAATTAGTGTTGGGCCCAAACCGATATGAAATCGGTATCGGTCACCGATATCGCGATTTTCCCGATTAATCGGTTCGCGTCTAAAATACCGATTTTACCCGATTATAAAAAAAAACTTCCGATACCGATTTTACCCGATTATTTAAAACCGATTTTGAAATTGAAAGTATAATTTCAATTTTAAATGTACCTAAGTGAGGTAAATAACTAAATATTAAAAATTTAAAATTTTAAATTATTTTGATTTTTTTCTAAATTCGCTCAGCTATTCTCAAAATACAACCCACCCGTCATTTTATTTAGACCATTGGCAATGGGTTTTACAATTCATTAGTCATTACTAATGAGTCATTAGTAATGACTAATGAATTGTACAATCGGTAAAAAATCGGTATCGGTGAAAATCGGTAAAATCGGTATCGGTACCGATTTGCCATATCGGTAAAAAAATCGGTATCGGTAACGGTTGAAACGTGATATTGGAATCGGTTAAATTACGATATCGGCCAACCCTATTCTTAATTAAGCACAATACAAATCTGGAAAATAAATTTATTGTTTTGTAAATCTAGATTACAAAAAGTGATGGTTCAGCTTCAAATAATTCAAATGATGTTATTGAAAATGGAAGAGAAAATTTAATTATTTATCAGGCTGCGGAACATGTGGAAATTCCGGTTAGTTTATTTTGAAGTATTGGCTGTGGAATCTTAAGCCTGTTGCCTGAATTTTTTTTTTAATTTTTAATCAAAGGAAAATGCTGAATATATACCTGAGGTCATAGAACCTCACTCGGATCTGTTGAAGAGCATTGAACACGAAGGAATTGATCTCCTGAACTTCAGCCAAGGAAACAAGTCTTTTGAAGAACAACATTCTTTCACAAATCAGGCAAGAAACGATTTTCAAATCCATGATGAGGAATAACCTGCAAAAAATCATGTTAACCTCTTCCTATATTCCATTTTTTAAACCTGGTTTTAGCTTCTTACCAAAAAACCTTTTAAACGTATTAAGTTTGTAATTTAAATGGAAAAATGTATGTGTGCCATTTTATTACAAACTTTGATAATTTTTAGCGTGCCAAAGTCACTTTATTTTTAAAAACAACAATATTTTTACGAACTATTGAATTACCTTCCTAAAGTAGGCCAGTATTTTAATTTTTAATCCAATCCAATATCCTGGAAAAGGAAAACAATTATAAGTGAAATAAAAAATGCATTTATAAGGTATGAAATATTGTTCAGAATTGTTAATAGCTTTTAGAGTTGATATGATGAGCTCAACAAAAATTGTCTATGTATTTGTTAATATCTGGTTAACTAAGGCTTAGAATTGATTTGGGGGAAAAAGAACGTTCTATATAGTACGTAACATTAGGGATGTGCTAATGGAAAGCTTTATTAATGGCTGTAATACTTACTGCTTTAATTATGAAAATATTTCATAGTTGTGTATATTAGATTTACACTAGAGCTAATAATCTGCTTAACTATAATTATATTCTTCCATGGGACAACACGGTTATTCAATTAACAGAGCACGGTTGTAGTTTAGTAAAATTCTCACTGAAAAATGCAGTATTACATTTTCATCTATGCTTGAAAAAAAATTCTAATTTTGTTTTTTTCTCTCTCAAAGTGTTATTTTCTAGTGTATCTAAAGTATTTGAAAACTAAAGATTTGTGTAGGAATTAAATCATTGCTATTGCTTACTTTAAAAATAGGATATAATGATAACCTATTAATAACAGAAAAGGCAAATCCATTTGTGGCCAGCAACAGGAAACCATAAGGACTAGCATTATAGATTCCTACCAGAAATATTAAACATTCAAAGATAAAAAAATCCACATGGGTGACATCCCATCAATTGTCTCAAGTTAAAATGACGTAGGCAGTATGAAACTAGCGTCTGCTACAATGCCAAATTTATAAGGGCTGTAGATAAGATGGATGGATTTGTCTTACATAAACAAAAACTGAAAAATGTGATTTTCAATCCAAAAATGAACAAAACCATAGTCATTTTTGCTCTCTAGGTTTAGATACCATTGGTAATTGATTTCCTATATTTAGGTTTTATAATTAAGTCAGATAAACAAACCTATTGCGTATTATACCGTGTAAAGTGCCTAAAGTAAACAATTTCCTAATTTGGTTTTTGGAGAAGACACTTTGTAAATAATTTTTTAAGTATATTTTATTATTATCTCGATCTTATAATCAGACAAATAAAGTCCCTTTCTCTTTATTAACATATCTCTTATTTGATCGCAATCAAAGTTGGTAATATATATATATATTTGTAATTTTATTATGTACAACATAAACTGGTTGTTGGTTCCTGGTAATTATCATTATATTGTTGAGGTCAAAAAGGATTTCATCAATTTTTAATCATCAATTAGTCTGGCTCGACAAAAATTGCCAGGAATGTCGTTCTTTGTGTTGGTCATTTTATTCCCTACCATTACTTTCAAAACGTCACGACCATTTTTTCCCATAGATTTAAGATAACAAAAATTTTATCGTTGATTTTGCATTTCAATAGTCAACTTTAAAATATCCAGTACCACCTTGAAAATGAGTGATATCACTCATAGATTTTAAAATGTCCCAGCAATGGAGCTTGATATTTTAAGGATTCCTACTGGGCCTGATAATTTTTCGAATTTAGCCAGATGGAATGTCGTTTCCCCAACAACAAATTAGAGAATAAGGAAGAAAAAAAAACTGCTCCATCATTTTTTTTTGGAGAAAAAAATCTAGGCATTGGGAATTTTTTTAACCTCTCTCATTCAACAGAAGAAAAAAAACCGTAAAAAACACTAGTTAGCATGAGGGTTAGATCGGTTAAAAAATGGTAAAAAGGGAGTTCTTAGAGCGTGTATTTAAGGCACTGGGTATATTTTTTACTTTCTATTGAAAGCGAGCGAAATACTCCTCAAATTATTATACACATTTTTATACACGTAAAGGTTCATCCTAGGTTGTCCAAAGAGCGCTAGGGTTTTCTTATCGAATATTTACCGAACCAAAATGTCATTTGGGTTATATTAAATGCTTACTATGGAAGATGATGGCCTAAAAACAAAAATCACATCAAATGGGAGGGTTACAACTGTGGCACAAAAACAATCCTAGAGAAGTCCGCAAAAGTGGAAAACGTAAAACGTCTTAAGCCTTGTACGAGTCTTAACAATTGCGTCGTGTAACATTAGCAAAGAAAACTTTTGAAAAACAAATTGTTATAATTTTTCTTGCCAAATTTCTTTCGTTTTAACTGGTACTTTATAATCAAAAACATATTTGGTCCACACAAATTCTTCACAAAATGAACAAAAAATTCAAATTGACGCGATTTTGGTTTAAACTGAAAGTAACGCCGCAAATTTATACAGCTCCATCACCATTTTCTGAAATAAACGTGTCAACTCCATTCAACACCATTTTTCGAGAACAACAAAACGCGTCTAAGTGGTGGCGAAATCGACTTTATCCCAAGACAAAACGCTAAGTTCCGTTGGCGTTTTGAAGTCCATGTCTTCAACCGCGAAAAGGTCAAACGGGTCATTCGACTGTTGTCCAAGGTTGGACAGTAACGGATCATGTTCGTGGTTATTGGTATATCCATGTAGCATACTTCCGCTACTTCCCATGTTGTTATTATGGTGATTGATGGAATTATTATTGGTATTGCCACTAAAACTACTTCCAAAGGTATTGCAATTCAAGGTCAAGGAGGGGTTGTTACCCAACGACGTAGAGGACGTCGATGATGTAGGTATAATTACGTCTAGCCAATCGGAAAGCTCCATATCCATGGTGACGTTAACATCTTGAAGATTACCGACCAAATCGCCGATAGATGGCGGCAACATCGACTGACTCGCATTTTGTTGTTGAATAAGCTGGTTGTGCGAAGTGTGATCCATGGAATTGGCGTCGAGCATGGCGCTAGGACCACCGACGTTGATAATATTCAGGGAATTCAGGTCCTTGGACATGCCCGTTTCGTTCTCTTGGTTCATAAGTACGGCTCCCAAATCCATGGCCTCCATGTCGTCAAGGTCGAGATGGAAATCAAAATCTAGTGTTTCGTTAGCCATGTTGTTTTGATCACTTAGCAAAGAGGTTGGTACAGGAGTGGGCGGGGATGGGTTTGAGATGGGTGAGTTAACGTTAGCCAAGGTGGTGATCATGTTGTTGGTAATAGTGGCGGTACTGGTTGTAGGGCTGTTGGTGACTGAGCTAGCGCTTTCCGTCGAAGCGTTTGAACTTGGGGTGGAATTGTGACTGTTAGGATCGGGGAAAACGGGTGGTTGGGTACTGTTGTTGCCGCTCTTGCCGCCGGCCGATTCTGGGGTTGTTGGGGTTGGAGGTTCTTGAGCGGCGCTTGGCGGAAGTTCTGTGAAATATTTATGCTCATTAAATTCTATTAAGTTTGAGCATACCAGTAGAGGTTCTAGCCAGCAAGGAATCTAGCTATGCCGTCTTTATGTAGCTATCGTCGACTGCAATACCTATATATTGCACGGATTGGTTATGGTTTTTGCACCATTATAAAGTTATCGACAATTTTTAATGGAAGGTTTAACCTATCCTTGAAGTTGGAACTTTAAATTTCTAACATCAGATATAAAAATTAAAACGGCAAGGTGTATCTAGAACCACAACTGAGGCAAAACAATTGGGACCGTAAAGGCCTACCTCCATTTTTGATGAGTATTTCTAAAACGTCGTCAACAGCTTGACTCTTGATGTACTTTTTACCATGGATTCGAGCCCCTTGTACGTGGTTCATCAGTCCAACAGCAAACTGGTGCTGATATTATACGCAATTAAAAATATTATAATCGAACAATCGATATGATAGGACACGCGACCGAATTATAAAGAAAAATAAATTTAACTAAAAAAAAAAACCAGCAATGCTAAATAAAGAAATATGGAAAAAAAAGCTAGCTATATAATATATACAAGTGGCACGAAAGTAATATTAGGAAATTAAACACGTGGAATCTCTAAGGATCTATTGCCACCGGGCCGCATGTTACACGTATTTTGAAATTCATTGGCTAACCGTGGATACTCACTCAGAAAATACTCTCAGACCGAAGTTCCCAGGGAATTTATAATAATATTCACTAGGCGAGTTTCGCGTGAAATCCCGACCATTTTTACCTGTATCATTAGGGGTACCATAGTCTTCCTTTGACATACCAAGTATATACATATGCAATTTAATGGTATTATTATTATTGTAGTAAAATTAGATTATCCTACCTTATTTAGTTGTTTCGTGGCTTCGTCGTAGTCCGGTGGAGGTGGTCTTCCCTCGGTGAAAGAATCGTTGCTATTTCCAGGTGGTGACCCTGAGCCTTTGGAACTATCTTCCTGCACGACGTGAATAGTGGGCAGTGATGCGGTTCTGTGATGGTTCAAACCATTGGGAACTGGTCTCGGTTTAGTTGGCTCTGCGGGTTGACTCGCATTTGACGCCGGAGTATGTTGATTATGCAAGAACGCAGCCAGACTGGCCTTCACCGCCGCGGAACTCAAGGCAGGTGCTATATTTGCCGATTTGGTGGCCACAGCCGCCATATTAGTCGTGATACCATTCTGCAATTTCTGTTGCAAATGTTGCTGAAGAATTTGCCGGTGTAGTGCGGGTGACGTAGCCGCAACGCTTATTTGCGGGGTCTGTACGGGTGTAGCCACGACGGCCGCCAAAGTCACGACAGGCATTTGCAGAATAGATTGCGTTGTAGTTTGAGGCAACGGTGGCGGAGGTGGAGGAGGAGGAATGGTGGACGTAACAGTCGGTAATTGCAGTAATTGCTGTTGTTGCAGTTGCAGCTGAGACTGTTGCAGTTGACGTTGCAACTCCTCAATTTTCTTCTGCTGCATGCGCACGATGTCTTCGTTCGTTAAAATCGCAATCGAGGCTGCGTTCGAGTCGGTTATTGCGTTGGCGTTATTGCTGATAGTGACGTCCATAGAGTCCATTGCGTTGTCCGAATTGGCATCGATTTCCATCGGGACCACGGATGGTGGTCTAGAGTCTTTGAGACCCGTAGGATGGTCCATAGTTTGTCCGATGTCCACGGACGGTGGAGACACGGGAGAGTGTTTGGCTACAAAGATATCACCGATTGATTCGGGGTTGTTTGTGGCAGTGTTGACCACAACGCCGACTGTCGCTTGGGTATTACCGTCCACGAAGGTTACCGATGGGTGAACCGCCGTTAAAGTAGGGGTCACAGTGTCTAATATAATACCGCCGACGTTGACGGGAAGGGCGTGCGTTGTCGCCATTGCGTTTGAGACTGAAGTGCTGCTTGTCTCAGTTTTGATGGCCTGCCCCAGTGTTGAGAACTCTTTGAATGGCCTCAAACGGGTTATTAACTGCGGTTTCGATCCCGATACTGGTAAATTTCGCTTTTTCAGCTCAAGTTTTAAGTCGCTTACTATTGGAAAGTCAAAATAGAAGAAACGCTCGTGTTAATTTACTATGACTATTTTTGTTTCGTAAATAAATCGGCTTGCAGATGTTAAAACACTACGTTAGGTTTTCGACTCAAAACTATTAGAAATCTTTACTATTACTTGGGATGATAAGTCGCTAATCGAACGTTACCTTTCATGTCCTCCAGTCTGGTAACGAGTCTAGGTGAGGGGCTACTGACTTCGACTACGACTTGTGACGGAGATTGATTAGGTTGAATGTGTTGTGGAACTGAATGATTAGGAGGCGAGCTGAGGGTTATCGTCGAAGCCCCGACAGTAGTTGGCACGCTAATAATGTTAGTGGCTCCAGGTCCAGTACCGACGTTGAAGGATCCGAAGCCATGTTGCTGAAGTTGATCTTCACCCTGATTTCCATTTTGCGGTTTCTGAGTCGCTGGTAATATCATTTGGGGGAAATTTCTCTGCAATTCCAAATGCCATTGTAAGAACAGTTGTTGCTGTTGGAGCAGCAGCTCGTAGGATGTCTCTGCGTTGGAAGTACTGGCCGCTTGACTCTTTTGAGCGCTTGGAGGTCCCTAGTGGGGTTAATTACATTGACATATACCATACGAAAAACAAAATGTTCAAGGATAACCGAAACTTACCTTATATTCGTGAAATTTAATAGTTCGGGCCTTTGGTTGGGCCTTCGATTTGGACTTCTTCCTGGGTTTATTACTGGAACTTGGTCCTGATTCTCTAGTATTTGAGCTAGTGGAGGTCGTGATGGTGGAAAATGTTGGCGTCACGCTCTGCGTAGCGGAAGATACCGCGTTCAGGATCGAAGTCTGAGGCGTCAACACCGAAGACACTACCGCGGGAGACGGCCACTGAATTCCCGGAGCCGGTCCCGGTTGAGAGACAGTTATTAAAGTGGTACCAGTAACGGGAGTACATCCCCGCGACGAACTGGCAGTAAGGGATGGTAAAAACACTGATAAAGACGGTGCTTCGGGTTGGGATTTTGGTTGGCTCAAAACGGGTTCTGGCCCATCAAAGACCGATGGCAAGCTATTCTGCGATTGGTCATTTAGGTCTTGGGGCGGTGAGACGGCGCCGTCACTGCCACTGTCGTCTTCGAGGGTGAAGCGAGGCGGTGGATGCTTAAGCAGTTGGCCCTCGCAGGTTGGTTTGAATCTTATGGCGCCCACTGCGAAGAAATTATCATATTTACATTATATGATCGTAAGCAGGAACTTTCCGAAATAATTTACCTTTAACTGCTTGAGCAAAGATTTCATCAGCGTGTAGAATGTTTCCTTTGACTAATTCTAAAGGTCCAGGTCTATGTGATAACCTGTCGTTAAGGTCATCAGCCAAACGGGCTTTCTTCAATTGGCGTTGTTTGTCTTGTAGGCTAGGATCTACTGTCGTATCTAAAAACATTTTGACAGATTTTATTTGGTTGATATCAATGGGCGACGCCAATACGATCTGACAAGACGTATTTCAAGGGCGAAGATGGTTAAGTAAAACTAAACCATACAAACGTACCTTCTAAAATATGATTTTGAATCAACTCTTGGCGATCAGGCCTTCGTTGAATTTTGTTCTTTAATAAATCACCGGTCTTTACGAAGTAAACAAAAAAAAACCCAAATTAATCCTTTATTCAATATTGGGGCGTGAGTCACGACGTTGTATGACGTACTTTGGCTCTTTCGAGTTTTTGCCTTTGTTCGTGGAATGCGGGAGGCGTTTTCAGCGCTGAAAATTTTAAGAAAAAGAGGGTTGAAGAAACATAAATAAACGTTCAGATTGGAAAACGTTTGGGGTGGGCCAAAAGAAGTAAACGTACGTGGCATAATTCCCTGGTCCACCAGCTGCGAGATGGGACGTCTCATCATGAGTTTCACTTTCAGGGCTACACGAGAAAGGAAAAAACCCGTTCGGCTCTTGGTCTATTTGCTGGATGGTAAGTAGGAATAGGTTCTTGACGCTTACATTCTTTGTTCCTGTCCATGGCTTTCTGCAGGGAGGCTTCGTCTACTTCAACTTGGCACTTGGGTGGGGATGAGCGTGAGGCGGTGGCCGGGGACGACGAGGCTGCGGGGGTGGCCACTCGTCGACTGGACGGGGAAGACAACGACGAGGAGCACGAGGAGGAGGACGACGAGGACGAGGAAAAGGAGCTGGAGTTGGACGAGGAACTGGCGGGCGAGAAGCGTGCCGAGGAGGTGGCGGCGGGCGGGAGGGGTGAGGCGACGGGGGAGGCGCTGCTGGAGGGCGTGGCGCTGCTGTGGCTGCTCGTGGTGCTGTGGCTGTTGTTGGTCAAGATCGTCAGATTATCCGAGGAAGCTGTTCCCATTGCCTTGACTGCCGACAACAAGAAAGGGATCGTTACGTCGGGAACTGGCGAGCCACGGACGCGAAAATTGCCAGCGTGGCTACTGGCGTGCATACCGTTGGGGCCGCGGGAGAAGGAGGCGCTAGGCGAGCCGCAGTTTTTGAACCACTCCGGATAGAGACTGGTTATGGTTTCTAGTAAGTCTTCGTCCAACTGGATGCCCCAGTACACGGGGTTTTCTCCACTTCCTAGCAAAACGAGAAAACGGATGCCACTTTAAAACGGGTTATTTCAGTTATGGTCACGAGTATTTAGAGTTAGTTAGAAAGATCAAATTGTATATACTTAGGTGTCAAATGTATTTATCGTACGTCTATTAATACGGTTGACAACGAAAATGTTCAATTTGATCTTTCGAAACCGTTTTAAAACGTTTCCAAAGTGTTTAGTGTGAACGCGGCTATTGGATCCAAAAAACGCAAAAAATTTATAATCCTTGCGCTATTAGGTGGTTCTCGGACTAAAAGTGTACACTTTTAACCCTAAAACGGTTTTTTCACCAGTTCAGTAAATGAGAATTATTCCGGCCCGCAAACTATTCGCTTGTTCCGGAGTATTAGGGCTACACTTTTTTCTCCTTCTGGAAAGGAGGTGTAAAGAGAGTAAATCAGATTTTGTTTATCAGCTAAAAAGGCCACAGGCAGCGATTTTGAAAAACGTTTTACTCAGACTCGAACTATTCGCCACCACAGAATCGGAGTAAAATGACGTCATAGCGTTACTCTTCTTACCCTACTCCAAAATCCCGGAACAAGCGAAAAGAAACCACCTTATATTGAAAGTACTAAGCGGGGATTTTAAAAGTATGACGCTAAACGTCGAGCCGGTTTTTTTTTGGAAGAATATTTATACTTAGGTAGAAAGTTGAGTAATTTTTAGCGTTGCACCCAATCCCCCTCCTGCTCAAAGAGTAAGCTCCTCCCCCTTAATGTTAATGAACTAAGCCCTGTATATATATAGGATCGCCTATACTAGTAGGTTGTCGAAAAAGCAACTTTATACCATTTAGGTAAAAAGAGGAGCACCTCCAAAATCAATATCGTATTATATTTAATGGCTGGCGCTCGTAAAGTGCCTAGCTAAATAATTACGTGGTTATACCAAATAAAAACAAAAACCAGCGTATTTTTGAAATTTGACGTGAAACTATCCAAACGATGTAAACACCATCATAACAACATTTCGGATAACGGTCCATTACAGAAAATAACCTTCGCCGAGGTGCACTGCGTCAAATAGGTAAACGTAGACTGGCCTACTTCTTACTCTAAGCAAAAACCCGCTATCGATTCTTCGCGACAAAGTGTCCTCGTACAAACCAACTAACACACAGAATCAATTCTAATTTAAAAGTCATAATGGTGTTAGAAAAGTCGGAGTGGAACCAAATATTATTATTTCTACTTTGATTTCTAGATGGTCTTATGCATTGAATTGGGAATAATACTGCTAGAATTACAATTACGATTTCAGTTGCCATGGTTACGCGGGACCTGTTCTGATAAGACTGTACGAAATTCATCTTTATAATTAGGCGGTAGCGCCATCTATATTTTGTAAAGTTATATGGCTAAAAATAAATAATTATTAGCTAACTCACCGTAACTTGAGTTAAAAAGGATCGTGTTGACAGAATAAAATTATTTTTAAACAACTTCAAAGGTTTGTTTGTTACGAGTAATCATACATTTCAATTTCCCATCAGATTCGCGAAAAAATTCAATTGCAATATAGTTGCTACCACTAGAGACAGATGCCGCCACGGTAGAACGATAAAGTTGATAAAGTCTCCTTATTTAATGAAATTGGTCCCGCGCTAGCCAGGTTTAGTTGTACCTCTATTTATTCCCAACTCAATGGTCTTATGAGCGGCGAAATATTTTCCATTTTAAATTACAATTCATTTATTTTCGGGGCCCAGGAGCGAACCTGCGCTGCCAGCTATACTCCTAAATTGGCATTGAAATAATACCTCTTAGAACTTTGCCCCTTGGAAGCAACCGTACGGCGTGACAAATGAGGAAACGTTAATTAATTAACGTAGCCAGAAAGGTCGATCAATTTCAACTTCTTTAAATTCAATTCTTTTCTCAAACCGAACCACTGCTGCCATCTATGCTGTTAATTGGCATTAAAATAATACCTCTGAGAATTTTGCCCTCAGAGGCGTATCTAGGGTATGGCAGCCATGGGCGCAACTCGACGGGGGAGCCAAATTATGTTTTAAATTGTTTTTGGCGGTCTGCTTTGGTGTTGAGTTTTAGGGTTTTTTTTTATGTTTATATTTCCGGTATATACATCTCTAAGATGAGATTAGATTCAGGTAACTTTCTGGAAAAATGCCTGGGGCCAAGGAAGGTTGTGTGAACTTGCTTTGCTAAGTTATCGAGAGAACAAACGGAAAAAACAGACTTCGACGATATTATTGACAAATTTTCGTGAATCAAAGCAAGGAAGGTAACACTATAAAGTTGTTTACGAATTACACAATATTTCTTATACAATAAAAGATTATAGTTTTTAAAAAATAACTAAAGTTTCACTTATATTCCATTTCCTATAATTCTGACCACCTGGGAAGGGGCGCAATTTCTATGGTTTGCCATAGGTCAAATTTTCCTAGCTACGCCACAATTGCCCTTTCGGTGCAGCCATACGCTATGACAAATGATAATAGCTTAATTCAGTAGAGTAGCTAGAATTTAGACAAATCAAATTAAACTTCTATAAATTACTCTATTTTTACTCAACTGGATACATCTATCATGCATTAATAAAATACCTCTCCAAATTTTATCTTATTTAAATTTAATTACCATTTGTAATTTAAGTTCGCTCTAGAATATACCTTGTACATTTTCATAAATACATTGTAGTCTAATGGGCGATTTAAAAAACACTTAACTCAAATCCAACAACCCTGAGTATCAAAGTAACTGTCCTTGCAAAATGAAAAAAAAAAACACACGCACTAAAATAGGTTTAATAGTAAAATTTCTGGAAAACAAGACCTACAAAATATTTCTTGAAACAGACCCAAAAAACGTTTATTTTTCCACCAAAATCCGTTCAAAGGTCTCAGCCAAAAACCGGAGGGGAGATTGAAGAAATGAAGTGAAAAATGGCACAGTTAGAAGCGGTTTTTATATAGAATTGTAGTCGAAAACCGTCGAAAAAAAGGGAGTATAGGTTTAAAACAAACAACAACTTATCCCTACCCCCTCGTTAACTAAAAATAAAAATAAAGATCGATTGAATACGAGGGGAAAACTTTCAAAGTCAAAAGGTTCATGACACTCTTTGTTCAATGTTCCCGACTTCTTTCTACACCGTGTTCCCACCGGGACAAATGCCGATACCGTCTCGGAAAGCTCTATCTCAGTAACAATGACACATACGTGCTTTGACTATTTATAATTAACTTATACAGGCCTAGGCTTAGAGAGTAAAAAGATACTAAGTCTATAAATTCAAAGATTTTCTGATCATTTTAAATGCTTTGGTAATACGTTCCTACAACTATTGGCCAATCGATTTCCCTGATATTTCCAGGGTTTGCCACTGATATTTATCTGATTTATACATTAATTAAAACTAACTCAGAGTAACTAATTTCACGAATGACAGTTAAACTAAATTGGCTCCATTTCATATTATAAGAGAAGTAATTAAGTAAAATCTTTGATAATAAAAAATCATTGATGGAAATTCGTACTCTTTAGGGCAAATTTTCTAAAACCTCATAAATTTCCTGATATTTCCCTGCTTTTTACATAAAAATTAAATCCCCTGATTTTTACAAAAAAAAATTAAATTCATTAATTTTTACCTGATATTTACAAAAAAATTAATTCCCCGAAATTTTCTGATTAAAAAAAATTAAATTCATTGATATTTCTAAAAAAAATTGAAATTCCCTGATATTTTTCTGTCGACAATCTAATTTCCTGGTTTTCCAGGTTATTGTGAGGATAAGCGTCAGTTGGATTTCTCAAAAAGAGTTTTAAAAATAGTATTATTATATTATATTATATATTATTATAGTAATGCTTTTTTTTAAATGGTTAGAAAAACTTTGAAACTATATAGTCTCTATTTTTCATTTAACTATAAATGAAGGCTACAAAGAGTTTAAATCCTTTTCTTGGAGCTACGTTTGCTAAGTGGCTGAAGCAGGGATGGGCACTTTTATTAAAGTACCGCTCAGCTCACACTCGTTAGTATGATATCCGCTCACGCTCGCAAAATTTTGAGCAGTGAAATATTCGCTCCTCTCATTTCCGTTTTGCTCTCTTTTAAAAAGATATTTTACCGCTCAATTTCGCTCAAAATGAGCAGGAGATAGCTTGAAACAAGTGAAACCAGAAGTATATAACATATCCCTAACGAGAGAAATATCCCTCGCCCTATATTGCTAATACTAATTAAACTTGTACCACGCACAATCCCCCCGATGTATTACCTATATTTTAAATATTTAATATAAATTTCAACCTGAATCTGGTGTTTATGGCCGATTTGGTTCCAAGTCGGCCGTAATGTACACCTATATGAGATATGAAATTTTACAAAAGGAGACGTTGCACTACCCATTCGATTTGCCATGGCAACAGAAAATGTTTTAAAACAAAAAATCTCCATTTAAAAAAGCATGGGAATTTCTCGAACATTTTCAAAAAAAATTAAAATCACGAAATGGGTAATTTGGACAACGTTTAGGTAAATTTCATCAAGTTTGGTTACATTGGAACATTTTTGGGGTAAAATTGTAACAATGTTTGTGTAAGATAAGGAAAAAATCTTATTTTTGTTTTAAGTGGTCAAAGCCATTTTCTGTTGCCATGGCAAATCGAATGGGTAGTGCAACGACTCCTTTTGGGAAATTTCATATATCATATATAAGTCTACATTACGTTCGACTTGGAACAAAATGGGCAATAAACATCTCGGTTACTCGCCTTGTTAATAAACCCAAAAGAAATTTTATCGAAAAATATTTTTTCGAGATACCTGGTTTTAGAAATGAAGTAGCGAAACGCGAACACTTAAATTTAGATTAATTTTTAGAAAACCCGAAACTACGCGAGGTAACAGCTCCCTACACTAACTATTACCATTACATCAACACTTTTTAGGGAAAGGGGAACCGAAAATCCTGGGGGAAAAGCTTTAACAATCGGGGGAAAAGCTTTAACAATCGGGAGATAGCGTGGTAACTCAACTAGACCCAGGATCCGATCACAAATTATGTAACACACAAAATCGGCTATTTCAAGCCCTCCTAGTAAGACCAAAAGTAAATAGGGGGAGAAAGTATGGCAGTACTGAATCAAAATTTCTCAGTTAAAAGGAGATACGATGTAAACAAACAAAATGGCGGAGCCGAGTGTTATTTAGGCGAGCTTTTACTTGTCTTGACAATGTTGCATTCTTTTGTTGATAAGTTAATCCCAGATATGCGAAAAACTAAAAGATGTGTTAGTGGGAGCTGTACCATTTTCAAAACCTTAAAAAACATTTAGGTTAAGAATGGATTGCCAGGTAGAAACAGATTAATATAAAGTATGGTGGTGATACAATAAACCATTTATAAGAGATGGTTGTGAAATTTTTTTTATTACTTTGCGTATGAATGCTCCACATGTTTCAACACGCATTTGGTTATAGCAAAAGTAAATAGGGGGAGAAAGTCTGGCACTTGGGTCCAACCGCACGACGTCTAATTTGAGGGGTAAAATTTTTGGGCTTCGGAAATGACTTCCCCCTCGCCTCTTTACAGGGACACAAAGGTATCGGTTGTACTCCACCACGATGAAAAATAGTTCTCTATAAAATACGTGAATATTTAACTTTTGCTTTCGATAATTTGGTTAATTTAGTTCCTAAATAAAGTAGATATATGATAGGAACTAAAATGCGACATTTTAAAAATAATAACACAACTTTTGAAAAGAAATAAACCGTAACTAGAATAACGCTCACTTAAATCGTGGAGAGCGTGGCGCCATCTAAGAGCAGAGATCGGGACTAATTGGTAAATCTACGATGTTAAGGCCTAACAATTTGCAAGTTTTACTGAAATAATAGCTATAGCTACGAGCTTTTTTGTTTATTTTACAATTGATATAGTAATTATTAATTAAAATCAACCGTTCTCGAAGGAAATAATGGTCAGCATTTGACAGAGAGACTATTTGAAATCGCGAGGCGGTGACATGGTTGCCAGGGAATAAAATTCAAAATTTTCATCTTGAGCGCGGACCAGAATACCACAAATGCACTACTCCGCGCGTAATGTGCTATCCTTATTGGTTAGAAATATCACGTGATCACTAGCTCTTTAAAAAGGGTGTCAAGCATGGTGGAAGGTAAAATCTGGAGGCAGTGATAGACTTTCTCCCCCTATTTACTTTTGGTAAGACCCTATGCCAAATTGACGTAACAGATACCCTCAATTGCAATAGCAGCCACTTTAGTCGTTAACATTATTTAATTATATTTAATATTATTCAAATTCATTGTTTTACATCTAGAAAAAGAATAAAACGTCACATATAATAATAATCAGCTAGGCTAATACCCTTGGCACCACCTTAGGCCTAAGTCATAAAGCGAGTTGTAATGCCATTAATTCAGGTGGCCGGGTTACTATGCGAAGGAAGGTGGTGGCAAGCCCTTCAAGCCACGCGAGCCAACAACTCCATACACTCACTATTACCGTTAACCTCTACAAGTTTTTATGCAAAGGGGAAACTGAAGAACTCGGGGGAAAACCCCTTAAACCAGCGGGGAGAGAACTTACAACCACAACGCGGAAGGAGTTGTTCCGAGTTTTCACCCAGTGCCACAAGCTGGGATCGAACCCGGCTCCTCTTGGTGTGAGGCGAAAGTGCTAACCACTCCGCCACCCAATACAAACGATGTTAATAAAATTTCATTAAATAAATAGAAATTTATAAAAATGACCTTAAAAATCTCCTTAACATTTCGATGAGTTAATGTTTCCACTATAATTATAGACTATGTTCACGAAATTTTAAAAGGTGCCATAATAGATAAATAAGCACATTTAAAACTACCTTATTTAAAGATGGGGGTACCCATAGTACACTTATTTGAACAAACCGTATTTTAAATTTAAAAAAATGCATTTATTGGTCTACTTAACACGAGGTAATGGCTACAGTTAAAAAATTCCTTTTATTTAAATCGGATTTATTTTACAGAATTTATTAATTTTTATACAATTAACGGCTCATTGTATAATTAACGGATATTTTACTTTATCAGTTAGCTAATCTTGAATTAAAACGAAATCATAATGTAATTCAATTATTATTTAGTATTTTAGTTTCGTAAATTTTCTATTTATTTTAATTTTTTAACAACCAATTTTTTGACATTTTTATTCCTCCATTGAAATACAGTGTGATTTGATTTAAATCAAATTAATTTAAATCAGCCAACCCTGGTAGAATTAATCAAATTCATTATGTAGAAAAAAACCAGCAATTTTTCGTTAGAAATCCTGAAACCTAAAATCAGTCTTCCCTATAAAAACAAACTATTTAAATTTGAATAAACAAGTCAATTAAACCGTATATACCTTTCAGAGTTCTAGGTTGAATAATATGTAAAATTTCCCCGTTAATCCAGTAAATCAAAAATTCCAGTTATATCTTTTTGTATTTTTTTGGGGGAGAGAAAAAATTTCGTTTGAAAACAGCGTGATAAGTGGCGTTTCCAGCGATGAAAACGAGAAAGTACTTAAAATAACCTTGGCAACTCGAAGGGAAGCTTCGATAAGTGAGTCAAAAGTCTAAATTTAAAAACTTTAAGTCTAAAAGGGCTCGGATCTTATATATATTTTAATGCTTACCCCTGATTTTTATTTATCGTGGTCTTCGTAACACCGAAACCATCACCCGCTTTCCACTAATTAAGATAATCTAAATTACTCTCGACGTCGTCACGACGATTTCTCACGACTGATTAAAAGACAGCGAAACCTTTATTCGAGTTTATAAAGTTCTCTCGCGGACGTGACTTTCGGATATCGTCCTCTGTTTAAGACTTCCGGTTGACATTTAAAAATAGGTCAAAAATAGGCCTAATCGAGTGTAGAGACAGGAAAGATCGAATGATCTACGGAAGTATAAATATATGTAACCGAGAAATATTCGAAAAAGCCTAAACAATTACTACAATTCGTGAAAACCGCAAACATCCTAAAGGATGTGTTTGAGAAGAGAGACAATTGTTTTTCAACGCGTTGGTTGAATTTGTATTTGGAAGAATTCGCGGAATTTTTT